>NC_139222.1:74347086-74784586 GCF_055691185.1 Crinia signifera | reverse complement strand
TGGCAGAATAACAGCATTAGAGCTAAGAGCAGTGGCTCTCAAGTGCACGTTTTCCAGGTCTCCACAAAGACTCGCAAGAGAAATAATTAGCTCCACCTGTGGCTCTTTTAAAATGTGTCAGTGAGTAATGAGTGCACCTGTGCACCAGCCGGGTGACCTAGAAAACATGAACTGTGTGGGGGTCTTGAGGTTGAGAACCACTGGCTTAGAGATAACATTTGTATACATATGGGGGTTTATTCTAGTTCATTCTTTCTGACAAAATCCTTCTTAGATGGACAAAACCATGTGCACTGCAGGGGGGCAGATGTAACATGTGCAGATAGAATTAGATTTGGGTGAGTTATTTTGTTTCTGTGCAGGGAAAATACTGACTGCTTTATTTTACACTGCAATATAGATCTCACTTTGAAGAAAAACCCCACCCAAATCTAATTCTCTCTGCACAAGTTACATCTGCCCCACCCGCAGTGCACATGGTTTTGTCCATCTAAGAAGGATTTTGTCAGAAAGAATGAACTAGAATAACCCCCATGATGCATTGAGCACTATGCAAGGGCATCACTCACCCCAATGACAAACGTTGAGGCACTTAGGGCCTTATTCAGATCCCCTTTCGGGTCGCCGGGTGCACCCATGGCAGCGAGGGGGGGGGGGGGTGGAGATGGGCGGGGAGCGTCTGGCTGCCCCATTACCATATGGGAACGCCCAGCGTTCCATGGGCGTTTCCATGAGAACGCTGGGCGTTCTCATGGTAATGAGGCCAGGGCCGGCGCTACCCACTCAGCAGCTCCTGCAAAGCAGGGAGGCGCCATGCTGAAAAGGCGCTGTCTCCCTCCCTGCTCTGCTAAAGCTGCCTCAGCCCTCACTGTCACTGCCTAATGCACGCCGCCCGCAGCGCCTGTCTGATAGCAGGCGGCAGTATGGAGAGGGGGGCAGCTCCCTGCACCGCGCACACGCTGTCCTCCTCCTGCGACGTGCCCCCTCTTCCTCACGGACACATGCGCTAAGGCATGTAGCACTGTCTGTGAATGCCTGGATGACATGTTATGTCCGGATCTGCCCCCTACCCCTTGCTCCCTGCGCCTGTCAGCTTTCAATCAAATGACGAACAGGCAGCAGCGCCGCCTCCCCTTCATTCCCTCTTCTCAGTGTGCTGTGCCAGTGCCGCTGCCAGTCCTCAACACTCCGCCCCCTCTATCTCCTCCCCTCTTTTTGTACTGCTTTCGGATCGCATCGCACACACATTGCATACATGCCGTGCGATGCGATCTAGCCCATAACGTGTGCGATTTTCGCAGCGTGTATGGGCACCATTAGTGCCTGCAACATTTTGCGGACACAGCACTGAGATGGTGTATGCATACATGTACATACATCCGAGATCCTCCATAGGATTGCATGTTGCATACACTCCCACAATCGGGCTGCAGCTTGTTGCAATGGCAATGTGAAAGGGCGCAAAATGTATGGTTTGCAGGAGGGCGCCGGACACCCTAGCACCGGCCCTGAATGAGGCAGTGACGCGGGTGTGTGGGCCGGGTAGCTGACATCACCGGATGTCAGCTGCCCGCCCATATCACGCCAGCGTGCACGCTAAACTAAGTAACTCAAAAGTCACTTATATAAGCGTGCACGCTAAACATCATTCGATCGAATGATGTAGGCAGACACCCCAGCAAAGCGAATGGATGTTTATGCAAAACATCCATTCGCTGCTGTGCGGGTGAAGCCGCACTTTGCTGGGGCGGCGGGGGGGGGGGGGGGGGCGTGCGTTCGCCGGGCGGGGTTTGGTGGAATCGCAAGGCTGCGAATTCGCAGCCTTGCGAATCAACATGAATAACCCCCTTAGAGACAGTGGTGGCTCCTATCACTGCGGACAAGGGGGCTGCCGCGATGTGAGCCCGACCCAACCTCCTCTGCTGATGCCGCTGTTCTCCTGGTCCCCGCTGCTGCTGCTCCGGACCACCAGTCTTGCTCCCTGCCATGGGGCCTGCGCAGCAACTTTGGTATTGTGCATGCGCTGGCCCCCAGCTGCCTAGCGGTTGCTTTTACAGCAGCCCACAGAGGCATATTCAGGGTTCCAGGTCCGCATATGCAATTTTGTCTCCATACTGCGCATGCGTAGAACTCAGGTTTTAATGTAGAGGCATTCGGGACGGAGGGGGACTTCTCCCAATGGGACTGCTTTGGGTGACTGGCAGGTCGGACCTCAAATGGGAAGTCAGTGCTAGTCACAGTGAAGCCAGAGCAGTCCCACAGACTGCGGGCAGGATGTTCTAACATCCGCTGCCCTGTATCGCATTACATAACATATGCGGTTATTAACGCAAGGGACAGCTCTTGCGATAAGAGCTGTCCCTTGCGATGCGGCGCCGGTGCCGGATCCCTCACACAGCACTGCGGTAAGAAGCCCATAGGCTTCTGCAGGGAATCGCCAGCTTTTGCTGAGGAGGGGGGACAGAACATACAGAAATGCAGTAAAAACCCTGATAACAGGATTTTTACCTAATTTCTTTGTTAGAGAATCACCCCCTGCATCTGGCTTCACTTAGGCATAGAACAGTGGCAGACTTTACCTGGAGGGGCTGTAGCCCTGCAGTCCATAGGTAAAAACCTTCACTGCTTAAGGTGCCCATACACGTTACAGTTATTGTATGTGCTGCACATACTTTTTATACTTGATCTCATTATAAAACCGAGATATTGTATACAATAATTGTACCGTGTATGGGCACCTTTAGAGAGCTATACTGTACATTGCCTGTCACATAAAGTGATCCTGACTTCACAGAGGGGGTGTGGCCTTGCATTCCGAACTATTTTCTGTTCTACTGGGGCACCAGGAGATGCAGGCAGCCCCCGTGGCTATAGAGCCAGCTTCTACACAGTAACAGGACCTGGATGCTGCATGTAATGTTACAGTGTAGCTGTGTAGCACCTGGCTCATGCCATTGACACCCACGTAGGGAACGCAACCCCTGCGCCCCCTTCTGGCACCAACTGGTATTTTGCACAGAAAGTCATATTGCGGAGTATAATCATACCTCCCAACATGATCCTCTCCTAGAGGGACAAAATGCTCTGTTCCTGGGCTTCTCTCTTACTGCAGGGTTGCCGACCCTCCCGGAATTACCGGGAGTCTCCCAAAAATCGGGTCCCCCTCCCGGCCCCCCGGAAGGGTGGGCAACCCTCCCGGAATCAGGGGGACCCCACTGAGCCCCCCGATTGCGGCATTTAAATGCCGCAATCCGCGGGTCTCAGAGGAGGGCGCGGAGCTAAAATGACACACTCGTGCCATTTTAGCCCCGCCCCCTCCATGGAGATCAGTGATTTAGTCTATTTCCCGTAATGGGGGCGGGGCTTAATGATGTCACAGTCAAACCCCCCCCCCTGTTAATTAAAGTCGGCAACCCTGTCTTACTGTAGGATTGCCGTCACCTGTGGTGAAACGTCTTTCGGTACTTATTATCTGGGCTCCCATGTTAAATGCACCCCATTTTTTCATACCCCTACTATCCAACTACGCATGGAGTTGATTTTATATAGTGTGGCGAGCGGACACGGTCTCATAAGAAAAACGGGAGCCCAGATATTACATAAGTACCCATCTTTCTTATCAATTAAAGCTGGCCATACATCTACAGATCGATTGTCAGATTGGGCTGGTTAGGACAAAAACCTGGTAATGGATGAGAGTAAATGACAGTTGACCATTTGCTTTGAAATGCTGGAAAACTGCCAAAAATTGTCACTCATCTTATTACCAGGTTTTTGTTCGAACCAGCCCAATCTGACAATCGATCTGTAGCTGTATGGCGACCTTAACCTCCTGGAGCGGGTCATGTTGGGAGGTATGGTTTAATGCATTATATACATATCATGTCTTACACCTGGAATTAATAATGGCAGCATACTCACATAGGTCAGATATTGTAAGGGATGTATTCATGCAAATGGAGCCAATGCACCAGGGACGTGCAGTCAGGGTAGGCAGGGGAGGCAGTGCTTCCCCTGTTATTTTGTTTCAAAATAATACATAGAATATACCTATGACACATGTTCTGTGTCATAAGTATTTTCGGTACTTGTTTCATATCTGGGCGCCCAGGTTTTCAACGTACGGCACCGTAATGAAATCGTATCGCATCGCATTGGATTCGGTACGCGATGATGTACGATGGCATACGATGCTATCCGATCCGATTTCATTTTAAATCGGATCGCATCGCATGCGGTGACGCGATCAACCCCGATTTTTACATTGGAATCAATGTTAAATGGTCCCTGAGACCCGATTTTACATTGATTTCAATGTAATAACCCCGCAAACCCACGATTTGTATAGGAAAACCCCCCCTGATGGTTTAAAATGCGCCTCTATTGTTAATGCCACCCCAGTATTGACGTCAACCCGAAGCGTGGCGAGCGCAGCGCGCCCCGCGAGGGGCGGCGGTACGCGTCCTCCGACTTTTTCATACCCCCACTATCCACGTCGGCGTGGAGTTGAGAATAGAATAGTGTGGCGAGCCCGAAGCGTGGCGAGCGCAGCGAGCCCCGCGAGGGGACGCGGATACCTGTGAAGCCCGCGAGGGGACACGGATACCTGTGAAGTATCCGCGTCCCCTCGCGGGGCTCGCCTCGCTGCGCTCGCCACACTATTCTATTCTCAACTCCACGCCGACGTGGATAGTGGGGGTATGAAAAAGTCGGAGGACGCGTACCGCCACGCTTCGGGTTGACGTCAATACTGGGGTGGCGTTAACAATGGAGGCGCATTTTAAACCATCAGGGGGGGGTTTCCTATATATCCTATGGGCCAACCATAAAAGCGGGAACGAAATCGGATCGCATCGCATCGTTCAATATCGTGTATGTGCATTTGTGGTATCCGATGCAATGCGATCCGATTTTTATACGGAGAATAGCATGGTGCGCAATTAACGTAGCGGGCGCCCAGATAGGAAACAAGTACCGGATTTTCTTTATATTATTTTACTAGTTTGAATTATTTAACCTAGTTTGGGAGGCACGATAAGCGTGCCTCCCACACAGAACTGCAAGGGGATGAAGCGGGGGGCGGGGCTTGGTGCGGGTCTTAACAGTGGGCTAAAAAAGCCCATTAACCCCTTCCCGCCGCAGCCTGTTTTTGCCTTCCTGACAGAGCCCTTTTTTTCAAATCTGACAGGTATCACTTAAGTGGGGATAACTTTTTTTTGCTTTTACTTATCCCAGTGATTTTGAGATTGTTTTCTCGTGACACATTGTACTTCAAGTTAGTGGTAAATTTGGGTCGATACAGTCGACCCAAGTTTGCAATTTTCAAAATGTTAAATTTTCTGCTTGTGAGACAAATAATCATACCACTCAAAATAGTTATTAACTAACATAGACGATATGTCTAATTTATGTTGCCATCATTATTTCAACCTCCTTTTAATTTTTTTGGACACTAGGAGGCTTAAAATATGAATAGCAAATTCTCAAATTTTCAAGAAAATTTCAAACACTGATTTTTTTAGGGACCAGTTCAGTTCTGATGTGACTTTGAGGGACTTGTATGTGAGACACCCCCATAAATGATGCCATTTCAAAAACTGCACCCCTCACAGTATTCAAAACAGCATTTTGGAAGTTTGTTAACCCTTTAGGTGTTACAGGAATTAAAACAAAGTGTAGGTGAAATTTCAAAATTTCATTTTTTTTGCAGATTTTCAATTTTAATACATTTTTCTAAGAAACACAGTAGATTTTACTAGAGAAATGTGACTAAAAATTGATTCCCCCAATTCTTTTGTTTTCATAAATATCCTATATGTGGCCCTAGTGTGCACGTTGACCAAACCACAGGCTTCATAATAGAAGGAGCACCTACTTGATTTTGGAGCCTCCTTTTTCTGAGATAATTTTTTAGGCACCATGTAGGTTTCTAGGCACCATAAGATGCTAAAAGTTAGGAACCCCCCCACAAGTGACCCCATTTTGCAAACTACACCCCTCAGGAAATTCATCTAGGGGTATAATGTACATTTCAAACCCCCAGGGGTTTCACCAATTGTGGTACAACTGGGCAGTGAAAATGAAAAATTAAATTTTTTACACAAAAATGCAGTTCTGGCTCAAAATTTTTCATTTTCATAAGGTATGAAGGAGAAAAAGCACCCCAAAATCTGTGCCCCAATTTCTCCCGAGTACGGCAATGCTTCATGTGTGACCAAAAAATGGCAGGACTCAGAAGGGAAGGAGTGATATTTGGATTTTGCAGCACAGATTCTGGTGGAATGTTGGTGGGTGCTATGTCGCATTAGCAAGACCCCCAAAGCACCAATACAGTGGAACCCCCCCACAAGTGACCCCATTTTGCAAACTACACCCCTCAGGGAATTCATCTAGGGGTATAGTGTACATTCCAAACCCCCAGGGGTTTCACCAATTTTGATACAACTGGGCTGTGCAAATGAAAAATTACATTTTTTTACACAAAAATGCAGTTCTGGCTCAAAATTTTTCATTAGGTATGAAGGAGAAAAAGCACCCCAAAATCTGTGCCCCAATTTCTCCCGAGTACGGCAATGCCTCACATGTGACCAAAAAATACCAGTTGGGTGCATGGCAGGACTCAGAAGGGAAGGAGTGATTTTTAGATTTTGCGGCTCAGATTCTGGTGGAATGAATGGTGGGTGCTATGTGGCATTAGCAAGACCCCCGAAGCACGGTAAATGATGAACCTAATAATCCATAGATGTGTGGTATATTTTAAAACACTCCTTTATACATAGGCCGGGTTTGTCGGGGCAAGTGTCACACTGGAAAATAGTTTGCTTTCTTATTCCCTTTTTATAGCAAACTTTGCACCTTTTTTGTGTCCTGCCCTTTTTTCCAGTGGAGGGGATTTCATCAGGAAAATGCTGCCCTGGTACAATACGGGGGCCAGTACTAGAAGTACTGGGGCCCTCTGCCTGCTGGTTCCCAAATATTAGGCTCTTTATGACTTCCTCTTGAAAGTGCATAAATGTCCCCCTCTGGCTGGTAGAACGGAATAGCACGTAAGCGTTATACAGTGCCATCTGGATGAAATACACGGCCAGCTTCTTGTACCAGATTTTTGTTTTCCGCAGGGCACTGTACGGCTTCAGTACCTGATCTGAAAGATCCACTCCGCCCATGTACTTATTGTAATCCAGGATACAATTAGGTTTTGAGGTGTGGGTACTGGTACCTCGTACAGGGACGGAGGTGGTACTGTCTCCGTGAATTGTTGTCAGTATAAGGACATCCCTCTTGTCCTTATATTTGACCAACAACATATTTTCGGTGGATTGTGCCCTGCTTTCACCCCTTCTCATTACTTGGGCAATGTGCGTTTTTGGGAGGCCTCTTTGGTTCTTGCGCACAGTACCGCAAGCTGCTGTACCTCTTGAACCAAGGGCCTTAAACAGGGGGATGCTAGTGTAAAAGTTATCCACATAGAGGTGATAACCTTTATCCAGGAAGGGGTGCACTAAATCCCAGACAATTTTTCCACTAACACCTACGAGGGAGGGGGGGCATTCTGGCGGTTCAATTCTTGAATCCTTCCCTTCATATACCCTAAACCTGTGAGTGTACCCTGAGGTGCTTTCACACAGCTTATACATTTTTATGCCATACCTTGCCCTCTTATTGGGAAGGTACTGGCGGAATTTAACCCTTCCTTTAAAATGTATAAGGGACTCGTCTATGCAAATGAATTTATCTGGGATGTACATCTCTTCAAATTTGGCACTGAAATGATCAATGACCGGCCTGACTTTGAATAGCCGGTCAAAGGTGGGATCATCTCTGGGTGGGCACTGTGCATTATCGTTTTAATGCAAAAATTTAAGGATTAACTCAAAACGAGTCCGGGTCATGGCCATACGGTAAAGTGGGGTGCTGTACAGAACATCTGTACTCCAATATTGCCTAATTTCTGGCTTTTTTACTATGCCCATATGAAACACCAGACCCCAAAACGTCATCATCTCTACTGCATCTACAGGGGTCCACCTAGCAAATGATGACGTGGGGTTTTGAGCAATAAACTGCTGGGCATATAAATTAGTTTGGTCCACCATTAAATTTATAAAATCATCAGAGAAAAATAATTTGAAAAAGTCAATTTCTCGGAGACCTGTGGAATCAAATTGGATTCCTGGGATGGCCAAAAACTCAGGAACCTGGGGCTCAAAATTGTCTGGTGGTGGGGTCCATACGAGATCAATTATTGGGGGGGGTCTCAGCTGCTCTACGGGGGCGTCTTTGAGGGGGTCCCTCATCACTAGAGGAGGAAGAGGAGCTTAAGATGAATCCTTCAAATTCCCCGCTTGCCTCACTGGCTGTGTCAGAGTCAGAGGCAAGCATGGCATATGCCTCCTCCGCTGAATACATTCTTCTGGATGACTGGGATGACATTTGGGATGACATTTGGGATGCCATTTTTATTTTTGTGTTTCTGGTAGTGAAATGTTTCAACACGTGTATAGTGTAGGGGGGGTACAAACTTTATTTTAACACGGGGGGTATGTAGTGTGTAGTGTGTATGTAGTGCAGAAAAAAAAATACTTTATACAGGAATTTGATCCCAATAAAAAAAAAAAAAAATTGAAGGGGTTAAAAAAAAAAAAAAAAAAAGGTCCTGCGCCAAAAATTGAGCACAGATGTTGGTCAGTAACGTCCGTCACTGAACAGCGCTCAAAGGCAACAGGAATTTGATCAAAAAAAAAAAAAATAGATCAACCCTGTGCCGAAAAAGCTGATCAGTGATGTACGTCACTGATCAGCGCACAGTGGCCACAGGACACCCACAAAATCACAGTGTGTGTAAAAAAAAATAAAAAAAAGACCCCACAGCACCCTCAAAAAAAAAAAAAAGGTGATCAGTGATGCGACACTGATTACCAGTGAGGGGCAGCAGGTGCACAACCTTTGGTGCAACTGACAGTGCAACTGGCAGCAACTGACAGGTATATATAAAAAAAAAAACCCTGCACCCCCAAAAAGTTGCTGATCAGCACAGATATACTGATCAGCACAAAAGGGGGGGTAGCAGACACAAAATATAGCACTCTCTATCACTCTCTGTCACTATCTCTCTCTATCTCTCTCTATCTCTCTCTATCTCTCTCTATCTCTCACTATCTATCACTCTATGACACTGCAGCAGCAGCACTGACAGTTATATATATATAAAAAAAAACTGCACCCCCAAAAAGGGGGGGTAGCAGACACAAAATATAGCACTCTCTATCACTATCTCTCTCTATCTCTCACTATCTATCACTATCTATCACTCTATGACACTGCAGCAGCAGCACTGACAGTTATATATATAAAAAAAAAACCTGCACCCCCAAAAAGGGGGGGTAGCAGACACAAAATATAGCACTCTCTATCACTCTCTGTCACTATCTCTCTCTATCTCTCTATCTCTCTCTATCTCTCACTATCTATCACTCTATGACACTGCAGCAGCAGCACTGACAGTTATATATATATAAAAAAAAACTGCACCCCCAAAAAGGGGGGGTAGCAGACACAAAATATAGCACTTTCTATCACTATCTCTCTCTATCTCTCACTATCTATCACTCTATGACACTGCAGCAGCAGCACTGACAGTTATATATATATAAAAAAAAAACCTGCACCCCCAAAAAGGGGGGGTAGCAGACACAAAATATAGCACTCTCTATCACTCTCTGTCACTATCTCTCTCTATCTCTCTCTATCTCTCTCTATCTCTCTCTATCTCTCACTATCTATCACTCTATGACACTGCAGCAGCAGCACTGACAGTTATATATATATAAAAAAAAACTGCACCCCCAAAAAGGGGGGGTAGCAGACACAAAATATAGCACTCTCTATCACTATCTCTCTCTATCTCTCACTATCTATCACTATCTATCACTCTATGACACTGCAGCAGCAGCACTGACAGTTATATATATAAAAAAAAAACCTGCACCCCCAAAAAGGGGGGGTAGCAGACACAAAATATAGCACACTCTGTCACTATCTCTCTCTATCTCTCTCTATCTCTCTATCTATAACTCTATCACACTGCAGCAGCAGCAGGAAGTCACAAGAAGTCAGATCCAGGAAGCATCCAGCACGCTACAAGCAGTGATCAGGTGATCAGGTGATCAGGTAAGTATTTTGCAAGGATCAGGTCAGTATATCACGGCAGATAGGTACGGTGACCGCACTGCACGCAATTCCAGACCGGAATGGCGTCTGCAGTGCAGTCACCGTTAGTTTAAATCACCCTCCATGGCTGTGATTGGTCCGTCGGTCCGGCGAACCAATCACGGCCTTTGGGGGCGGGTGACACCAGTGTCACCCTTACACCCCGTGGTGATTGGTGCTGTACTTTACAGCACCAATCACCACCGATCCCTGTGTCACCGGCGAACGTTATTCGCCGGTACACAGAAAACGCTGTAATTGGCTGTTCACATTTGAACAGCCAATCACAGCGATCGCCGACGGGGGGGAGGCATCGCCACCCCCCCTGGGCATGCAGGGACATGTCTGCTGTCAGGGACAGCAGACATGTTTAAACTGTCACCGCGTCTATAGACGCGGTGACAGTTAAATGGCATGACGTACATTTATGCCATGTGTCGGGAAGTACATCCCGGCCATGACGTAAATGTACGTCAAATGTCGGGAAGGGGTTAAAAATAACACCAAAAGCGGCACTTCTAGAAGTGCCTAATTGACAGGGGCTGCTGTGATTGGACAGCTGATCCAGCTGCTGTCCAATCACAGCAGCCCCTGTCATTTAAGGTTCTGACAGTGCCTCGTATGCTCCCCCCTCCCCTGTGACCTGTGCCCCGGCTCCCTTCCTGTGAGTCCCCTGCCCGGTGAGTAAATATTTTTTTCGGCGGGCGGGGATGGAGGTGGAGGCGGCGGATAGTTGCTGTGGACGGGTGCAGGAGGGTCAGCGGTTGGGGACGGAGTTGGTAGCAGGTGACGGGTGCGCTGGCTGCTGCTGGAGGGGGGCACCCAGTGTCGGCAGCAGCCAGGTGTGTATGGGGGGGGGTGGGGGCTGTGAAAGTGCCTCTCCGTTCACAGCCCCCACCGCACGTCACTGCAATGCACATAGGCAGATTTGTGTATAAACGCATGAAAAGAGGAATATAATTTATAGGCAGGTGTAAATATACCTTGATGTGGACAGACTGCTACAAAATCTTTGATAGATATATCTTTCACCAAAGTAGTGCGTACACACTGAGCTATTTTCCCCAAAGAGCAAGAGATTTTCATGAGGCGAAAGACTTTGCTGAAAATCTTTCATTATAAATGGGCTGGGTTTGAATTCCAAGGGTTCCATATATACAGTACATTGGTGGCAGTAGGCATATAAATATATAAACATTGGGCACCCTGATAATACACAAGTACCCATTTTTTAGCAAGATATAGCATAGAGAAGTTAGAGGACATGGAGTGAAAGATGAAAAATAAAAAAAGTGGTCAGATCTGGGAGCCCACCACAGAGCGGTGTATGCCGGGCAATCCATGAGCACGGGGAGCATGTTTAGGGCCTTCCGGTGGATGGATTTGAATGAGAACTTCAGAGAGGGATGCCAAACAGTCTGGGATACCTATTGGAATGGTCAGGACTGCTGAGAGAATGTGATCTGTTAAGTGACTCTCATTTTGTCCTAGCATTCCTATACCTGGGTATGAATTATGGTATAAAGTAGGACAAAATGAGAGTTGCTTAACAGATCACCAATCTGCAACACAAGATTTCTATAACAAATATAATCTCTCAGCGCCGATATTTGTACATGACAAGGAAATGATGCAAATATATTTTAATGCATATTTAATAAAAAATTACATTTTAAAATTGGATTTATATAGAAAGACAGACACCAGTTTTGCTTTTATATATTATTTATTAACAGTTTCTTATATAGCGCATACATATTCCGCAGCGCTTTACAGACAATATTTGAACATTCACATCAGTCCCTGCCCCGGTGGAGTTTACAATCTATATTCCCTACCACATGTACATGTACACACAGACATTCTAGGGTAATTTTTTTGTTGGAAGCCAATTAACCTATCTGTATATTTTTGGATTGTGGGAGGAAACCGGAGTACCCGGAGTAAACCCACGCAAACACAGGGAGAACATACAAACTCTGCACAGTCACAGCCATGGTGGGGATCGAACCCATGACCTCAGCACTGTGAGGCATTAATGCTAACCATTACACCATCCGTACTGCACTATATTAGATTATACATTAATTCGCCCACTCCCCAATATACTAATTAAATAATATTGCTGTCATGGCAAAACAATGTTTTTTGCCTCCTTAACAGCCTGGGCATATAATTGCACAAAGAAAGGGGGTGGGGTACTGACTCATGGGGGGTGGAATCACTGGGGTCTATTTGCTCCCATTTCTCCTCATGGTCTCCTCACGGTAACTGTATTATACCTACTCTTGTGCTACTTTTGACAATTGTAAAACTGCTGTACATAGCCCAATGTTTTATCAGTATATAGAGGCGATTGGATGACAGGGTCATGTCAGGGTTAGAAGACACTGAGCTATATACATTAATATCGGTACTTGTGTATTATCAGGGCGCCCAGAATCCCTACGTATGGCACCGCATCGCATGGGCCATTATAGCGGCATGCGATGCAATGCGATTTTTTTTAAGTTTATTTATTCACAGCTCATGTCCCCAGGCCATCTCATCGCACCTCCCGGAAAATCACATGCGATTTTTTGATCGCATGTGATTTTATGGGGTGCCATGCAAGACAGTTAGATGGCATGCAATTAGGTTTGAATGACCCCCCCACTATCCACGCCAACCCAAAGCGTGGCGACCGCAGCGAGCCCCGCTTCGGGTTGACGGAATGAGTCTGTCCGTCCTTTTCATTGCCCCACTATCCACGTCAGCGTAGAGATGATTTTATATAGTGTGGCGAGCGCAGCGAGCAACCGAGCCCCGCGTGGGGATGTGGATTACTTTACATGGATTGCGCATCTGCTCGCCACGCTTCGGGCTCGATGGCTCGCTGCGCTCGCCACACTATATAAAATCAGCTCCACGCCGACTTGGATAGTGGGGGAATGAAAAGGTCGGACAGACGCGTTCTGCCGCCGCTCGCCACGCTTCGGGTTGGCATGGATAGTGGGGGGGGTCATTCAAACATAATTGCATGCCATCCAACTGTCTGGCATGGCATGGCACCCCATAAAATCGCATGCGATTTTTCGGAAGATGCGATGCCATGCGATGAGATGGCCTGGGGACATGAGCAGTGAAAGACTGTAGAAGCCAGCTTGTCTGGCTGAAAACAGCATAAACTCACCTGGCTATGGGCAGGAATCCTTAGCTCACACACTGGATCTGGGCCCGGGGGTTCGGCTTATCTTGATTGACGGGCTGGCTGATTTGAATGACGGTCCAGGATAGGCTGCTTGAGGTCAGAGGTGGAGATTGATGGGGTGATGTTCTTGCTTCCAGAAGATTCTGCCTCTTGCTTCAGGAAACGTTGCCCTCCCTCCCGCCCCAATTGTTAGTTAGAATTCGTTTTGAGAAGTCGATCGCATTTATTCGTTTAGTTGTTGTCGGCTTATTTTTGTCTTGGCGGAAAGAACGGTAGTTTAAATTAGAGCTGTATTTACACTTAGCTGGTGGTTGATGTCGAGATGTGGGCATCACCGATCCAGGTGGGCCCACATCTGGACCTTAACGATCAATTACTTCGGATAGGGTAAATTGTTGCGGACATTTGTAGTTTAGGGCAGGTGGCCCAATTTTTTGCTGACTCGGGCAGAGTGGTGAGCTCTGCCTTAGTGATATTGCGAGGTCAGGGGCAGAAGCAGAAGGTCAACCCCCTGACCTTAAGGGCAAGTGGCCCCTTTTTGAAAAGTCCGCTTCCAAATTGTGCCGTTGTCTTAGACGCTGGCAGGTGGCCGGTCCTTGGCAATTAAGGGCAGGAGACCCTTAGATCCGGAGTTTGTTATTTTTATTACTTTGTTATTTTCCAGCAATGTTATTTATCTTGCATGCCGTTCTTTGCCCGCCACCTTAGTTAGAGCAGGGACATAAATTTTAGTTAGATTCAAATAGGCCGCCCCTGCTCAAAATAAATAAGCCGTCCCCTTTAAGCCCATTCAGTTGTACGCGTCTTTATTTCTTAGATAAGTGGTGTGAGTGTGGATGAATGCCTATGTCTGTGTGGAGTTTATAAATTAAACTTTAAAAAAATTGCATCGAATCGCATGCCACTAAAATGGAATGCGATGCGATTTCCCTATGCAGAATAGCCCTCTATGTATTTGGCGTAGTGGGCGCCGTGATAATATACAAGTACCGTAATATCCATCATTTTTCATCCACAAAATATATCAGTAAATTACCAACATGTACAATAACATTGTTAATATGTCAAGACGACACAAAACTTTCCTACATTATAAAAAACGGTACTTATTTGTTAGTTGGGCGCCCAAGTAGCATACATACGTTACCGTAGGGAAATCGCATCGCATCCAATGTTTTGCATTTGATGCCATGCGATTTTTACATAGGGTTCTAGGTTAGTGACTTTACTGTAAAATATTGGGTGCCATGGAATCCAATGTTTCAGATGCGATGCGATTTTTCCATAGGGTTGTATGTTAGTGAATTTACTGTACAATATCGGGTGCCATGGCATCCGAAAATCGCATCAGATGTTTCGCATCCCATGTTTTGCATGCAAAACATGGGATGCGATGCGGAGCAATTTTTCCATAGGGTTGTATATTAGTGAATTTACTGTACAATATCGGGTGCCATGGCATCCGATAATCATATCGCATCCGATGTTTTGCATGCGAAACATTGGATGCGATGCGATTTTTCCATAGGGTTGTAGGTAAGTGAATTTACTGTACATTATTGGGTGCCATGGCATCCGATAAAATATCGGATTCGATTGTGTAGGGTTTTATGCTATATTATGTACTATCCATGTATTATGACATATAATGTGATGGATGCACCCCCCCCCCCCCACACACACACACACACACACACACACACTATCCACGCCACCCCTAAGCATGGCAGAGCAGCGGCGGAATGAGTCTGCCCAACCTTTTCATACCCCCACTATCCACGTCGGCATGGAGCTGATTTTATATAGTGCGGCGAGCACAGCGAGCCCCGCATATTACGTTACATGTATTTCGCATCCGCTCGCATAGGTGTGCGCACATTGAGTCTTAAAGGGTGCACAGGCATTCCCTAATGCTGTGCCCACCCTTATGAACACCTCCCTACCAGCAATACCTTTTACCAAAGACTTTTGCTTTTTAGAACTGTATTCCATTGAAAGAAGCGCCCATCAATCAATTATGTGTGTTTTGCATTGTTACTTGTACCAGACCATTGTCATATCACTACATATCATCCATATATGTTTTTTTACTTTATTTGCATGTATTATTATACTGAGAGACGTTTTATATTGTAGCGAGTACCAATAGATGATGGTAGACACGCCTGATTGGCGCTGTCAGACACACCCAATGGACTGTGTTATACATGCCCATTATGTGGTGCTAGGCACACCCCTTTGATGGTGTTCCCCCTAATAAAATGTGCTGCGCACGCCTATGTCCGCTCGCCACACTATAGCGTTCCGCCGCCACTCGCCACGCTTCGGGGTGGCGGGGATAGTGTGGGGGGGTGAGTCTATCACATTATATGTCATAATACATGGATAGTACATTATATGGCATAAATTCATATACAATCGGATCCGACATTGTATAGTAAAATCAGTTACATACAACCCTATATAAAAATCGAATTGCATGCAAAACATCGGATGAGATGCGATTATCGAATGCCATAGCACCCGATATTGTACAGTAAATTCACTAACCTACAACCTTACGGAAAAATCGCATTGCATCCGATGTTTTGCATGCAAAACATTGGATGCAATATATCGGATGTGATGCGATTATCGGATGACATGGCACCCAATATTGTACAGTAAATTCACTAACATACAACCCTATGGAAAACTCGCATCGCATCCGATGTTTTACATGCAAAACATCAGATGCGAAACAATTATCGGATGCCATGGCACCCGATATTGTACAGTAAATTTACTAACATACAACCCTATGGAAAAATCACATTGCATCTGATGTTTGCATGCAAAACATTGGATGCGATGCGATTATCGGATGCCATGGCACCCGATATTGTATTGTAAATTCACTAACATACAACCCTATGGAAAAATCGCATTGCATCTGATGTTTGCATGCAAAACGTCGGATGCAATACATCGGATGCGATGTGATTATTGGATGACATGGCACCCGATATTGTAGAGTAAATTCAGGACCGTCGCAAACCCTGTGAGTGCCCGAGGCAACCTACCCACGCCCGCTCCCCCCCCCCTCCTCTCTGGGGTGGGGGGGGGGGCGGGCGATACACGGGGATTGACGCTGAGGGGGGGGGAACGGACGCAACCCTCAGGCATGGCGCTGATGAACAGCGCATGGGGGGGGGGATCACGGACGGGAGTCAGGCGCGGGGAGGGGAGCTCATGGACTCACCTGCTGCGGACTGGTCTCACAGCCACCTGCTGCCGGGTAGGCTCAAGACAACTGAGACAGGCAGCAGCAGAAGGCAGGGGAGAGCCGGTCATCTAGTGTTATGACCGGCGCCGCACCTCCTCCGCCACTTAAAGTGAGCGGTTAACGGCACATGGGGAGTCAGCAAATTGCAGGACTATTCCGGGGGGGATGTGGGCTGAATAGTGGAGAGAGAGCTGAGCTGTACTATTGATTGGCAGCGTGCGGTGCCGCCCTCCATTGGGCAGCGCCCTAGGCAAATGCCTAAGGCTGCCTAATGGTAGCTCCGGCCCTAATTAAATTCACTAACATACAACCCTAAGGAAAAATCGCATCGCATCCGGTATTTTGCATGCAAAACATCAGATGCGATGCGATTATCGGATGCCATGCCACCCGATATTTTATAGTAAATTCACTAACATTCAACCCTATGGAAAAATCGCATTGCATCCAATGTTTCGCATGCAAAACATCGGATGCGATGCGATTATCGGATGACATGGCACCCGATATTGTACAGTAAATTCACTAACATACAACCCTATGGAAAACTCGCATCGCATCTGATGTTTTGCATGTAAAACATCAGATGCGAAGCAATTATCGGATGCCATGGCACCCGATATTGTACAGTAAATTTACTAACATACAACCCTATGGAAAAATCACATTGCATCGCATCCGATGTTTCGCATGCATAACATTGGATGCGATGCGATTATCGGATGCCATGGCACCCAATATTGTATAGTAAATTCACTAACATACAATCCTATGGAAAAATCGCATTGCATCTGATGTTTCGCATGCAAAACATCGGATGCAATACATCGGATGCGATGCGATTATTGTATGACATGGCACCCGATGTTGTAGAGTAAATTCACTAACATACAACCCTATGGAAAAATGGCATCGCATCCGGTGTTTGGCATGCAAAACATCAGATGCGATGCGATTATCGGATGCCATGCCACCCGATATTTTATAGTAAATTTACTAACATTCAACCCTATGGAAAAATCGCATTGCATCCAATGTTTCGCATGCAAAACATCGGATGCAAAACATCGGATGTGATGCGATTATTGGATGCCATGGCACCCGATATTGTACAGTAAATTCACTAACCTACAACCCTATGGAAAAAATCGCATCGCATCCGATGTTTCGCATGCAAAACATCAGATGCAAAACATCGGATGCGATGCGATTATTGGATGCCATGGCACCCGATATTGTACAGTAAATTCACTAACATACAACCCTATGGAAAAATTGCATCAATGTTTCGGATGCAAAACATCAGATGCGATGCGATTATCGGATGCCATGGCACCCGAAATCGCATCGCATGCCAAACATCGAATGTGATGCGATGTGATACGATTTGCCTACGCAGAATAGCCCACTAAGCTATTTGCTTAGTGGGCGCCCAACTAACATTAGTACCTAAAAAACTAAAGGTGCCCACAGACGCATCAATTATCGAATGCGTTTTGTACTTTTTAAGCACAAATTGCATCTTATGTACAATTATTGGATGGTGTTTATGGGCTTGTGCGATGCGATGCGCGTTCCCGGGAGCCCGATATTGTATGTCTAAAAAAGTACGTGCTGCACGTACTTTTTAGACTACATCTGAAATTTAACATTACAAACATGGGTTCATCACAGTGCACAGATCTCATAGCAAGCTGGAAGAAAAATTGTATAGAACCCACAGCTTACCCTCCCTGGGACACCATTCCTACACATGGGCTCTGTTGAAAACTGCAGGCTCCGAATGCCACACTATTCAATGCTTCTATTGGCACTGGTAGCTGCCTTATTGACAGACACTGTATTATTGCAGCCTTCTTAAATTATATCTTGCTCTTTCACATTGGCTTTCAAATTTATAATGGGCACCACAGTGTATGGCATATGTATAATGGGCACCACAGTGTATGGCATATGTATAATGGGCATCACGGTGTGGCATATGTATAATGGAGCATCACGGTGTGGCATATGTATAATGGAGCATCACGGTGTGTGGCATATGTATAATGGAGCATCAGGTTGTGTGGCATATGTATAATGGAGCATCACAGTGTGGCATATGTATAATGGAGCATCACAGTGTGTGGCATATGTAAAATGGGCAACACAGTGTGTGGCATATGTATAATGGGGCATCACAGTGTGGCATATGTATAATGGAGCATCACAGTGTGTGGCATATGTATAATGGAGCATCACGGTGTGTGGCATATGTATAATGGGCAACACAGTGTGTGGCATATGTATAATGGGCAACACAGTGTGTGGCATATGTATAATGGGCAACACAGTGTGTGGCATATGTAAAATGGGCAACACAGTGTGTGGCATATGTATAATGGGCAACACAGTGTGTGGCATATGTAAAATGGGCAACACAGTGTGTGGCATATGTATAATGGAGCATCACGGTGTGTGGCATATGTATAATGGGCAACACAGTGTGTGGCATATGTATAATGGGCAACACAGTGTGTGGCATATGTATAATGGAGCATCACGGTGTGTGGCATATGTATAATGGGCAACACAGTGTGTGGCATATGTATAATGGGCAACACAGTGTGTGGCATATGTATAATGGGCAACACAGTGTGTGGCATATGTATAATGGGCAACACAGTGTGTGGCATATGTATAATGGGCAACAGTGTGTGGCATATGTATAATGGAGCATCACAGTGTGTGGCATATGTATAATGGAGCATCCCGGTGTGTGGCATATGTATAATGGAGCATCACGGTGTGTGGCATATGTATAATGGAGCATCACGGTGTGTGGCATATGTATAATGGAGCATCACGGTGTGTGGCATATGTATAATGGGCATCACGGTGTGTGGCATATGTATAATGGAGCATCACAGTGTGTGGCATATCTATAATGGGCATCACAATGTGTGGAATATGTATAATGGAGCATCACGGTGTGTGGCATATGTATAATGGGCATCACGGTGTCTGGCATATGTATAATGACTGCAAATATCATCAAATTATTGATATTTCTTGAAGTTACAGGCGACTCGAGGAAGGCTACACTTTTTTACGATTTTTGACACACCAAGTTGAAAAGGTTAGTCATCACTGCAATAGGACATCAGTAAATAATTGCTTACTACTGTATATTATAATCTCATGTTTATCATTTTAGTCCACAACACAGCTCCCTGTAAAAAACAAATAGAAATAAGTCATGTTTTTAGGTTGCAGTAAATCGGGGACATGCAGTCAGGGGAGGCAGTGCCTCCCCTGTCATTAGTGATAACCATAATAAAAGAATACAAAGAATAGACTTATGACACATATTATGTGTCATAAGTATCTGCTTTATATTAATCTATTAATTTTGACACCATAATTAGTTGCTTTACTGTTAAGGAGGCACCTAGAGCAGTGCCTCCGGCTGTTAATGTTAAGGTTCAAGAACAAGGGGCGGGCAGGGGGCTGGGCCAATCATCAGGGTGTAAAATCCCATTTAAAAACCCTCTATAAGCGGAACCTATAGTGTTGCCTGAGTGACAGGGACATGCTTTGAATGCACGCCCCTTCAGTTAAGTTGCTGCGATTGATTAGCGCAGCAGAAGCAACCCAGCTGCACTTGGTACAGACTCTCCCCCCCCCCCCCCATCCTCACGCGGCAGGTGCACAGACCTCCACACCCCCCTTCCCCACCCGACGGGTTCACAGACCTCCGCATCCCCCTTCCTCACTCGACGGCTGCACGGACACCCACACCTCCCCCGGCGTGCGCTTGATGAAAGTAACCTCCACACACCCTCTCCCACCCGGCGGCTGTATGGACACCTCTGCTGTGTGCACCAAGGGGCCGCTGTCAGCTACACGCAGGAAACATCCAGCCAGAGAACCGAGGAGCCATGCACGCAGCCTGAGAGTCCCAGGACAGCGACTGGGCAGACTGGACAAAGCCAAATTAAGGCATACAATCTTATGCGATGGGCGCCGTTCTAGGAAATAAGTACCGGGCCTTTAATAATGTGGGGCATATGTAAAAGGCATTATATGTATAAGAACAATTAATAATGTGGGGAAAATTTAAGAAGCATTATGTGTAAACAGGATTTTTAGCAGCAGGCGGTACCGGTTAGTCAGAGCCGGGGAGCGGGACGGTGGGGGGGCTGGATACTGAAGGGCAAATGCTTGCTTTTGGCGCAGATCACTGCTGGGTGAAGGTGTCAGCCCTGCTGGTGCTGTCACTGATCCCAGTGTTGTGCTGTTCTGGGAAGGGAGAAAAGTTGGGGGCCGAGGGATATGTGTTAGAGGCATTCTGTGTAAAAGGGCCTTTGGTACTTATTTCCTAGCACGGCGCCCACAATCTAGATTGTATGTGTGGGGCCGATATCGCAAGCATTGCATGCATCTTATGTGTTTGTGCGGCATAAGATGCATGCGATGCAATCTACGCGATTGATAAGATTTTTACATACAGGGCTGAGTTTCAGGGAGTTGAGTCAAATTACTGCCCTGCTACGGGTAATAAAAATCCCTGCTGCGTCCCACCACCGCCTGTAGGAATTAGGTTCCAGACTGTCCGCCTATGGTGTATTTTCTAGAGTGCAGTATTTTCTATATTTAGTGTTAATTATATCTAGCGCCTTGCACCTTTCAAAACCCATGCAGTTCCTCTTTCCTGCCAGGGGTGCCACTCTCTGCTGTGGTGTTTCTAGCAAAGTCTGGTCTGTATGGAGATGCAGACCAGACTCTGCTAGAAACAGCACAGCAGAGAACGACACCCTAGGCAGCAAACTGAACTGCATGGGTTTTAAAAGGTGTAGGGTGCTAGAATGAACATAAATATTTATCTATCAAGGGGGCCCAGACCATGCACTCATAAATGGCTATCCAAGCCTCTGTAGCAGCTGGCCACATGCCCTCTGCAGATGCCCCAATCACTGTATTCCCCCAGTGAGCCCGTCATGTCCAAGTCCAACACTAGTCACATAGATCTTTGCTTCTTATAATCAACGCAGGGAGATGGCACTGATAGAGGAGCAGTGGGGAGGACGGCAGGTGCTGAGTGCTGCGCTAGGAGGCTGTGATCAGATCAATAGCGGGACGGACAGCAGCGGTTATTAGAATTGAAAAATAACCTGTAAAATGACTAGCACTCGCCGCTGCCCGTCCCGCTGATGATCTTATCACTGCCAGCTAGCGCAGCACTCAACACCCTCCGCACTGCTCCTCCGCTGCCCGCATCGTTCAGCACCCGCCGCCTGCCCCTCTGCTCCTCACCGCCCACTAGCAAATGTACCAACCGGGAAATCACAGGCTAGCCCTTTTGATATATGTGATCCTCACTATTCATGCAGGGGCATCAAGGGTGATCCATTCTCCATTCCTTGTTGTTTTTTCCCCTATTGTATCATATTTATTGCTTATTTCTGTCTGTACGTCTAATATTTATATACACATGTGTATGCCCACCTAGCCTATTTTAAGTTAATAAAATAAGTTACATTTTAAGAATTTAGACAAATTACTTGTTGAAGCTAGCATTGTACTGATCCTGATCAGCATGCGGCAAGTGTTTTCAAAATCAGAAGTGCTTCCCGCGCCGCCACATAGCGCTAGTTATTCTCTATTCACTGCAGGGACCCCGCCGCCGACAGCAGTTTTATACACAGTGACAGCGCCGCAGGTACCCCCGCAGCACGGACACCCCTGCCCGCTCCAGCACTG
Organism: Crinia signifera; assembly: GCF_055691185.1. Taxonomy (NCBI): domain Eukaryota; kingdom Metazoa; phylum Chordata; class Amphibia; order Anura; family Myobatrachidae; genus Crinia; species Crinia signifera. The sequence continues at coordinate 74,762,180 of NC_139222.1, read as the reverse complement.
CAGGGACGCCAACAGTTTTATAATACAGGTACCATCCCCCAAGCAGCGGGGCGCCCCCACCCCGACTCGCCTGGGGCGCTCCGGTACCTTGCACCGGCCCTGAGCTTCAGACATTCATTTACCTCTCTCTGGGAATCCCTTGATATCGGTATACAAGCTCTCCACACTACAGTATATATTTACTGAAATAGATTCTGTCACAATATGTAGTATTCAGTGTTACCTGCGTGCAAAATCCTGCTGGCTCTGTCTATTGCTGCTGACAGCTCTGTGTGGTTAAAGTCTGCATGCTGATTTCAGCTTCTGATCCACTCCATGCTGCAGGAAAGTCTGTGTGATCTGAGCTCTGCTGATTAGTTGCAACACCTGGTAACTCTCTCCTGCAGGAGAGTTCAGTGTGAACTGACCATGCTCAGCCTTCATTGATTAGGGCACCTGTGAGTAATTAGCTCCCTGTGCTTCCTATAAAAAGGCAGTCTCTGGCAGACAGAAGCTGCCAGAGTATAGGCTCACATCCTGCTCCAGCGTCCCTTGTACTTCACTGTATTCCTGATCACCAGATACTGACTTCGGCTTGCTTCCTGACTATCCTTCGGCTTAATCCCTGTGTACCGTGAATCGTGGGTTACCTGTGTATGACCTCGGCCTGCCTCCTGACCACTCTCCTGCCTGATCCTCGTGTACCGTACCCAGTGATTACCAGTGGACGACCTCGGCTTGCCTTCTGACTATTCTCCTGTCTGACCCTTGTGTACTGTGCCCCGTGACATACCAGTGTACGACCCGGCTAAGATGACTACGCATAATCCTGAATCCACGCTACCTGTTTCCAAGGGGTTACCAGTGCCACATGGGGAACCTGCTCAGGGGACCGCGACCGGCATGTCCATAGCAGCAAAGCCCAAATCCCAACTGGAGGGGTCACTGGTGAACACCTATGGCGTGGTAAGACTCCGCACCCCTGTGTCAGGTCTAGCCAATCCCCGGCCTGGTGACCAGCGTGATGTACCTGAGACCATGACAGAATACTCTGGCCCAAAAAAGGAGCTATGGGAGCAACTGTCTGCTAGGGTCTGTAAGCAAGAGCAGAACCAAGCTCTGATCTTACAAAGCATACAGACTCTGTTACAGCGGATGGACTTCGCTTCATCTCCTCCAATATCCGTGGAACCAGTGTCAGAGGCATTGAAGATTCTTCACCTTTTAATGCAGCAGTTGCAGGAGCTACTGACTAAGGTGTTTTCAGTGATTACCGTCTTACTAGGCAGTCCTTCTAGTGGCACGGTACCTTCCACTCTAGGTTCAGTGCCTGTGAAACCCTCTGATGACATTCCGGGCACTCCAGTGGCATCTACATCTGTGCCCTGCAAGGACAGGTACCTGAGTCATCCTCGTCCCCAGTTGTCTGATGAGGAGCGCCAGCGGCGTAGATCCCTCAGCCTATGCTTTTATTGTGGAGCCCAGGATCATTTTATCGGGGATTGTTCCCTACGTGGGACCCGAAATAGAGCAGTAGATTCTGTTCTAACCCAGAGGGAATCCTATGGTTACAACTGGGGTCCTAGGACCAAAATTTCTTTGAAGAACTGTATAGCCCAGGTCCAGCCTCGGGAAGGTGTTCATGATCGCAAGCCCCAAGAGGGGGTCCTGTTGGTCCAAGTCCATGAGAGGGTCCAGCCAGCCTCACCCCAAGAGGGGCACCTGTTGGTCCAAACTCAAGAGGGAGTCTATTCAGTCTCACCCCGAGAGGGGGTCCTGTCCATCCAGCCCCAGGAGGGGGTTCATGGTTACAAGCCCCAGGAGGGGAGTATCAAACCCAAAGATGGGGTCCTGGCAGTCCAGCCCAAGAAGGGGCTTCCGAGTAATGTGCTCCAGGAGGAGCTTCCTAGTGTTAAGTCCCAGGAAGGGCATCAAAGTGCTGTACTCCAAAAGGAATTCCCCAGTGTTGAGTTCCGAGAGGGGTCTCAGAGTGTCGTGCACCAGGAGGGGTCTCAGACTGGCAGGCTCCAAGCAGGGTCTCAGAGTATCACACCCCAAACAGGGTCTCTGAGCATTGTGTCCCCAGGTGGGTTTCCTGAGCACTGCACCCCAAGAGGTGTCTCTGAAGGTGGTACCCCGAAAAGGGCGTCTGAATGCATTACCCAAAGAGGAGTCTCTGAGTGTGGCTTCCCAAGTAGGGCCACCGAGCACTTTGCCTCAAGAAGGGGCTCTGTATGTCACCCCAAGTAGGGGTTCCGAGTTTATCACCCCAAGTGGGGGTTCCGAGTTTATCACCCCAAGTGGGGGTTCCGAGTTTATCACCCCAAGTGGGGGTTCCGAGTTTATCACCCCAAGTGGGGGTTCCGAGTTTATCACCCCAGGTGGGGGTTCCGAGTCCGTCACCCCAGGTGGGGGTTTCGAGTCCGTCACCCCAGGAGGGGGTTCCGAGTTAAGCACCCAAGAAGGGTGTCCCCAGTTAATCACCCCAGATGGGGATTCCGAGTTAATCACCCCAGATGGGGGTCCCGAGTTAATCACCCCAGATGGGGGTTCCGAGTCCTCCACTCCAGACGGAAGTTCCGAGTGTGTCACTCCCAGTAGAGGACCCATCTGCCCTTGCCTTCGGGCATGAGGACCCATCTGCCCTTGCCTTCGGGCATGAGGACCCATCTGCCCTTGCCTCCGGGCATGAGGACCTATGTGCCACGGCCTCCGGGCCTGTCTCCGCGGCCTCCGGGCCTGTCTCCGCGGCCTCCGGGTCTGTCTCCGCGGCCTCCGGGCCTGTCTCCGCGGCCTCCGGGCCAGTCTCCGCGGCCTCCGGGCCAGTCTCCGCTGCCTCCGGGCCAGTCTCCACAGCCTCCGGGCCAGTCTCCACAGCCTCCGGGCCAATCTCCACGGCCTCCGGGCCAGTCTCCATGGTCTACGGGCCTGCCTCCAAAGTCTCCGGGTCTTCCTCCGCAGCCTCCGGACCTGTCTCCAGTACCCTCATGGTCTCTAAGGTTCCAATGCCTGCCATTCAAGAAGATTTGCCTGTGTTGCTGGGAGTCCCGGCTCTACCCAAACTGTCCTCCAAGTCCATTTTCCAGGAGGATCCAGTTCAATTGGATTCATATAAAGAGCCTCAGTTTGTTCAATTTGATGGAAATCTCACCCATTTCCAAGCCCTAGCAGACTATTATTTAGATGCTATGAACTCTGATCCATTCTCCGGGGTTAATTTGGCAAACATTGTCAAATACTTAGTGTTGTCATTCAGGGAAGAAGCCATGGAGTGGGTTAGTACACTCATTGAGACTCATGACCCCCGACTAAAAGACCTAATTTCTTTTTCCAAGGCTGTGGTTGAAAGATTTGGACCCAAGACTCCTGGTGAGAGGTCTATCCTTGCCGCACCTGAGGTCAGTCAGAGTGGTGAGTCAGCTGGACTACATTCTAAAATTCCCAGAGCATCTCCAAAAAAATTTTTGAGACCCGATTCCTTGAATTTAAGAGGTGGAGTTATATGTGTAGGTTCTTCCAGGTTGATGGTGGATCCTCATGAACTCCCTACTCGGACCATGGACCAGGATTCAAGTTCAGAGTGCGGCTCGGATCATGATGTCACTCCTTTTCTGGGACGTCCAATATTATCTACTGCCCGTTTTGTAGAGCCAAAGGTCACACATCAGTCAACAAAATCCAAACAGTCTTCCAAAAAGAAGAAGCACCGCAGACGACCATGAAAATTTCCTTGTGGGGTGTTCGGAGCCCACCCCTAGAGGGGGGGGTAATGTCACAATATGTAGTATTCAGTGTTACCTGCGTGCAAAATCCTGCTGGCTCTGTCTATTGCTGCTGACAGCTCTGTGTGGTTAAAGTCTGCATGCTGATTTCAGCTTCTGATCCACTCCATGCTGCAGGAAAGTCTGTGTGATCTGAGCTCTGCTGATTAGTTGCAACACCTGGTAACTCTCTCCTGCAGGAGAGTTCAGTGTGAACTGACCATGCTCAGCCTTCATTGATTAGGGCACCTGTGAGTAATTAGCTCCCTGTGCTTCCTATAAAAAGGCAGTCTCTGGCAGACAGAAGCTGCCAGAGTATAGGCTCACATCCTGCTCCAGCGTCCCTTGTACTTCACTGTATTCCTGATCACCAGATACTGACTTCGGCTTGCTTCCTGACTATCCTTCGGCTTAATCCCTGTGTACCGTGAATCGTGGGTTACCTGTGTATGACCTCGGCCTGCCTCCTGACCACTCTCCTGCCTGATCCTCGTGTACCGTACCCAGTGATTACCAGTGGACGACCTCGGCTTGCCTTCTGACTATTCTCCTGTCTGACCCTTGTGTACTGTGCTCCGTGACATACCAGTGTACGACCCGGCTAAGATGACTACGCATAATCCTGAATCCACGCTACCTGTTTCCAAGGGGTTACCAGTGCCACATGGGGAACCTGCTCAGGGGACCGCGACCGGCATGTCCATAGCAGCAAAGCCCAAATCCCAACTGGAGGGGTCACTGGTGAACACCTATGGCGTGGTAAGACTCCGCACCCCTGTGTCAGGTCTAGCCAATCCCCGGCCTGGTGACCAGCGTGATGTACCTGAGACCGTGACAGATTCATTATATTATATATATATATATATATATATATATATATATATATATATATATATATATATAGTGAAGAGAATAGAAGAGGGCGCTTCATGGTGCATTAAACAAGTAGATTTATTGGATCCAAATAGACAATAAAAATCCTTAGTAAAAGCAATTGCTCGTACCAAATATTACAACTCTGTGGGCTGGTTACCACAAGGCATGGGAATATCACACAAGACAAAGCTGCTCACTTGTCCGACACATACGAATGGAGAACTCCGGGAGTCTGCTACTGACAGGCGCTGGCTTGCGCTGCTGGAGGCAGGAGAACTGGGAGACACCACCGCCGGGCAGGATCAAAGGGAGACAGCCAAACAGTTGGGTAGAGCGTCACGTAGCCACGCCCTGACGCGTTTCGTCACTGGGACTTCGTCAGAGGGCGTGGCTACCGTGACTGAAGACCCGATATTTAACAGAGTGAACAGCCAATGGAAGCATCTCCACTGATTGAACTCCGTGAGCGCAGGAGCAGCAAAAATGAAGATCTCAGGATGGCTTCCAAAAGAGAGCCGGCTAGTACTTAAAGAGACCACATCATGCTGGCACCAGCGACACACGTGTAGACAAATTACAAAACACATGTCAGCACCTTTGCGCATATAAAAAAGTGGTACAATCAATAGAAATCTTTCACAGAAGGACCATATTCAGCATAAAATACTGAGCAATTAATAACAATTTTTTACAAAACATTTGTTAAAAAATTCCATACATAAAAAATGCATATATTCAAAAACATCATAAAAAATCACATAGAAATAACAAAGACAGTATAAAAATCTGTATGAATACATATCGGCCATACAGTATACAACATAATCATATGTCATTACGCAAATAGATACAGAAAAAATAGGAGTTGGGGGAGAGTGACAAAAATGGAGAGTGTTAAAGTGCTGGTGCAAAAAAACTCGACATCAGTTGATAAAGGGTGTGATTTCATAACCCTCATTGAGTCCAAAAGGAGTCAATGTATTTAGTTTAAGAATCCACTGTGTCTCTCTCCTCATAAGACGTTTATCAAGGTCACCACCCCTCCTATTGGGTTTGACAACTTCAATCCCTTTAAAACTTAAACAGGAAGGATCACAATTATGGTGTTCCTTGAAATGACGGGGAACGCTATGGTTTAATACCCCGTGTTTAATGTTGCGAAGGTGCTCTAAAATACGTATCTTTAAACATCTCTTAGTTTTACCTATGTATTTGAGCCCACAGCTACATTTCAACAAGTACACAACATGTGTAGAATTGCAATTTATGAAGTCATTGATCCGCAAGTTACCCATAGCAGCATCAATAACAGGACCTTTCTCCATATATTTACAGGTTTTGCAATTATTACACGGGTAGCTACCCTTAATAGAAAGAAATGTACTATTACTCGGTCTAACTTGTATAGTTTCAAGTTGACTTTTAGAAACTATCGACTTGATGGTGTTGGCTTTTCTAAAGACAAGCTTCGGCTTAGCCGGAATATAGTTGCCAAGTATAGGATCTAATTGAAGTACATTCCAATGTTTGCTGAAGATCTTTCTTAGTTCATGGTCCCTGTTATTATACTGTGTTATAAACATAACATTATTAGGGTCATTGACAGTATCATTTAAACGATTTTTAGGCTTATACTGTAACAAGTCAGTTCTATCGGCAACTCTGGCTCTCTGTAATGCACCATCTATAATTCTAGGTGGATAGCCTTTTTCCTTAAACCTGTCAATATAGATGTTAGCCTGTTCATCAAAACGGGCCAGATCAGAACAGTTTCTTTTTAGCCGTAAGAACTGTGAATATGGAATGTTATCCTTCCAAGGGCCATAATGACTACTACTGTAGTCAAGATAACTATTAGAATCCACTTTTTAAAAAAAAAGTAGATGTCTCGATGCCCAGTATGGAAGGAAAAATCTTTACAGTCATTAGAATATCAAGGAATTCGATTGTATCTTTTTGCAAATTATAAGAGAAACGTAAATTAAAGCGATTGGTATTCAGATATGACATGAATTGTTCGAATGTAGTTTCATCATCATCCCAGATCACGATAATATCATCGATATATCGTTTCATTAATATAACATGTTCAAAACAATAATCGGGGAAGGTTTCTCTCTCCCACTCATCCATATAAATATTTGCAAGGCTAGGGGCACAAATTGTCCCCATCGCAGTCCCACAGACCTGTAAGAACCACTCTCCAAGGAATTCGAAATAATTATGGGTTAACAAAAATCTGAGACAGTCACAAATAAACTCTATCATTTCAAATGAAAGTGATTCATCTCTTTGCAACCTCTGTCTAATGGCCCAAATGCCCAAATCATGGGGTATACTTGTATACAGGGCCTGAACATCGATGGTGGCAAATCGATAATTAGACTTCCATTCGATATCCTTGATGATCTGCAATATATGAGTGGAATCTTTAATATAGGTTTTAACCAAAGGCACATATTTTTTTAATAAAAACATCTATGTACTCAGAGATATGTGATGTCAATGACCCAATGCCAGCGATAATCGGCCGGCCAGGGGGTGCACTTCTATTTTTATGCACCTTAGGCAGGTGATAAAAAGTAGCAATCTTAGGGGTGGTATTATGCAAGTATTTATACTCTTCAAGATTAATTGCTTTAGAGTCAAACCCTTTTTTGAGTAATATCTCAAGTTCAGAGAGAAAAGCACTAGTAGGATCTCTCTCCAATTTTATATAGGATTTAGTATCATGCAGAAGGTTATAGGCCTCAGCAACATAATAATCGCGATCCATGATCACGATGCTACCGCCTTTATCGGCGTTTTTAATCACGATAGAAGTATCCAAAGCTAGATTTTCCATACTTCGGATTCCTTTCTGCTAAGATTATACTGCTTATTATTTCTAATATCCATTTTTTCGATGTCTTTTTTTATCAGTTCAGAAAAAAGATCTAAATAAGGACCCCTGGATTCCGTCATTTCAAGGAACACCATAATTGTGATCCTTCCTGTTTAAGTTTTAAAGGGATTGAAGTTGTCAAACCCAATAGGAGGGGTGGTGACCTTGATAAACGTCTTATGAGGAGAGAGACACAGTGGATTCTTAAACTAAATACATTGACTCCTTTTGGACTCAATGAGGGTTATGAAATCACACCCTTTATCAACTGATGTCGAGTTTTTTTGCACCAGCACTTTAACACTCTCCATTTTTGTCACTCTCCCCCAACTCCTATTTTTTCTGTATCTATTTGGCGTAATGACATATGATTATGTTGTATACTGTATGGCCGATATGTATTCATACAGATTTTTATACTGTCTTTGTTATTTCTATGTGATTTTTTATGATGTTTTTGAATATATGCATTTTTTATGTATGGAATTTTTTAACAAATGTTTTGTAAAAAATTGTTATTAATTGCTCAGTATTTTATGCTGAATATGGTCCTTCTGTGAAATATTTCTATTGATTGTACCACTTTTTTATATGCGCAAAGGTGCTGACATGTGTTTTGTAATTTGTCTACATGTGTGTCGCTGGTGCCAGCATGATGTGGTCTCTTTAAGTACTAGCCGGCTCTCTTTTGGAAGCCGTCCTGAGATCTTCATTTTTGCTGCTCCTGCGCTCACGGAGTTCAATCAGTGGAGATGCTTCCATTGGCTGTTCACTCTGTTAAATATCGGGTCTTCAGTCACGGTAGCCACGCCCTCTGACGAAGTCCCAGTGACGAAACGCGTCAGGGCGTGGCTACGTGACGCTCTACCCGACTGTTTGGCTGTCTCCCTTTGATCCTGCCCGGCGGTGGTGTCTCCCAGTTCTCCTGCCTCCAGCAGCGCAAGCCAGCGCCTGTCAGTAGCAGACTCCCGGAGTTCTCCATTCGTATGTGTCGGACAAGTGAGCAGCTTTGCCTTGTGTGATATTCCCATGCCTTGTGGTAACCAGCCCACAGAGTTGTAATATTTGGTACGAGCAATTGCTTTTACTAAGGATTTTTATTGTCTATTTGGATCCAATAAATCTACTCGTTTAATGCACCATGAAGCGCCCTCTTCTATTCTCTTCACTCTAGATTTCTAATTGCCAGTTGGACCCTTGGCATCCGTGTCTCACACGAGAGGAGGAGCAGCAGACTTTGGTGACTTTTTAAACCATTTTCATTTGGTTATTCAGCTGGTTGCTTTATTTAATCAGCGCATTAAGGACAACGCCTTTTTCACCATATATATATATATATATATATATATATTTTTTCAGCAATCGCGATGTATCTGACAGGATCTTTTTCTATGTCAGGTACATCGACGATATTTTTCTTATGTGGACTGGTAGTGAAAATGAGCTTGTCGACATGATAGAGCGACACAATCAGTCGACATCTCCATTGAAATTCACCTTTGAGATTCACTCCAAAAATGTTAATTTTCTTGATGTAGCAGTCCATTTGGATAATGGGATTCTCACCACTTCCCTTTTTAAGAAAGCCACTGATCGCAATACAATTTTACATGCAGCCAGCCACCATCCCAGACCCCTCAAATTTGGGTTACCCTACTCCCAATTTATCCGGGCTTGTAGAATCTGCACCAATAGTAATGAGGCCACTACCCAGATTGACATCATGATAAAAAATTTTGTGATACGTGGATATGATCTGGACCTATTAGTGAGTGCTAAAAACAAGGCTCTATCTCAGCCACGTGAAGCACTGCTTGCACCCAAGATTAAAAACAGACAGACCAGAAAAAGGATGCCGTGGGTGAATCACTTTAGCACGGCTAGTGACACTATCCGCCAGATTTCCAGGCGACATTGGCCGCTGCTTAGCACCGATGAAAACCTGGGACTGGCCGATGTGTCGCTTATGCCGTGTTATTCCCGGGGCAAGAATGTCCGAGATTGGCTTGTACGGACAGATATTACACCTTCTGTTACCATGCCTCCGGCCACCACTTTTTTGGGAAGACGCAAAGGATGTTTCCGTTGCCTCAATTGCATTACGTGCAGGAGTATGAAGGTGGGGGACAGTTTCTGTCATCCTTTTTCAGGAAAACGTTACTCCATCAGACACAAAGTTACCTGTACCACTGCATTCATTGTATATTTAATTTCCTGCCCGTGCGGCCTGCACTATGTAGGTAAAACTGATAGAAATTTGCGTGACAGTATGGCTGGACATCGGGCTGCCATACGGGCAGCCATTCTCGCCGGTTCTAGTGACCAGCCAGTTGCGAGACATTTCGCACTGGCTGGACACAGTATGGCGAATCTACACTATATTATTATAGATCATGTCCCCGCGCGCCTGAGGGGCGGTAATAGATCATTGGCTCTCCTCCGGTGTGAATCAAGGTGGATACACCGGTTGAGAACCATGGTCCCCTATGGCCTGAATGATCATTTAGGTTTACATGCCTTTCTTTAAGTATATATTTTATATCTGTACATGCTTTTTGGTTGATTAGGTGGCCTGGAGCTTTTTGTATCTATTTATATGTTTTGTATCATGTATTAAGTATGCAGTTGACAGTTGGTATGCGCTTTCTATTTTCTATGTTGAACTGTTAACTACTGATTATTACGCATATACTGTTTTGTTTTTGTTTATGTCATGCTGCTTAGTCCTCACTGTAAACTGTACATCACCACCTCCGCTGTGTATGTTGTTTTTAATTTGTACGCCCGTCATGTTAGCACTCGTATACCGGGCCTCCGCTGACGAGGTGTGACGCGAGTTGTCAGCGCCGGTTGCCATGGTGTGGGAATCACGTTGGTAGACGTGACCATGGCAACGGACGTGACGCTGGCGCGCACTTGTGATGCGTGAGCCTGGCAGCGGGAAACGTGCGGGAGCGTACAGGATGGAGTGGGGGATATAAGGTGAGCACTTGTCTTGTTGTTTTATGCCTGATGACGATTTTGTAAATAAAATCGAAACGTTGCTGAAGTTTCCTGCCTCATCGCTTGTATTTCTGACCGTGTGCTGCCTCCACTGCATCCACAGTGTGCCGAAGACTATATATATATATATATATATATATATATATATATATATATATATATATATATATATATATATATATATATATATATATATATATATATATATATATATATATATATATATATATATATATATATATATGTACATATGGCCGCACTCCCAATAACCAGTCAAGACACAGGACTTGTGAAGTAACGTTTCGAGGTTTAATTACCTCTTCATCAGACTCAAATAAACCATATACAATAAGTGATATTTATACTTACACATCCCAACAGCACAACCCACCGGGCGCGGGAGCAGGCACCGGCGTCTTCCGCATCCGTCATCACGGGGCGTCGTATGACGTCACTGCGCTCCGGCGTAGAGGCGGTCCGACAGCACGGCAGCTCCGTTGCCACGGCAATCTATATACAAACCCGAACAAAAACAAAGAAACACCCAAGTGAATACATACAGTAATAAACATTAAAAACAGCAGGCATGTAGATAACACGAGCTTATTTACCTACAGAGCATAACATTGAATCTCAAAGAGTGTAAATGTAATCACGAAATATACATAGCGCATCGAAATTGTCGCTAGGCAACCATACCAAGGTGCACATAACATCAATCAGAGAAAACACCGCTCATCTCTGATTGATGTTATGTGCACCTTGGTATGGTTGCCTAGCGACAATTTCGATGCGCTATGTATATTTCGTGATTACATTTACTCTCTTTGAGATTCAATGTTATGCTCTGTAGGTAAATAAGCTCGTGTTATCTACATGCCTGCTGTTTTTAATGTTTATTACTGTATGTATTCACTTGGGTGTTTCTTTGTTTTTGTTCGGGTTTGTATATAGATTGCCGTGGCAACGGAGCTGCCGTGCTGTCGGACCGCCTCTACGCCGGAGCGCAGTGACGTCATACGACGCCTCGTGATGACGGATGCGGAAGACGCCGGTGCCTGCTCCCGCGCCCGGTGGGTTGTGCTGTTGGGATGTGTAAGTATAAATATCACTTATTGTATATGGTTTATTTGAGTCTGATGAAGAGGTAATTAAACCTCGAAACGTTACTTCACAAGTCCTGTGTCTTGACTGGTTATTGGGAGTGCGGCCATATGTACATATTTGAGTGATCCCACTGCGTGGTTTCTCTGGATCGGCACCCTGACAGATGTACCCGTGACGGTGTTGCTGCTTCGAACCAAATCACTATATATATATATATATATATATATATATATATATATATATATATATATATAGTCCACTTTGCTGTAGGTTCTTATTTCTCAAAATAATGACCATAAATATAGCGATCACGTTAGTGTAAAGCCAGGTACACAAAAGTAGATGTATCTGCAGATTGATCTGCAGATACATCTACAGACGGATCGTTCAGCATGTTCTCCATGCATGATCCCTCGGGACTGACATCACAAATTGGGTGGGGGGGGGGGTGCATTTGCATGTGCCCGCCCACTGAGCTGGCTGGCGTATATATCTTACATATTTGTCATCTGTTATTTAGTTTGCTTTTGTATTCGGACACCGTGTGACCGTTTTGGATTAAGTCAATGCAAAGTGACTTGACTGGGTCCAGATTACGTTCACGAGCAATAAAACCTCCAATCCCGACCCTGTGGGTGTCCTGGGTCCCAAAAAAAGGGATCCAACCACTACAAAACGTAGGTAAGAGAAGCAAGATATAGCATAGAGAATGTAGAGGCAGTGCCAAATTTCCCATTAGGCACGTGAGGCGCGTGCCTAGGGGCGGCACATGTTTGGGGGCGGCACTTGGATGCCTGTGATAGTACTGTCAGCCTGAAATGTACCAGTAACTGCACAATATCCACTGTACTGTACCATATTCCATCTTGAATAGAGTGTAAATGAATATGACATGCAGGTACTGCCTCTGTAAATTGTCCTACTTAGTAAATATGTATACATAATAAAAGAAAATGTTACAGTTGTTGGCTTTTTTATTATTATATAAAATTGGCAATCATTAAATGAAGGCTTATAACTAATCAATATAAATAATAAAATTAGGCAGGGGAGCGGCCATTAATGTTGTGCCTACGGGCGCCCTCACCCCTAAATCCGCCCCTGTGTAGAGGACATGGGGTGTAAAATGAAAAAAAAGTAAGTGGTCAGATCTGGGAGCCCACCACAGAGCGGTGTATGTCGGGCAAACCATGAGCACGGGGAGCATGTTTAGGGCCTTCCATACCTCCCAACAGTCCCGATTTTATCGGGACAGTCCCGATTGTCAGGGCCTGTCCTGATGTCCCACCCGCGGGCGGCAGTGTCCCACGGTGTGGGGGGGCTGTTGGGAGTCTCCCCTGTCAGCTGCTAAGCAGCGGGGAATAAACGCTGTGCGCATGCGCACAGCGTCTATTCCCGCAGCCAGGGGACTGGGGGCATGGCTAGAGGCTCACAGAGCCTCTGGGTCATGCCCCCATAGCGGCAAAATGGGGGCGTGGCCTCGTGGAAGAGCCGGGAGTATAGGCCACGCCCACAAATTAGGGCCCCCCCCCCGAAAATGTCGGCGCGCCTCCGGCCCGCAGGAACATCGTCCCGCCTACAGGACTTCAAAAGTTGGGAGGTATGGCCTTCCAGTGGATGGATTTGAATGAGAACTTCAGAGAGGGATGCTAAACAGTCTGGGATGCCTATTGGAATAATGAGGACTGCTGAGAGAATGTGAGAGAATGTGATCTGTTAAGTGACTCTCATTTTGTCCTAGCATTCATATACCTGGGTATGAATAATAGTATAAAGTAGGACAAAATGAGTCGCTTAACAGATCACCAATCTGCAACACAAGCTTTCTATAACAAATATAAATCTCTCAGCGCCGATATTAGTACATGACAAGGAAATGATGCAAATATATTTGAATGCATATTTAATAAAAAATATGTTTTAAAATTGGATTTGTATAGAAAGACAGACACCAGTTTTGCTTTTATATATTATTTATTAAAAGTTTCTTATATAGTGCATACATATTCCGCAGCGCTTTACAGACAATATTTGAACATTCACATCAGTCCCTTCCCCAGTGGAGCTTACAGTCTATATTCCCTACCACATGTACATGTACACACAGACATTCTAGGGTTAATTTTTTGTTGGAAGCCAATTAACCTATCTGTATAATTTTGGATTGTGGGAGGAAACCGGAGTACCCGGAGTAAATCCACGCAAACACAGGGAGAATATACAAACTCCACACAGTTATAGCCATGGTGGGGATCGAACCCATGACCTAAGCGCTGTAAGTCAGTAATGCTAACCATTACACCGTCCGTACTGCACTATATTAGATTATACATTATGGTACTTGTTTCCTAGCACGGCCACACCGATTTGCATCGGGGTGGTCGTGTCAGAAAAATCGCGTCGGTCGCATCACATGTGACCAAATCGCATGCGATGCGACCGACGCGATCGACCCGATTTTTACATTGAATCCAATGTGAATAGGGTCCCTATTTTACATTGGATTCAATGTAAAATATTCCCCAGACCCCCAATTTTACCCCCTCAACGCCACCCCACGATTGATGCCTACCCGAAGCATGGCGAGCGCAGTGAGCCCGCGAGGGGCGGCGGTGCGCGTCCTCCGACCTTTTCATACCCCTACTATCCACGCCGGTGCGGAGTTGAGAATATAAAGTGTGGCGAGCGCAGCGAGCCACCGAGCCCGAAGCGTGGCGAGCGCAGCGAGCCCTGCGTAAAACTTTACAGGTATACGCGTGCGCTCGCCATGCTATATTCTCAACTCCACGCCGACGTGGATAGTAGGGGTATGAAAAGGTCGGAGGACGTGCACCACCGCCCCTCGCGGGCTCGCTGCGCTCGCCATGCTTCGGGTTGGCGTCAATCGTGGGGTGACGACGGGGCCATATACAATGTGAAATGGGTCATATTGGCCCATTTCCCATTGTTTCCTATATGAGATGGACTTAATCAAGTCCATCTCATCTTGTGCCATTATAATGGCACAAGACCGACGCGATGCTCCAGATTTCAATATTAAATTTTTTTTAACATTGAAGCCTATGGCAAAATCGCGGGCATCGCGTCGGTCGCGTCGGGGGCCATGTTAATGCACGCGTCCGATGCGATGCCCCCGATTTTGCCTTTGCCGGCAAAATGGACCTGATTTCAAAGGAAATCAGGTCCATCGCGGGCATCGTGTACCTTAACTTTAAGGTACACGATGCCCGCGATTGTGGCCGTTCTAGGAAACAAGTACCTACATTAATTTGCCCACTCCCCAATATTCTAATTAAATAATATTGCTGTCATGGCAAAACAATGTTTTTTGCCTCCTTAACAGCTTGGGCATATAATTGCACAAAGAAAGGGGGTGGGGTCATGACTCATGGGGGGGAGGGGGGATCACTAAAGTCTAGGAGTCACAGCATGCCCCTATTTCACTGTCTCCTCATGGTAACTGTATTATACCTACTCTTGTGTTACTTTTGACAAATGTAAAATTGCTGTACATAGCCCAATGTTTTATCAGTATATAGAGGCGAGTGGATGACAGGGTCATGTCAGGGTTAGAAGACACTGAGCTATATACATTAATATCGGTACTTGTGTATTATCACGGCGCCCAGAATCCCTACGTATGGCACCGTAGGGAAATCGCATCCCGATTTTTTTAAATTAATTTATTCACTGCTCATGTCCCCAGCCATCTCATCGCACACCTCCAAAATCGCATGCGATTTTTTGATCGCATGTGATTTTATGGGGTGCCATGCAAGACAGTTGGATGGCATGCAATTAGGTTTGAATGACCCCCCCCACTATCCACGCTAACCCAAAGCGTGGCAACCCGCTTCGGGTTGACGGAACGAGTCCGTCCGTCCTCGCCACACTATATAAAATCAGCTCCACGCCGACGTGGATAGTGGGGGAATGAAAAGGTCTGACGGACGCGTTCCGCCGCCGCTCGCCACGCTTCAGGTTGGCGTGGATAGTGGGGGGGGTCATTCAAACATAATCGCATGCCATCCAACTGTCTGGCATGGCATGGCACCCCAAAAAATCGCATGCGATTTTTCGGGAGGTGCAATGCTATGCGATGAGATGGCCTGGGGACATGAGCAGTGAATAAATTAACTTAAAAAAAAAAAATCGCATCGCATGCCACTAAAATAGCATGCGATGCGATTTCCCTATGCAGAATAGCCCTCTATGCATTTGGCGTAGTGGGCGCCGTGATAATATACAAGTACCGTAATATCCACTAACACTGAAGAATTGGACATCATTTTTCATCCACAAAATATATCAGTAAAATACCAACATGTACAATAACATTGTTAATATGTCAATACGACACAAAACCTTCCTCCATTATAAAAAACGGTACATATATGTTAGTTGGGCGCTCAAGTAGCATACGTACGTTACCGTAGGGAAATCGCATTGCATCCAATGTTTTGCATGCGATGTCATTTTTCCATAGGGTTCTATGTTAGTGACTTTACTATAAAATATTGGGTGCCATGGCATCCGATGTTTCAGATGCGATGCGATTTTTCCATAGGGTTGTGTGTTAGTGAAGAAAATTATTCTAAAATATAGCTTTTATTGGTTTATTTCTTAAAAACTGCGACATATAAAAACACAAATAAAGGTAAGACAGGGTAAGTATAAAAGGGGATTAACCCCGCGTAGTGTGTCCCCTCTATCCCCAATAGGTCTGTAGTGATTCTTGGTGTAAGATACTGTAAGATTGGATCAGCGCTTTTAATTATCGGGTATTCCTAAAATACCTTCTGATTGGTTACAGGGCGAGTAAATCGTATATGTATAGTGCTATTTCCAGAGTTATTGACACTTTACTGCGATGTAGCCAGATATATTGTATCTCGCTGTTTCTCGATAGGGCACATACAAAAAATTGTTTACAAGAACACAATGTGTGCTGGAGGCACTTTACTTTGATTGCACAGTGTGTATTGTGCTGTTTCCAGCGATTTGACAATTTATTGGAATGTATGCCAGATGTATTGTGTCTCACTGTGTCTAGGTGAGGCACGTACAGTAAATTATCTAGGAGAACAGCAAAATAACCCCTTGAATCACCGGCTCTATATATTTTTGCCGCGGGTATTGCTGTTTATGCCTAGTACTCTGATTTAAGCACCTCTCTGTAATCGCACAAGGGTGATATTCAGGATATACCCCGTTTGGTATGCACACTGTGATGCCGCGTTTACTGCCGGCTTCTCCCTGGATAATGGGTTGTATGTTAGTGAATTTACTGTACAATAATGGGTGCCATGGCATCCGATAATTGCATCCCATGTTTTGCATGCAAAACATGGGATGCGATGCGGAGCAATTTTTCCATAGGGTTGTATATTAGTGAATTTACTGTACAATATCGGGCGCCATGGCATTCGATAATCGTATCGCATCCGATGTTTTGCATGCAGATCTGATTGTGTAGGGTTTTATGCCATACTATCCATGTATTATGACATATAATACATGACGTACCCACCCCCACTATCCACGCCACCCCTAAGCATGGCGAGTCCCGCAAGGGGCGGCGGAACGCGTCTGCCCAACCTTTTCATACTCCCACTATCCACGTCAGCGTGGAGCTGATTTTATATAGTGTAGCGAGCACAGCGAGCCCCGCGAGGGGACGCGTATTACGTTACATGTATTTCACATCCGCTAGCCACACTTCGGGGTGGCGTGGATAGTGGGGGGGGGGGGGTGTCCATCACATTATATGTCATAATACATGGATAGTACATTATATGGCATAAAACCCTATACAATCGGATCCGATATTGTATAGTAAAATCAGTTACATACAAACCTATGGAACAATCGCATCGCATGCAAAACATCGGATGTGATTATCGGATGACATGGCACCCGATATTGTACAGTAAATTCACTAACATACAACCGTATGGAAAAATCGCATCACATCCGATGTTTTGCATGCAAAACATCAGATGCAATGCGATTATCGGATGCCATGGCACCCGATATTGTACAGTAAATTTACTAACATACAACCCTATGGAAAAATCACATTTCATCCGATGTTTTGCATGCAAACCATCAGATGCGATTATCGGATGCCATGACACCCGATATTGTATAGTAAATTCACTAACATACAACCCTATGGAAAAATCGCATCCAATGCTTCGCATGCAAAACATCGGATGCAAAACATCAGATGCGATGCAATTATCGGATGCCATGACACCCGATATTTTACTGTAAATTCACTAACATACAACCCTATGGAAAAATCGCATCGCATCCGATGTTTCGCAGGCAAAACATCGGATTCAAAACATCGGATGCGATGCCGATTATCGGATGCCATGGCACCCGATATTGAACAGTAAATTCACTAACATACAACCCTATGGAAAAATCACATTATATGTTTCACATGCAAAACATCGGATGCAAAACATCAGATGCGATGCGATTATCGGATGCCATGGCACCCGAAATCGCATCGCATGCAAAACATCGAATGCGATGCGATGTGAGGCGATTTGCCTATGCAGAATAGCCCACTAAGCTATTTGCTTAGTGGGCGCCCAACTAACATATAAGTACCTAAAAAACTAATTTTTATTAAAATTGTTACATATCATCCACCTGCCAAATACTCTCCAAACCGCTGAATAGTAAAGCCATAGCTTTTGAGGTAAAACCACAGGCAAAGGTGATTATTTGTATTTTAAATGTCCTCGTTCCTCTTTGAAGCCTGTGTATCAGGACAGTTGGGATGTGCTCTGTCCTGCCCCCACATATCCCTAAACACAATTTGAGATACTTTCACTTTCATGGGTCTTCAAACTGTGGCCCTCCAGATGTTGTGAAACTACAAATCCCAGCATACCTTGCCACAGTTTTAACACTCCCTTATAGCAAAACGGTGGCAAGGCATGCTGGGATTTGTAGTTTCACAACATCTGAAGGGCCGCAGTTTGAAGACCCATGCTACATTCTTGCTGCATAGCGGCCATCTTGTCCCATGACATCATTATGACATCACAAAGGCTTTGTGGCACAGGGATTCCATCACCTGAGACTCTGGAGTTGTCAGGACAAGACGTGCATTTTATGCTCTCTTGCTTTTTTCGCTTAAATTTGGGATTTCTCTGAATTTTAGCATTTACTTGTACCTTCGGGAACATCATGGGCTGCCTGAGCAGCAAACTGTGCATCCCTGCATGCAGGAAGAAGGTAAGTGCGCTGTTATATAAGGTATATGGGTTGTACATTGCACATATAGAGGATTATCTTAGGCCACAATAAGGGGGGGGGAGGCACAAATTTCCACACGTAAACATATCTACTAATGTATTTAAACATGTTTTACACATCTTATGTAACAAAAAGGTTAATGCTGATCCTCACCTTCAAGTAATTTGCGCACTGGAGGCCACTAGCTGGCACCCAACGGAGCAATTCAAATACTGCTCCAATTTGGGCGGGCACAGCTAGCGGCGCTGACATTATGGTTATGTTGTTCCATCATTTTGATTGGCTGGTAACTAGTAACATATAAATGTACCACCCTCTATGTAGCATTAGAGGTACATGGGTATAAATGTACCACCCTCTATGTAGCATTAGAGGTACATGGGTGGGTGACTCTCCCTGTATGTAGCATTATGGGTACATGGGTGGGTGACATTATGTACCTCTCCTGTACCTTCACCTGCACAATTCCCAAGCAGCAGTGTCTTATAATGTGGGCATGTTGTATAGTAACGGTCAGGTTTCCCCATTAGCCTCACAGGCTCCTCCCCCCCCCTTGCTCATCTTTGTAGTTTGGAAGCACTTCTGCTGCTGTCGTACCTGTAGGTTCCCCCTGGAGACCCCCTCTCACATTTTTGGCTCCGTGCAGTGTGCTCCTTCTCCTGCCAGTAGCTGCCTCCTGCCTGACTAACTGCCACTAACTGCCTATGCCCCCTAGTGGTGACCCTCATACCAGAGTTTACCGCACCATGAAGAGAAGGAGGCCCACAACCAGGTTTCTCTTTTAAAGCACCCCTGGGAGGTGGCATGGAGAAGGCGGTCTGGGGGCGTGGAGATACGACACATCATTGTACCCCTGCTGTTACCAACTTTGCAACGTGTGGGCAGAGTTATGATTATAGTGGTTTAAAGTGAATAGCATCATTGTCCCACCCACTTTGCAGGGGTAAGGAGGGCGCAGCACAATAAGATCCAAATGCACTAAGCTTCAAAACTGATAAAATGGAGAGGGATTAACAGCCAGCCAATCAGCTCCTGCCTGCCATGTCACAGACTGTTTGAAAAGTGTCATGCTGAAGCTGATTGGTTGATTGTTTAGCACTCTCCATTTTATCACTTATGAAGCTTAGTGCATCTGGCCCTAAGTGGGGCAAGTGCTGGCAGGAGGGGCAAGGAATTGCGGGTGACTTGCCTACTGTCCTGGGCCCAATTTTTGGAAGCCTCCTGGCCTATCTGGAAGAGTAGACAAGTATGATTTTTGCTTTTTTGCCTTATTATGTCATGTCTGTCCCATGTGTTCTGGGAGCTCAGATATGTCAGCATTGCATGTAAGGTGGATTCTCCTCTATACTAGGGATGGCCATCGATGATTCAAAATCATCAATGGTTTATGGCCGATGTTGAATACTTTTGCCATCGATGGGGGAAAACAAGATGATTTCCCTCCAATGATGGAATAGCAAAACAATGTTTTGCTTTCTTTTTTTTTCAAAGTGCCTGGACACGGAGCTTAGATTCGCCTCTGACACCCGCGACCCCCCCCCCCCCCCCCCCTGCCCAAGCCCACATGCCAATCAATCAAATACAATGGATGACCATCGATATGTAAAAATATCGATGGTCATCCAATGCATAGTTAAGCACTATTGATGGCCAGTTGTAGAATTGCCATCGATGGCAATGGCAACGATGGGCATCCCTACTCTATACAAGAGTTTCTGCTCCCTCCCTGCAGTTCTGCAAATGTAACTATTCTCCTCTTGGCATGCTGCCAATTACCTGAGAGTTCAGATTGCAGCAGCAGCTGCTGTGACTGTAGCTCAGTGCCTTGTTCTCTATACACAATGGGCCTGATTCAGAACTGCTCGCAAGGCTGCATATATTTGGAGCATAGTGATCAGGTCAGGGGTGTAACTCGAACGTTGTGGGCCCCATAGCAAAAAGAGCCCCCCCCCCAGCCTTTGTCACTACAATGCCCCTTTGGGGCGTAGAGTGAGGCGTGTGAGAAGTATCACAAGGGATCGCACTCACATCTAGCCACACACAACTGCTGAGGTGACCTCCAGAACCGTCAGTCCAACATATATAGAAGAGAAAGAGGCGCTCACCAGACTCCGATTTGCAATTAAAAATGCAGAGTATTTTATTCAAACCTTCATAGGTGCATAAATCAAGTGACAAGAGGCAGGGGTTGGTGGGTGAAGCAGCTGGGGCACAAGGTATGGGAGCTGGAGATTGGTGGGGAGAGTGGCAGAGTCATTACAGTATGACCTGTCATTGGGTGGGATGCTCTAACATTTATCACCCATCCCCGCCGTCCTTCACATAGGATAGTGTGATAGCCATAGGCAGCTACAGGTCACAGCAGCATAAGCAGTGCGGGGAGAGCGCACCTCCAGCCTCGCTCCTCCCTTCACTGCGGAAGCTGATGGGAAGCAAGGATTAAAAATAAAAAAATGTTCAGAGGGTGCCAGGCCCCATAGCAGCTGCATCCCCTGCACCCTCTATAGTTACGCCACTGGATCAGGTTAACGCTGCCCCAAGGAACGCATGCCCTGCTGCCGCCAGTATTTTCTCACTACACTGCACGCGGATGTGTATGCATACACACACTTACGCAAGTGCCCGCACAGAGGAAACCTCTCTCTCTACAGGTATATTCTAACATATAAAAGCAAAACGGTGTCCGTCCTTCTGTCTTTCTATACAATTCCACAGTTTACAAGGGAAGATCATATTACCAGCATATTACCACACGGCTGAGGCAACTAAAAACACTTCCAAATCAAAGAACAGAGTATATCAGGACATGCATCATATGTTAGTGATGACAGGGACAGCGACATGATCTGAGGAGATCGCACAAACCCACACACAGAGTTATATAGGGCGGTATTCAATGAGGCTGATTCGCCAGGTTTTTATGGCGATTTTGTGCTGTAAGGCGAATTTCTGACTAAAACGGTGAATCACCCTATTCAATGACCAGATGGCGAATACATTTTAAGTTTTTTTTGCCATGATTCACCGAGTAGCAATCGCTATCTTTTTATGGTGAAGTGGAAGGTGAACTTTTAAAATAAAGTGTTTTGTTTTTTACAATTGGTGTCAAAAAATCTGGAATTTTATTCTGAGGAGGGGCATGCTATTTTTATTCATGTGCTGTAAGTACATGAATATATATTTAATTTAAAAAAAAAATAGCAGGGGGCCGGAGCCGAGCCGCTCATTACATATTCATATATTCACTTCACCCGGTCCCCTGCTGGCACCCCCAGGGGGCAGCCTGTGCTGCCTGGCACCCAGGAGCTCAAATTCGCCGGTCAACGGCAGCGAGCCCCTGACTCGTTGAATACCGGAGCCGGCGAGACTCCGGAACGCAGCGAGCAGTGGCGAATGTGCAGCGAATCCTAAACAGGATTCGCTGCACGTCGCCAGTATTCACATTGAATACTGCCCATAGTGTCTATAGCAGGGTCCCCCAGCAGCACAGAGTATATCAGGACATGCATCATATGTTATTGATGACAGGGACAATGACATGATGTGAGGAGATTGCACAAACCCACACACAGAGTTATATAGTGTCTGTAGCAGGGTCCCCCAGCAGCACAGAGTATATCAGGAAATGCATAATGATGTGCTGCGCTTTAACGTAAATTAACAAAACATCTAAATGTTATTTATACTGTGTGCTTAATATTTAAATATATTGTTGTAACATACACTTAAAATCCTGGGCAACACTGGGTATCAAAAATTATGGGATTCTCATTGAATTGTATCATATTAGCCCCTGACGCCGGTACTAATAGTTAGAACAATAAATGATAAGCCACAATGAGGATGTTATAGCTGGTTCCACTGCCGTGATCTATTCTATTGCTTCCGTGGTAGAAGGTGCTTGCACTGCAGAGAGTTATGTACATACAGCTCATGATGTCTCGTCCTCTGCTCCTTACAGCCAAGCAAGTCTGCGTGGCTTAAGAAAGGAGAGGCCAAGAAGACCACCAACGTGCAGCCCCCCGTGCCCAATGTGTCTGGCGAACTTCCAACTGAGCTGGGCACTACTCTGGTCACCGAGGATGCGGCAGCAGTTGTGGCAGAGCTTTTGGACTACCTGATCAGTGAAGGTAAGCTTCCCCCAGGTGCAGAGGTGGAAGTCCATCCCAATCGCCCGGAGGCAAGTTAGAGCTTCATGCCCCCTCCTCCTTTAAAAAAAAAAGAAAAAACAACCATTGTGTGTGTGCACCGGAGACCACCGTGGACTGGCAGTGGGCTTGATCCTGGTTGGGGAGGCCGCCCCACTGAATACCCCCGCCGCCATTTCCCCTTGCAACCATGGTGGGGGCGGGGGAGATGTGTAACTAAGACACATCCCCTCGCATGCCGCCACTGCACGAGAAATCATTTTATAGTCACTGACCATCGTATGATTTTTCCTGCGTCACAAATAAAAGTCCATCTCAACTGACTTTTCATTGCATGTGCCGGGACGAAGACAAGGCGGGCAGCTAACATCATGTGACATCAGCCACCCGCCCCCAGCAGGCATCGACCTGCCCACGTACCCATGGGAATGCCTAGCATTTTCATGGGGACGTCAATAAAGCGCTGGGCGTTCCCATGGCCAAGTGCCACCACTGCCCATCCCTCCCCACCGCAAACAGCCCGGTGAGTGTGTAACTCCTCACAGCCATTCGCAGTTAGGGTCTGTATATGTGCAGAAATGTGCATGCGCAAACTCCGACCATTGGGGCAGGGGCCAAATTCAGATCATTGCATGTGATCCAGAAGTGGCCCCTAAGTGAGAGTGGCCGGTAGGTCAGGGTCAGACTCCTGAATATTCAGGTGCACCGTCACTTGCTGCAGGTGGTACCAGGAAGGAGCCATCCTGTCCTGTATTACAGGTGTTAGCAGTGCTCCTGGGATAGAGACAGATACTGTAACTATGCGGGTGTGCCACAGAACGCCATTGGAAGAGGAGAGGTCCCCACGGTGAACCACACAGGTGCTTGTGTGCATGCAGGGGCCCCTTCAGAGCTTGTAGCCCAGAGACTGATGCCTCTATTACCCCTGGGAGTTACTCCCCTGCCCAGGCGCTATGCATGATGGTGGTGGTGGTAGTGCTGACATTACTGTTATGTTCCATCACTGTGACAGGATGTAATAGGCTGAGAGTCTAGTGAGGGGACACCAGCCTGATTCTGCTCTATATCTACAGAGGAGATTTTGCCTCCGCACAGAACTCGCAGCCTATTACATAGAGCCCATTGACAGCATGGGGTAAATTTACTACAATGAAAAATATTGACGTTGTCCATAGCAACCAATCTGCTTCTGTCCATCATTTTCTAGCCTGCAAGAGTGATGTGATGCGGTGTGAGGAGTCCCCAGTATCCTCCACATTGACAGATGACACAATATCTTGCTATGACACCAGTGATAGCTGCAATAGCATCTGTTATGAGCTGATGGACCTGGCAGAAACATCCTCAGATGCTAGCAGCACTGGCTCTTCTGTGAGCATAGACTCCTCCCCCAGGTAGGTTGCTGGCATAATACGCGCGTCTTCCCTGCTCTGGTCGCCGGGGTAGATTTTGGGTCTCTTGTCTTACAAACATGGTGTGATGTAGAAACGTTATCTCCATACAGATGGGGCATGGCTCATCTTTGCAGGGGATGGCGATGGCGACGCCAGCCGCCATCCCCCACCATCTGTATAGCAAGAAGGGGAAACGCGCGCACGAGAGGTGCGCGCATCCCGCTTGTCGGCGGTCACCCGGGGTCCCCGCCGCCTGCCCGCACCCCCCCCCCCCCCCCCCCAACCCTGTCCTTCACCCTGAAGCGGAGACGGACAGGGTTCCCGTCGCCCCGCCGACAGAGATTGAGACGCGCGTGAGACGCACACGCGTCTCAGTCAGATGGTGAGCCAGGCTATGGCGGATCACCAGTGGTGACGTTCTGGCGTTTCGCAGGCAAAGAAGAGGCCTGCCCCATCTGTATATGCCTGCAGCTGGAGCCGCTACAGAAACTCTGCCTATATATGCATATGGTATGTAGTTAAGTTGCCGCCAGACAGAAATTGGATTGACAGAATCCCCACAACCAAACGTCGATGGACAATATACCGACATATACACACTATGACAATCGAAATACGGTACCTACCACATCAAAATATCGACAAGTAAAACAGACCGGAAGAAAGCAGTAACACAACCACAATGCCGAAAGCCAAAATAATGACACAGTTTTTCATGATTTTTTTCTCAAAAACCGACTTGTTCATACTTCACCATTCCAATAGGCATAGAGGGAGAATATGAATATAATCGTGTGGCGAGCACAGCGAAGGGACACGGGACCCTAACACGTCCATGTTGACATTATAACTACCGTTTTTTTTTTACCATGATTACGATCATTATGATCTTCTTGATATATAGATGGAAGGCATTTCAACAGTCGGTATTATGTATGTCGGGATATTGACCATAGTCATTTACACAATACCGGTCAAGTAATGGATAATAATTCAGTTGTAGGTAAATCATACGGATCACATCCATATCCTATAGGACGAGATCATTTCCCAAAGCAGCATTGTGCTCTAGGCCCAAAAGATGGGAAGTTGTTGTCATCCACTCACTGGTCATCCCACGGTTCGACTACTGCAATGTTCTCCTCACTGGCCTGGCTCGCTCCCAATCTGTCCTCAACTCCGCAGCCTGGCTTATCTTCCTCTCCCGCCGCTCCACTTAAGCCACTTCCCTTCAACAAAATCTGCACTGGCTCCTTTTCCCCTACAGAATCCTCTTCAAATTCCTCACACTCACCTACAGGGCCATCTCGAATTCCACTGCTCCATATATCTCCATTCACACTCCCTCCCGACCTCTTCGGTCACACAATGACTGTCGTCTCTCCTCCACCCTGATCACTGCTTCACATGCTAGAGTTTAGGACTTTGCCCATGCTGTACCCCTTCAGTGGAACGCACCCCTTCGCTCCATAAGACTCTCCCCGACCTTGCAAAGCTTCAAATGGGCACTGAAAACTCACCTATTCATCAAAGCGGTACCCTTCCGCTGCATAACCTTGTCCTGAAGCTGGTCCTCCAACCCCTACCACAGGCCTTGGTCATCTCTTCCTGCTATCACTGTCCACTTGCTTACACCTCATGTAATCTGTCTGTCTCCCCTCCCTACTAGATAGTAAGCTCCTCGTGCAGGGCCCTCTTCCCTCCTGTTGTCAGAGCCGTCTTCTCTTCACATTTCACTCACAGCTCTCCCATACTCACACACCCAGCGACCATCTTCGTCCACATACTCATCTTTGACCACCAGTCCCTAGTAGCACATTGATCACATCCTCACTACTTACATTTAAGCTGTAATGTGTATTAAATCGTGACACTCTTTTTACCTGTACTCTATTATTGTTATTTACTGTAATGCTAAGTTTTGTCTCCCTGTACTGTTCCTTTGTGCGGCGCTGGGAAACTCTTTTGGTGCCTTATAAATAAAATAGTAAAAATCCTTTATATGGAAATATCTTCTCATACTGTGATTAGTGACGTTATGGGTCTTTGTGCATAGTTCTTCTATCACACAGAGCACTGATGGGCTGGTATTCTACTTGTATGACATACATATACATTATATTACTGGGCGTAACATTATCATAAGGGAAATGCTGAAGCCACGTAAACTGGACAATTAGAGGAATTTATTTCCTCTCTCTAATCTCACATCTCTGTACACTGTGCTTCCTGTATGGGGCTGTCATGGTCATGTCACACCCATAGTATCAGCTCTGTGATTGGTCCAAAGAGGCTTCACATAGATAAATGTATTCAGTATAATCCAATAACATAGCTCCCAACATTATAATCCAGCTGTCCAGGACACTCACAGGACTTCTGCCAAAGTGGGCGTGGCCTCGCAGAGATGATGCGGCCACAAGCCGTGCCCCCATTTGCTGTCACTATGTTGGCATGGCCAGCACTCTATGAGCTGCTGGACATGCCCCCAGCCATTTTATTTCACTGAATGGACGCTGTGCGCATGTGCATGGCATCTGTTCCCCGCCAAGCAGTGGGACACCCAACCCCATCTTCCTCCAGTGTCCCTCACCATGGGACACTGGCTGCCCTAAGTGGGACACGGGACAGTCCCAAAAACATGGGACTAAAATCAGGACAGTTGGCAGGTCACTAAATAATGAGAGGACTTGTACTTGGCAAATGTTTATGGTTTTTAGAATAACATTCACTGATCAAAGTTTGTTTTTACAGGGGAAGTAGCTCTTTTAGCCTCCTTGGACGGGAATGGAATCGATGGAATGCCAAGGATGGATATCTAATATAAACCTTGGCATAAGACATCAGTGTCTTGTATTTTAAAGTGATGTATTTCACATATGTATATTTCGGTCTGTATCTTTCAGTATTTCAGATTTGTATCTTCCAGTATTTCTCATTTGTATATTTCGATCTATATCTTTCTGTATTTCACATTTGGATCTTTCAGTTGGATCTTTCGGTATTTCACATTTGTATATTTCAGTATTTCACATTTGGATCTTTTGGTCTGAATGTTTCAGTATTTCACATCTCTCTCTCATATGTCTCTTACAGTGATGTATCTCTCATTTGTATTTTACATTGATGTATCATACAGTGATGTATCTCTCAAATTCATCTTTTGTGAGATTAAAAAATAAATAAAAAAATAATAATAATAATAATAATAATAATAATAAACATACAGAAATGAATATACATATGTATGCATCTATCTGTTGTTTCAACAATAAAAAAAGTAAAACAATGTCTGATGTGTTAGTTCCCACTTACTAATGTGAATGTTTCCCATTGTTGTATTTATAATAGCTGTGGGAATGTGCTGTGGGTTAGGAGGATCTGTGCAGCTACACTGAGCCCCAGAGGTGACTGATGCGCTTATACATGGGGGGTGTTCAATCCAGGATTCCGACTGTCGGAGCGTCCCGACAGTCAGAATCCCGGGCCATTTTCGTTCCGCTTGACTGACACCCAACAGTTGTAATTCAATGTTCCGAGTGTCAGGATGTCCGGGGATTGGTGAAAATGGCTGCGTATTGTCAAAAAACAGCTGTGAATTGGACAATCCGCATCCCTTTCCGATAAAACAGATCCAACTTTTAAAAATTTGGATCTGACACCCTTCAATGCGGTCATGAATGGCAACATTGAATAGGTGAGTGCCGATATTTCTCTGTAGGGAAATATCGGCACAGATTGAATACCCCCTTGGTCTCCTCCCTGGGTTACATAGGGTTATCTACTCACAAGAGTTATCTGGTCATTAGGTCGACATGGTCAAAAAGGTCAACAGAATCACACGACATGGAAAATAATCAACAAGAGTTTTTCATTATTTTTTTTAAACTCATGTGGACCTTTTCCAGGTAAACCTTTTGATTGTGTAGAACAGAGGTGGCCAACCAATCAGAGGCAATGTTAACATATGTTATGGTAAAACAAAGAGCTGATACCATACATAAAAATGGTTGTGATCTTGCTCCCACAAGGTCAAGCACCTTTTTTAAAATAGGTTGTGGCCTAGCTGGCACGAGGCCATTTTTGTATCCATGACTTTAGAATGACACTGTCACGATCCGAGCTGTCAGACAGACTTTCCTACCGGCTAAGTGCCTCCGCAGGTTCAGCTTGCGGTCCAGACGTCATCCCTGCCGGCGTCCTGTCTCCCAGTGACAGTCCCCAGTGCACGGCAATGGAAGCTGGAGATCCGGAGTATCGGACTTACAGATGATGTCCCATGCGCAAGGGTCCTCTCCAACCTCCCCGGTGACACTTTCTTGGAGCATGAACTTGTGTTAATCCTCAGTCATCAGTTAGGCTGGGGGTGAGACAAGCCCATTGAAAATTTCTGTAATCTCGTATCCGAAGCTACTTGCAGTAATTCTCTCACATGTACGAACAGATCCAAGTTTTCAATCATTTCAGTGTTGAAAAAAATGACTAAAAAGGTAAGTACACAGCCTCCACACCTGCTCTTCTATGTAGCCGCAGACCTGCTCTGCTGTACAACCACTGCACACAGCCTCTAACCCCCTCACAGTCTCTGTGCCCACTTCCTGTCACTGGGTGCAGCATGCTCTTCCCGCTATGGGAGACCATGAGATCACATAAAGCACAAAGCAAAGTAGAGCACAGTCAGAGGAGGCAGTGCCGCAGGTGTGGGAGCCAGCACACAGCGGTGTACCGCCATACAGCAGTGTACCACACGGTCAGAGGAGGCAGTGCTGCAGGTGCGGGAGCCAGCACACAGCGGCGTACCGCACAGTCAGAGGAGGTATGCAGCAGTGCCGTGGTTGCGGGAGCCACATCTCATTAAGAAAAGAGCCACATGCAGCTCAAGAGCCACAGGTTGGTCACCCCTGGTGTAGAACGTTTGACCATGTCAACATTTTTCATGTGTCGACCTTCTGCCTGTCGATCAATAGTGGTTGACCTTTTGACTGTCGACCTAATAATACGTAACCCTCAGAAAATAGATACCACACACATCCACGCAGGGCCACGTGATTGTTATTGTTTCTAAACATATTAAAATATAAAATAAAACAATTACATACAATTCACAGTATCCAACAGCATTTTCTTGTGTGGGTTCATTCACTCAAACAATGGGGGTGATTCAGATTCACTCGCAGCGGGCCAAATTCAGTCCCCCTGCCGATGCTGGGGGTCTGCACATATGCACACCCCCTGTGTGAACACCTTTGGTGAGTTTAACACTCGCAAAGGCATTTATTCGTTGATGGGCGGGCGGGGGGGGGGGGGAGGAAGCAGCGGGAACACCCATAGTTTCATGGGCACACCTATAAAACCGCTGGGTGTTCTGCTGTGAATGCAGGTGTGCTGATGCCTGCTTGGGGCAGGTGGCGGACGTTGCATGCATTGCCTGAGGGACCTTATGTAAAAAGTGCCCCTGACTACGGCATGACACCACTGGCTTATTGAGCCCGGTGCTGGTTTCCGAAATACAGGGGACCCCTATTCCTTTTATCCCCTGTATTTTGGGAACAAGGACTGAGCCAAGAGCCTGCTGCTAGTCATTGAAATACAAAAGGGACTCCAGCTTCTCCCCCCTTTATATTTGTGTAACCAGGACCTGCTAAATGAGCCCGCGCTGATTATAACCGGACGGGGTGGGGGGGGGGGGGGTGGCGGGTACCCCTTGCCGTTTATTTCTTTTTCCTATTTTTTTTACACAGAAAAGCATTGCATGGATCTGAATGATCGGTGCTCTGCTTCACCATTGAAAAATAAGAATTCGGAGAATAGAGCCCGGGGGGCAGGGTGCCAAATGCCCCCCAGGCCGGTATCTACTGGCTGGGTCTGGGCAGATTGTGTGTAATGCATCTTGCCGCCACCGCTACCATCTCCAGGTCCAGCCACAGAGAGCCTTCTCTGAGGAGACAGCCCCTCCAAAAACAGCTGCTGACTTGGAGGAGACAGACACTAGAGGTACTGCCATACCTCTAGTGTCTGTCAGTGCAGCCAGCGCTACCCGGAAGTGCAGATTCGGGTAGCGCTGGCGTGCTGTTTAAGGAACCCCTAGCCAAAGCTTACGTTTCTGTCATTTTTTATTTTTTTTTACTAAAGTTCAGCGGCGCCCCACCTCCCCCCACCACAGACAGACGTTGGGGATGCTGCACACCCATCGGATCTCTGTTGTGGATCCGCGGCACTAGTACTGCTCCCCAGCCCAGTCAAAGCTGCTGTCGCAGTGCGGGCTGTGATGGCTGACTTCTGACCTGTCTGTGATTGTACAGCCTGCCCCGCAGCTAACCTCCTCCTGCCCGGCTCCCACAATGTGGCTACCAGAAGGGACCACGACCAGCAAAGATAAAGGAGGTAATGTGGTATATGAAGTAGGGGGGAAAGGAGGGTATTATGGGATGTGTACAGGAATGTCAGGGACTTCAGCGGCTATCAGATGGCCATATGGGGTGGGGGGGTGGGGGCATGTGTATGTTGGGGACAGTCAGTAGAATGTGTCTGTGGCCAAGATATAGGGTTATTATGGGGTGTATATTGGGGAACAGGAACTGAAGTGCAGGATCTGTTGGGGGTAGTGGTATATAGAGTGTTTGTAGGAGATAGGGGGAGAGGGGTATATGTGGGAAAACATGGGCAGTAGTAGTGTGTGGGTGGACAGGGGGAGTAGTGTGAGGGTATAGGAGTATGGTGATAGCTGTTACAGGGTGTATGTGGGCTGTGCAGAGGTGACAAAGGGGGTGAAGTGCAGGAGTAACGGGCAAAGAGGTGCAGTGGGATGTAGAGGGTCAAAGGTGACAGAGGTGATGGGGACGGAGAGGTGGAGATAGTGTGAGATGCAGGGGTGATGGGGGCGGAGAGTTGGAGGGAGTCAGAGATTCGGGGGTGATGGGGATAGAGAGATGGAGGGCGAGAGATGCGGGGGTGACGGGGATGGAGATATGGGCACTCACTGGCCACCGCCAAAGGGTCTGTGTGGCGTACACTCAGCTTCTTGGCTGTTTAGTGGCTTAAACCAACGCTGAGGGACATTTGAAATATGGCTGCTGCCCACCAGCCTATCAGAGCTTACGGACCGGCAGCCACAGTTAGCGATTGGCTGACGGACCGCAAGCTCTAATTGGCTCACTAGCCTGCGCCATATTTAAAGCTGAGCACAAACCACACAGGGCTGCAGTGAGCTATCTCTTCCCCTTTTATATGGCACTAATATGGGAAGTCTGTAAGGGGCACTAATGTGGACATTGTTTAAGGGGCACTACTGGGGGCATAATATGTAATGGACTTTATGTGTGTGGCATGATGTGTAATGGGCATTACGGTGTGTGGCATTATGTGTAATGGGCATTACGGTGTGTGGCATTATGTGTAATGGGCATTACGGTGTGTGGCATTATGTGTAATGAGCATTACGGTGTGTGGCATTATGTGTAATGAGCATTACGGTGTGTGACATTATGTTTAATGGGCATTACGGTGTGTGACATTATGTTTAATGGGCATTACGGTGTGTGGCATTATGTGTAATGGGCATTACGGTGTGTGGCATTATGTGTAATGGGCATTACAGTGTCGCCTTTTCTGGTGTATGTATGTGTGGGGGGGATGATTGTTTAATCCTTGCTGCATACTAGAGGTGAGAAGTGATAGGGTAGGGTGATGAAACCTTAGCGATGGTGGTGGGACACTTGCTTGTGTTGCCCCCCAGGCTAAAAGTTGCCAGCCAGCCCCTGCTGCCGATGCAAGTGATCCCCTATCATACACAGGATCGGCCATCTTTGTAAGTTTACCCCACAGTTTCAGAAATGTCCTGAAAATGTAATGGTCGTTCCAAGGCAATGACATGGAGGTGGTTAAGCAGATGTGCTGAAATGGATGGACTTATGGGCGTATAATAGGAGAGTATGTAACATGTATGTCTGGTGCACATTCTGAAGACACTCAAAATGGGTAGACATTGCACAATCAGACACAGCTGAATAACAGGGCAGAGCTTGTACATACCTTCTGCTCCTTATGGATGTGCCCCATGGCAGCAGGGATAGGACAGGGAAAGCTCAGCGTGTGAGAGTGCAGTTACTGAAGAAGGGTGCAAATCATTCATTTGGGTTTTTATGCCTACCTGTACCACAGTGCCATGCCAGGCAGGCAGTCAGTGCAATGCATTGTCAATCCTTTATTAGCTGCAACAGCCATGATTACTGCCCCACAGAACCTTAGGTCCCAGCACGGGTATACCCTTTGTACTCCCATCGCCAGGCTTACCAGTACTGTGACTATATACTAGCATTAGTATATACTGTAGTCACAGATGCCAATACAGATGCTACAGTGGTCGCAGAAGTGTGCAGCAGCTTTTGAGATTTCTATTAGGGATAAGGTCCGCATTACGATTACAGTTAGCATTAGGGGCACAGGGGTAGATGTATGAAGCAGTGATAAGGGAGGAGAAGTGATAAAGTGTTTTGTACTTTATCACTGGCCAATCAGCTCCTGGCTGTTAAGTTACAAGTTGGGTTTAAAAAGGAACCCTTAACAGCCAGGAGCTGATTATCACTTCTCCCTTATCACTGCTTCATACATCTACCCCCTAATTACATGAAAAAACAACCATGTTGATATAAAATCAGTGCTTTCATGCTGAACATTAACAGTACGACCATGTTGACATTACGGGGGAAATTTAATTTACTAAAGGAAATTTGTAAAAAATACGTGTATTTTATCGAGAAATACACATATTTTTGACATTTACTATCCCGAAAATACGGCAATTCGTATTCGTATTGATAGCACATCAATACGGATACAAATTGCCGTATTTTCGGTATAAATGTCAAAAATAAGTGTATTTCTGGATGCAAATACACCTATTTTTTTTTACAAATTTCCTTAACCCCTTCCCGACATTTGACGTACATTTACGTCATGGTCGGGAAGTACTTCCCGACACATGGCGTAAATGTACGTCATGGCTTTAAACTGTCACCGCGTCTATAGACGCGGTGACAGTTTAAACATGTCTGCTGTCCCTGACAGCAGACATGTCCCTGCATGCCCAGGGGGGGCTGCGATGCCGCCCCCCCGTCGGCGATCGCTGTGATTGGCTGTTCAGTGTGAACAGCCAATTACAGCGTTTTCTGTGTCACCGGCGAATAACGTTCGCCGGTGACACAGGGATCGGAGGTGATTGGTGCTGTAAAGTACAGCACCAATCACCACGGGGTGTAAGGGTGACACTGGTGTCACCCCACCTCACCCCGCCCGCCCCCAAAGGCCGTGATTGGTTCGTCGGACCGACGAACCAATCACAGCCATGGAGGGGGATTTAAACTAACGGTGACTGCACTGCAGACGCCATTCCGGTCTGGAATTGCGTGCAGTGCGGTCACCGTACCTAGCTGCCGTGATATACTGACCTGATCCTTGCAAAATACTTACCTGATCACTGCTTGTAACGTGCTGGATGCTTCCTGGATCCTGTTACTACTTGTGACTTCCTGTGTTGTGCTGCTGCAGTGTAATAGCGTTAGATAGAGAGAGATAGAGAGAGATAGAGAGATAGAGAGAGATAGTGTCAGAGAGTGCTATATTTTGTGCTGCTGCAGTGTGATAGAGTTATAGATAGAGAGATAGAGAGAGATAGAGAGAGAGAGATAGAGAGAGATAGAGAGATAGTGACAGATTGTGCTATATATTTTTTATATAACTGACTGCTGCCACCCCTTTTGTGCTGATCAGTATAAATTAACTGATCAGCAACTTTTTGTGGGCGCAGGTTTTTTTTTTAATATATATACCTGTCAGTGCTGCTGCTGCAGTGTCATAGAGTGATAGATAGTGAGAGATAGAGAGATAGTGACAGAGAGTGATAGAGAGTGCTATATTTTGTGTCTGCTGCCCCCCTTTTGTGCACCCCCAGCAACTTTTTGGGGGTGCAGGGGTTATTTTTTATATATATATAACTGTCAGTGCTGCTGCTGCAGTGTCATAGAGTGATAGATAGTGAGAGATAGAGAGATAGAGAGAGATAGTGACAGAGAGTGCTATATTTTGTGTCTGCTGCCCCCGCCTTTTGTTCTGATCACTATATCTGAGGTGATCAGCAACTTTTTGGGGTGCAGAGTTTTTTTTTTTTATATATATACCTGTCAGTTGCTGCCAGTTGCACTGTCAGTTGCACCAAAGGTTGTGCACCTGCTGCCCCTCACTGGTAATCAGTGTCGCATCAGTGATCACCTTTTTTTTTTTTTGAGGGTGCTGTGGGGTCTTTTTTTAATTTTTTTTTTACACACACTGTGATTTTGTGGGTGTCCTGTGGCCACTGTGCGCTGATCAGTGACGTACATCACTAATCAGCTTTTTCGGCACAGGGTTGATCTATTTTTTTTTTTTTTTTGATCAAATTCCTGTTGCCTTCGAGCGCTGTTCAGTGACGGACGTTACTGACCAAAATCTGTGCTAAATTTTTGGCGCAGGACCTTTTTTTTTTTTTTTTTTAACCCCATCAATTTTTTTTTTTTTTTTATTGGGATCAAATTCCTGTATAAAGTTTTTTTTTTTTTCTGCACTACATACACACTACATACCCCCCTGGTTGAAATAAAGTTTGTACCCCCCCTACACTATACACGTGTTGAAACATTTCACTACCAGAAACACAAAAATAAAAATGGCATCCCAAATGTCATCCCAGTCATCCAGAAGAATGTATTCAGCGGAGGAGGCATATGCCATGCTTGCCTCTGACTCTGACACAGCCAGTGAGGCAAGCGGGGAATTTGAAGGATTCATCTTAAGCTCCTCTTCCTCCTCTAGTGATGAGGGACCCCCTCAAAGACGCCCCCGTAGAGCAGCTGAGACCCCCCCCCCCCAATAATTGATCTCGTATGGACCCCACCACCAGACAATTTTGAGCCCCAGGTTCCTGAGTTTTTGGCCATGCCAGGAATCCAATTTGATTCCACAGGTCTCAGAGAAATTGACTTTTTCAAATTATTTTTCTCTGATGATTTTATAAATTTAATGGTGGACCAAACTAATTTATATGCCCAGCAGTTTATTGCTCAAAACCCCACGTCATCATTTGCTAGGTGGACCCCTGTAGATGCAGTAGAGATGATGACGTTTTGGGGTCTGGTGTTTCATATGGGCATAGTAAAAAAGCCAGAAATTAGGCAATATTGGAGTACAGATGTTCTGTACAGCACCCCATTTTACCGTATGGCCATGACTCGGGCTCGTTTTGAGATGATCCTTAAATTTTTGCATTACAACGATAATGCACAGTGCCCACCCAGAGATGATCCCACCTTTGACCGGCTATTCAAAGTCAGGCCGGTCATTGATCATTTCAGTGCCAAATTTGCAGAGATGTACATCCCTGAAAAATTTATTTGTATTGACGAGTCCCTTATACATTTTAAAGGAAGGGTTAAATTCCGCCAGTACCTTCCCAGTAAGAGGGCAAGGTATGGCATAAAAATGTATAAGCTGTGTGAAAGCACCTCAGGGTACACCCACATGTTTAGGGTATATGAAGGGAAGGATTCAAGAATTGAACCGCCAGAATGCCCCCCCTCCCTCGTAGGTGTTAGTGGAAAAATTGTCTGGGATTTAGTGCACCCCTTCCTGGATAAAGGTTATCACCTCTATGTGGATAACTTTTACACTAGCATCCCCCTGTTTAAGGCCTTTGGTTCAAGAGGTACAGCAGCTTGCGGTACTGTGCGCAAGAACCAAAGAGGCCTCCCAAAAACGCACATTGCCCAAGTAATGAGAAGGGGTGAAAGCAGGGGAATATGCACTGAAAATATGTTGTTGGTCAAATATAAGGACAAGAGGGATGTCCTTATACTGACAACAATTCACAGAGACAGTACCACCTCCGTCCCTGTACGAGGTACCAGTACCCACACCTCAAAACCTAATTGTATCCTGGATTACAATAGGTACATGGGCGGAGTGGATCTTTCAGATCAGGTACTGAAGCCGTACAGTGCCCTGCGGAAAACAAAAATCTGGTACAAGAAGCTGGCCGTGTATATCATCCAGATGGCACTGTATAACGCTTACGTGCTATTCCGTTCTACCGGCCAGAGGGGGACATTTATGCACTTTCAAGAGGAAGTCATAAAGGGCCTAATATTTGGGAACCAGCAGGCAGAGGGCCCCAGTACTTCTAGTACTGGCCCCCGTATTGTACCAGGGCAGCATTTTCCTGATGAAATCCCCTCCACTGGAAAAAAGGGCAGGACACAAAAAAGGTGCAAAGTTTGCTATAAAAAGGGAATAAGAAAGCAAACTATTTTCCAGTGTGACACTTGCCCCGACAAACCCGGCCTATGTATAAAGGAGTGTTTTAAAATATACCACACATCTATGGATTATTAGGTTCATAATTTCACCGTGCTTCGGGGGTCTTGCTAATGCCACATAGCACCCACCATTCATTCCACCAGAATCTGAGCCGCAAAATCCAAAAATCACTCCTTCCCTTCTGAGTCCTGCCATGCACCCAACTGGTATTTTTTGGTCACATGTGAGGCATTGCCGTACTCGGGAGAAATTGGGGCACAGATTTTGGGGTGCTTTTTCTCCTTCATACCTTCTGAAAATGAAAAATTTTGAGCCAGAACTGCATTTTTGTGTAAAAAAATGTAATTTTTCATTTTCACTGCCCAGTTGTATCAAAATTGGTGAAACCCCTGGGGGTTTGAAATGTACACTATACCCCTAGATGAATTCCCTGAGGGGTGTAGTTTGCAAAATGGGGTCACTTGTGGGGGGGTTCCACTGTATTGGTGCTTTGGGGGTCTTGCTAATGCGACATAGCACCCACCAACATTCCACCAGAATTTGTGCTGCAAAATCCAAATATCACTCCTTCTCTTCTGAGTCCTGCCACTTTTTGGTCACACATGAGGCATTGCCGTACTCGGGAGAAATTGGGGCACAGATTTTGGGGTGCTTTGTCTCCTTCATTCCTTGTGAAAATGAAAAATTTTGAGCCAGAACTGCATTTTTGTGTAAAAAATTAAATTTTTCATTTTCACTGCCCAGTTGTACCACAATTGGTGAAACCCCTGGGGGTTTGAAATGTACACTATACCCCTAGATGAATTCCCTGAGGGGTGTAGTTTGCAAAATGGGGTCACTTGTGGGGGGGTTCCTAAATTTTAGCATCTTATGGTGCCTAGAAACCTACATGGTGCCTAAAAAATAATCTCATAAAAAGGAGGCTCCAAAATCAAGTAGGTGCTCCTTCTATTATGAAGCCTGTAGTTTGGTCAACGTGCACACCAGGGCCACATATAGGATATTTATGAAAACAAAAGAATTGGGGGAATTTTTAGTCACATTTCTCTAGTAAAATCTACGGTGTTCCTTAGAAAAATGTATTAAAATTGCAAATCTGCAAAAAAAATGAAATTTTGAAATTTCACCTACACTTTGTTTTAATTCCTGTGAAACACCTAAAGGGTTAACAAACTTCCAAAATGCTGTTTTGAATACTGTGAGGGGTGCAGTTTTTGAAATGGCATCATTTATGGGGGTGTCTTACATACAAGTCCCTCAAAGTCACATCAGAACTGAACTGGTCCCTAAAAAAATCAGTGTTTGAAATTTTCTTGAAAATTTGAGAATTTGCTATTCATATTGTAAGCCTCCTAGTGTCCAAAAAAATTAAAAGGAAGTTGAAATAATGATGGAAACATAAAGTAGACATATGGTCTATGTTAGTTATTAACTATTTTGAGTGGTATGATTATTTGGCATTTTGGTATTTTTCACAAAAAAACACAGACTGTATCGACCCAAATTTACCACTAATTTGAAGTACAATGTGTCACGAGAAAACAATCTCAAAATCACTGGGATAAGTAAAAGCAAAAAAAAAAGTTATCCCCACTTAAGTGATACATGTCAGATTTGAAAAAAAGGGCTCTGTCAGGAAGGCAAAAACATGCTGTGTCAGGAAGGGGTTAAGTAAATTTTCCCCTACAACTCTGTTAACATAAGAATTTCGGCAGTCACTGTCATACCCAGAGCCGGCCCTGACCAATTTGAAGCCCTGGGCAAAATTTAGACTGGTGCCCCCTAGCACCACCACTACAGTAGTTCCACTTTTGGCCCAGCACCCATCTCCGAGCCCAGCACACATCAACCAGCAGCACCAGCAGCACAGATCATAGTATCGGCCAGCAACACCAATCAATGCTCAATCATAGTCGTTTTCAGCCAGAGAACTTTAGCTAGACAATTTGTTGTTCTATACCAACAAGAGCAAATCCCCCCCACTTGCCACCTTTCCCATATTTTAAATAAGGACATTGTGTTGCTTGGAAGATGGCAGACACACAATAGTGTCTATCATTCACATTACACCACACCACACCACACAGTAGTGCCCTTTCTACAGGCCACACTACATAGTAGTGCACCTTAAACAGATAATGCCACACAGTAATGCCCCTTACACATTAGTAATTTGTGTATACACATAATACCCTGACACATGTGCCACATATTATTGCGCACCACCTATATGGCTGTGATTAACTATAGCTATGGTGTTTTAAAAAAAAAAAAAAAAGTCGTTTTTTTCAATAAGACAGTTTGTCCGATAAGCTGGCTAATTACCATTCAATAACAATTGCTTAACAATATAAAAGGTTTACATCAGAAACATTACAATCTATACATGCTGGCAACAGTATCACAATTTATTGTACTAGAACTTTGGGAAGATTTTGAATAAAATATTTCAAAGTACAGTATTTTGCAATGTAGCAATCGGAATTAAGGCCCATACACACCGGGCAACTTTGAGCTAAAAGTCGCTCAAAACTGCATGTTTGAGCGGCTTTCAGCTCAAAGCCGCCCAGTGTGTATGCCCCAGCAATGAGCGCTGCTGCGTGCTTCCGCATCATTGACGGGAAAGCCGTTCATCTGCTGGTAACACCAGCAGATGAGCAGCTTTGAGGACGGCTTTGCATAGCACTGCGCTTTGCAAACCCATCCTCACCCCTCTCTATGTCCACGTGCAACAGAACATACATAACTCAGCAGACTATAGACAGTCACAACCTGTGTAATGTGTGTCCCCCAGTGTAAAATGATAGCATGGTAAGCCTGTCCATATACAATGTATGATAAATATCAGTCACTACAATATAAAATGTGCCTGGTCTAATTAAATTACAGGTTCCCCACACAGTGCATGTTTTGCAGGTGTCCTCACAGAATAAGGTGAAATAATTAGCTCCACCTGTGGATCTTTAAAATGTGTCAGCAAGTAATGATTGCACCTGTAGGGTGACCTGGAAAATGTGAACTTTGTGGAGTC
Organism: Crinia signifera; assembly: GCF_055691185.1. NCBI lineage: Eukaryota > Metazoa > Chordata > Amphibia > Anura > Myobatrachidae > Crinia > Crinia signifera. Next base: position 74,722,374 of record NC_139222.1, on the reverse strand, counting down.
CTGAGTACCGGGTTTGAGAACCACTGCATTAAATGAACCAGATATACACTTATACATGCACAAAACTGTGCTCTCACAGGTCTTTGCATAGCTAGAATGGATGACTGTCACTCACAAAGAAACGGTCCGGCCATGACACTAGCATACACACCTCCCAACAGGAATCCCTCCTATCCGGAAAATACTGAATGCTCTGATCTTGGAATCCCCCCACCCCCCCCTTTTTTTTTTTGATTGCCACCACCTCTGATGAACTAGTTAGTAGTTAAGCAGAAAGGTGGTACACCTCAGGTGATGACAATCATAAATTCAGAGGGAAATCCAAGAACACAGCATTTTGACCTCCTGTAATGAGACATGTTGGGAGGTTTTCAAAAGCAAACCTTTATCAAGCTCCATCAAAGTAAAAAAAATTAAAATAAAAAAAGCATATAAAAATAGTGAGCAATCACTAATTAAATCAAACAACCTCAACAAATGAGCGCCAATACCAATAACTACAAACCCTTATGTACACTACAGTATACTGAATATACAATATAGTTCATACAGAAATGGCTTGTAATTTTATTTTATGTATACTAGTATTTACCAAATTCAGCCCTCAACGACCCCTTACAGTGCATGTTTTCTATATCATCTAGTTAAAGCAGGTGTATTTACTACTGGCTGACATTACACAGTTTTGGCTAATTATATCACTTGTGATTCTGAGGCTTTTTTTAATACATGAGGCCCATACACCAGTGGTTCCCAAACTTTTTTGAATCACGGCACCCTAGAGAAGTGGATTTCAACCTCGGTCCTCAAGGGCCCCCAACAGTGCAAGTTTTCCAGGTCTCCACACACAATTAAAAGGTGAAATAAGCTCCACCTGTGATCTTTTAAAATGTGTCAGTGAATAATGAGTGCGCCTGCTGGGTAACCTGGAAAACGTGCACTGTTGGGGGTCCTTGAGGACAGAGGTTGGGAAACCACTGCCTTAGGGCTGTTTCACACAGTACGGTTCCTGCCGCACGGTGAAATCCCGTACGGTCAGGGAGCCGCGCCGCACTCAGAATTTTATAATGGCAGGGATGGCCACAGCCCGGCAGCCGTCCCTTCCAGTGGGGGGATCCGGCTGCAGCCGTGCGGCCGGGCCGTGGCCGTCCCGTGTGAATGGACACAATAGTGTCCATTCACAACTGCTGAGTGCGGCACGGCTCCCTGGCCGTACGGGATTTCACCGTGCGGCAGGAACCGTACTGTGTGAAACAGCCCTGAGAGTATCAAAAAAATTTCACGGCATCCCTAGGCCTAAAAACATTTTATTAGATTGGGTTTATATGAAATTTCTTGGGTCAGTTATGTGGTAATGGGCAGGATTTGCTTCGGTTTATACACATTTTATTATTGTCAGCCACCAGCACTGGTTTTGCCTATAAATAATTTGAATTGGTCCTGGACCACCAACCAGCGGCACCCCTTCAAGTGTCCCGATGCACCCCAGGGAGCCGCGGCACAGAGTTTGGGAACAACTGTCATACACACACTATAAGATTATCTTTCCAATCTGGCTGGCTGGAATGAAAATCTGGAAATTTCTGGGAAAATATCAATAATTTGCTCCAAAAAGCTGGAAAATGGACAAACCAGTGATATGCGTAAATTGATTTAACCAATTAGTCGGAATGACCATTTTTGTCGGTTTTCCATGTGGAGCAAATGGTCAATTGCTCCCAAAAAATTCAAAATTTTCATTCCAACCAGCCAGATTGGAAAGATAATCTTATAATGTGTATGGGTATAGGGCGTGTTGGCAACTGCAAAAACAGAAGAGTAAAGGCAAAATGGTAGCAAGTGGCAGAAAAACCTGCAAATGTGGTTTGCATGAGCAATGAAATATGAAAAATGATGTAAAAGAAATGTAATAAATTACCTCACCTACTGTACCAGTCCTATCTGACTTTTATGCAATAACCACCTCACAGCATCCCCTCACACATATTTGCCTACCTGACCCTCTCCTTCAGGGAGAAAATGCTCTGTTCCTGGGCTTCCCTGGTAATGTATGATTGCGTTCACCTGTGGGGAGCTATGTTATTGATAAGAAAGGTGTTTCACAACAGGTGATGGCAATCATACATTACCAGGGAAGCCCAGGAACAGAGCATTTTCTCCCTCATGGAGAGGGTCAGGTAGGCAAGTATCACCTCACAGCACCACATACAGCCGTCACATTATCGGTGCAATCATGCATGCCTGCACCAACCTTATACTGTATACATCTGATGCCAACATTTTCTGCTGCTGGTTGCTAGAGTTATCTCACAGTGTACAAAGACAGAACCACAATTAGTTTCAGAGAATGTGATATTCAGTATATAAGTTATTTTAGCCTAGATAATGGGCTGCAGTATATTGCACTTCTCAGAAGGGAACAGGTCTGTAACAGAGTACAATGCTAATTCTACTAAGAGTCACAGCAAACAAGGCACTGGACACCACTGTAGTTTGCCCAGTGCTGCAGAGTACAATGGTATGCCCAATACTGTGGTGTGCCCAGTCTTACCTGCTGCCAGTGTGCCTCCTTGCTCCTCATGGGCTGGTCCAAGCTGGTGGCAACAGATACCTCTGGTAGCAAGGTCCATTGTTCACTGTGGGCAGTAGCTGCCTGAGAATGGACCCAGAGCGATAAAACATCCCAGACCACATCCATTAATAAGGCATCAGTAATCAGTCTGAGGAATGCACAGACAGGAGAAGTTCTTACAGGCAGACTCTCCCAATAAGCCCCACCCCTTTCCCATTCTTTGGTTCCTGGGAAATGGAAAGCGGACTCAAATGAGCATCCACTATGTGTATACAGCATTATATAGCTATTTATCTGTCCAATCTATCTTATGACTCAACCATTTGCAGCCGAATGCAGGAAAACAAACAATAGTAATTCAGATAAATTGGTTAAAGTAATTAGATATATTAACTTAAATTAAAAATAATTTCTATCCATTTTCCAGTGTTTGGGAGCAACTGACCGATTGTCAGTTTCTCTCATAAATTTCCAGATTTATGTTCCCACCAGACAGATTGGACAGATAAATATTTGTGTGTGTACACAGCTTAAGATGCTCTATCCAATCTTTCTGCATGTAGCAAAAATCTGGTAATGTATGGAAGCAAATGACAATCAACCATTTGCTCTCAAAATCCAGAAATAGGCAAAACAGTCCTTCAAATAGATAAAGGAAATTTATTTAATCAATTGGTCTGAATGTCCCTTTCTGTCTGTCTTTGGCATACGCAAAATGCTGCTCTGCACAGATCGCTTAGCACACATCGCGGGTGTGCTGAGTGGTCCCTGCTCAGCACTGGTTTCCCGTGTGTACGGGGCTTTACAGAGTGGACAGTCCTGGACCACTAAAATTGTATTGGGACAGGAGGCAGCCAATCCAAGCTCGCCCTCCGTAGAGGTTCTTGTGTACTTTATACAGCCAAATTCTCAGGGTCCAATGCAAGGATTCGGTATGGAATTCCGGCAGGTGGAATCACGGCGGTCAAAATCCCAACGGCGAAATCCTGACAAGGGGGGCCGTGGATCGCCCATCCCCCCTTGCAGACCCGGTGCCTCGCTAGGCTCGGCACGCTAATTTATTCTCCCTCTATGGGTGTCGTGGACACCCACAGAGGGAGAAAGTTTCGGGATTTCGGCAGTCGGGATCCCCCACAGAGTTCATGTTTTCTAGGTTACCCGGCAGGTGCACTCAATACTCACTGACATTTTAAAAGATCCACAGGTGGAGCTAATTATTTCTCTTGCGAGTCTGTGTTGAGACCTGGAAAACGTGCACTTGAGAACCACTGCTCTAAAGGTGCGTACAGACGGGGGCGATTTTGTCCAAAATCGCAGGAAATATGGTCGCTGAGCGACCATATTGCCCGCAATGGGAGTGTGCACCGGCGATATATCGCCGGGTGCCCGCTCCCATTTTTGCCCCTGTGGTGATCGCTGGTCGCAGGAACATGCTCCTGCGACCAGCTGATTACCACTGCTGGGCTCCCCCCGGCAGTTTCTTTTTCATCAGCGACCATCTCTGGTCGCTGATAAACAGGAGAAACTGAGCAATATATCTCCCCCCGTGTGTACACAGCATTAGCTCTGAGTGTTGTTATTATGCTAGATGTATACAAGTTTAATTCCACAGTATGTGCATCTTCTCCAGCTGACAAGTAATACCCTTCAGGCGTTATACAGTATGTACATTTTAATATTGACAATTTTCAATATTTTTTCATATTGTTTTTTGTTTAATTTCAGTATTTAGCTCTGAGCCTTTTCCATTTCACATCAGTAATCCAACTGACCTGAAAATTCCGGAGAAATAAGACATTATTGGGTCTAAATAAACTCAACAATAATATATTTTTAAAATGCAGATTGTTGGAAAACAGATCTGATCGCAGTGCAAAACCAAAACCATTTGCAGTGCAAAACCGTGTGCACTGCGGGTGGGGCTGATGTACCTGTGCATAGAGAGTTAGATTTTGTGGGAGTTATTTTGTTTCTGTGCAGGGTAAATACTGGCTGCATTATTATTTTTACACTGCAATTTAGATTTCAGTTTCAACACACCCCACCCAAATTTAACTCTCTCTGCACAAGTTACATCTGCCCCACCTGCAGTGCACATGGTTTTGCCCATTTTGAGAACAAATTTGTAGTGAAATCAGATCTGAATAAGGGCTTACATGTGATGAGAGAAGCCCAGATAGGAGATACAGCTGATCATTTTGTGGAAGGGTTCTGACTCTAATGTCATTAGTTCCCATTGTTTTTTTCATTAAAATGCATGTTGGGTCCACCAGCAAGGTATAGCAGGAACAATATGGATCTAGGGCAGGGTTGCCTACCTGACCCTCTCCTTCAGGGAGAAAATTATCTGTTCCTGGACTTCCTTGGTAAAATATGATTGCCATCACCTGTAGGGAGCTAGGTAATTGATAAGAAAGGTGTTTCACCACAGGTGATGGCAATCATACATTACCAGAGAAGCCCAGGAACAGAGCATTTTCTCCCTCATGGAGAGGGTCAGGTAGGCAACCCTGATCTAGGGGTCTACCCCCAAAAATCATTAGTACCTGTCCCATTTTCAGACCTGCTGCATTCATTCCTACTATAGATCCAAAGGTTGCCTAAAAAACCATGAACTGTTGGTAGATCTTGAGGACAGGTGTGGCCACCACTGTGCTAGGGGGTATGCGTCAACATGCTGCTGACACACCCCCGACAATGGGATTTTCATTAAATCTTAGGACGATAGCATATTACCAGAAGTCGATGATCCAAAAGGTCCAAAGCTAGCTAATAAGCTGGTCAAGCCGTGGCCTATCTGGGATTTGTTTCGGCTGGCCACAGGTAGAAGAAGCAAAACCCCTGAAAGTAGTCCTGTTTTCATCAAAAAATGGGTCTGCAGCCTGGCAAAAACGTACAGGTTTCACTGAATCTACGTTTTCACAGCAAAATGGGTCTTTAATCAGGAAGTCCAATCAGCCGGCTAAAAACTCCAGATTGCACCCCTGTGAAAACGTTTAATCGTGCATATAGTATATGGGAAAAACCTTTCACTGTCTCTCACCATGGAATGGCTTTTCACCCTACTCGCAGTGCTGACTAAGCCAAGACTTGCTTGCTGCTGTGATGGCCATGGAGAGGAAGACATTAACGTCAGTAGCCCTCCTTCCCAATGGCTTGCAATGCCTGCAATTTTTGGTGCACTTACTTACACTCCTAAATACCCGGAGCCTGTCAGTCAACTTGCAAATGACCATTGCAGACCACGTGCATGTGTGGACATTTTATAAATAGTTTGCAGACCAGTGATGGAGACTGAATAATATCCCTTGAGTATCCCTTATCTGAAATGCTCAGGACCACAAGCATTTTGGATAAGGGATTTTTTGAATATTTGTTTTTCATACTTACCTAGACTCCTGGTGGTGCCTGATGTCCACGGCGGCCTACGGGATCCTCTTCAGCAGCATCTCTGGACTGAAGAGGATCCCAGAGGCTGCCGCGGACATCGGGGAAGGGGTAAGTATGGAAAAAAAGGGTCTGGGGAAGAAAAAATATTCTGAAGAACCACGATTTTTGGAATATTTAGATTTTTGGAATACACGGATAAGGGAGACCCGACCTGTATACTGTAAACAAGAACCACTAGCACAAGATACACTATAGCCTACTGGATGCAGTTAATATCCCGGCGGTCGGGATCCCGGCGTTCAGAATCCCGACCGCCGAAATGCCGACACAATCTCCCTCCTGGGGTGTCCACGACACCCCTGGAGGGAGAATAAATTAGTGTGCCGAGCGTAGCGAGGCACCAGGCCCGCTGCGTAGCGAGCGCAGCGAGCCCGCAAGGGGGGGCGATCCACGTCCCCCCCTTGTCGGCATTTTGGCTGTCGGGATTCCGCCGTCGGGATTCTGAACGCCGGGATCCTGACCGCCGGGATTCAATACTGAATCCATAGCCTACAATTTGTGTAAATTACATACATTGCAGGGGCGGATTGGCCTACCAGGAAACCGGGCTGTTTCCCGGTGGGCCGGCATATTTTTTGTGTGAAAGGCCGCCCTCCCTCCGTTACAGGGCCGGCCACGGCATCTATGTGCATTTTGCCCTTAGTAAAGATGGCCGTGGCCGGCCTCGAGCTTTGCCATAGTTAAAATGGCCACGGGAGCGCTGGTGCGCATGCGCGGCGCACGCAGCTGCTCCCGCGGTCCAGACAGAGGCTGGCTCTTGCTGTCCTGGTCTGGCCGCCCTCCCTCCTTCCTTCACAGGGCCGGCCGCGGCATCTACGTGAATTTTGGCCTGAGTAAAGATGGCCGCGGCCAGCCTCGAGATTTTCCATAGTTAAAATGACTGGACCGCAGTCCAGTCAGACCCGCGGTCCAGTCAGAGGCTGCCACTTTGCCATCCTGGTCCTGCTCTGGCCGCCCGCCCGCCCTCCCTCCTTTACAGGGCCGGCCGCGGCATCTACTGTACGTGAACTTTGCCCTGAGTAAAGATCGCCGCGGCCGGCCTCGAGTTTGGCATAGTTAAAATGGCAGCGGGAGCACTGGTGCGCATGCGCACGCAGCTGCTCCCGCGGTCCAGACAGAGGCTTCCTCTTCTGGCTCTCTGCCCAGTGCCCACGTGATCCAGCCTTCCCAGCAGCGCGCAGGATTGCTGTTGGGGCTGGATCTGATGAGCGTCAGCAGCAGGACTAGAGAGTACTCAGGACAGCAGCACGCAGCAGAGGAGCAGCTCTTAACAGCAAGCAGCACGTACCAAGGGTAAACTAGGGGCACTAAGGGCACTGGCAGAATTTTATATATATATATATATATACACACACATCCTGCAATATGCCGGCACTCTGTCCTTATAATCCAACTCGATTGGGTGCACCTTAAAGATTCAATTACTCCTTCTCATTCTTATGCTGTGTTGGAGTGCCTTTCTTGGGAAGGATAGATATATATATATATATATATATATATATATATATATGTAGAAGAAAAAACCAGAGAGCGCACGATGTGATTATAAACGTAAAGAGCACTTTTACTGTAATAATATAGTCACATACATGTAAGGTTTAAAACAGCAGGCATGCAAAGGTATATTAACCCGGAGAAGCAGATCAGGCATCCACACGCTGACACGGATAGCGAGGTAGCAGCTGAGAACTCCAAGCCGGGACCAAAGACAGATCAGACGACGTCACAGCGTCAACACGTCATCCAGGACCGCCCCAACGCGTTTCGTCATTAGATGACTTCGTCATCCTGACGAAGTCATCTAATGACGAAACGCGTTGGGGCTAGGGATGCCAATCCCGGGGCATTTTTTCAATCCCGGGATCCGGGATTGAAAAATGCTCAATCCCGGGATTCCCGGGATCCCGGGATTGGCATCCTTCGTTTGCTGGCATGTGCCCTATACCCATCCCCACACCGGCCGACCCGCAGATTTACTTACATTGGCAGGCGGGCGGCCGGGAGTGGTGTGGGTTCTGAGGTGCACGGTGCCGTCGGGCTCGTGCACCTCCTCATATCATCCTTGCAGCCGGGAGGAAGGCGCGGGTGGGCTGGCGTCGGTAACGGGGCGGGCTGGCCGGCGCTGGAGAAGAGGTGGGGGCGGGCGGGCAGGAGGAGCGACACTGTGGGCGGTGTGCGTGGCCTGCACAGCGTGACCGTCACGCTGCGCAGGCCGCACGCAGGGGTCTGGAACAGTCGGGCAGCGTCTGAGCGAGTGTTCAGACGCTGCCCGGTATTAGACTGCGCATGCGCAGTCTAATACCGAAATCCCGGGATTGGACACTCCAATCCCGGGATTGAAATCCCAGACTTTTTAGGGCCAAATCCCGGGATCCCGCCGATCCCGATCCCGGGATTGGCCACCCTAGTTGGGGCGGTCCTGGATGACGTGTTGACGCTGTGACGTCGTCTGATCTGTCTTTGGTCCCGGCTTGGAGTTCTCAGCTGCTACCTCGCTATCCGTGTCAGCGTGTGGATGCCTGATCTGCTTCTCCGGGTTAATATACCTTTGCATGCCTGCTGTTTTAAACCTTACATGTATGTGACTATATTATTACAGTAAAAGTGCTCTTTACGTTTATAATCACATCGTGCGCTCTCTGGTTTTTTCTTCTACATGTGCTTCTTCTTGAGGTGTTGGTGTTACCTCTCGCCAGAATACAGCTGCACTACATGATCTACCAGCATATGGACAGTTCTCCTATCCTTACAAGGGATTATTTGCGCATATTGACCGGACTTTTCTGTATGTATATGTATATATATATATATATATATATATATATATATATATATATATATATATATATATATATATATATATATATATATATATATATATATATATATATACACATATACATATACATACATACATGCATACACACACACACACACACACACACACACACACATATATAATATACTGTCAAATTTTAGGAATTTTAGGAAAACAAAGTTTCACTTTTGATAAATCTCTGAGAAGAGAGTATCCTTCCCTGTCAACAGACCCCGCCCCCTATTAGGGCTGCTTCCAAGATAAAGCGAGGCCAGAGCGTACTTAAGAGGATTACATTTTTTGGGTTGGCAGGAAAGAGTTAATGACTGCTAGTTGCCTAAAGTTAGTTTCAGTTTTGTGGTTAGACTATGGGAGAGCTTAGGGGCGTGAGCTTAGGAGAGGGGTATATAGGCAGGTCCTTACAGGAAATGCTTCCTCTTGGAAAAGTTCTTCAGCCCAGCAGCATGCAGTCACAGCCCAGCAGCATGCATGCAGACACAGCCCAGCAGCATGCAGTCACAGCCCAGCAGCATGCAGCACAGCCCAGCAGCATGCAGTCACAGCCCAGCAGCATGCAGCACAGCCCAGCAGCATGCAGTCACAGCCCAGCAGCATGCAGCACAGCCCAGCAGCATGCAGTCACAGCCCAGCAGCTTCTCCTCAAAGCTAAGTGCCTGTCTGTGCAGCTGATATTTATCCCCGTGGCCAAGCAGTGCTGTTATCCAGCGTGTCCCATCCCCAGCACTCAGGCCCCCCTCCCTGCCTGTTTTCTGGATACCACCTTCCCTTCCAGGGATAGTGTGCCTCCTCTCCCCCCCCCTCCCCACCTCATTACAGCATGTCCTGTCTCCCCCCAAATCCGCACCCTTTCCGTAGCCCACAGCATGCTGTCCCCCCCCCCCCCCCCTGCCGGATACTACCAGGGCCCGATCCGGGCACCCGGATCCGGCGCAGCCACTGCTGCCTCGCGGCGGCGCCATCCCCCCGCCCCTTCCCTTGTGCCTCCCGCGGGCCCTCTCTTACCGCCCGCCACTTTCATCCGTCCCCCTACTGCGTCCCCGCCGGGCGCCGGCATCCACGTGCGCCCCTGTACAGCCGGTCAGCACTGGGCTATGACGCGATGGGCGGCATTTCCGCCCGCGCGTCTATGCCCGACCCCGGCACCTCCGGGCGGGCGATCCAACCCCATTCCACTGCACTCCGCACATCTCCCACCCGGTGCCAGGCCAGGGGGGGTGCAGCGTTTAATGCCGCCACGCAAGATGGCGGCTCCCGTGTGCACGGTCACCCGCAGGTACCCCCGTTCCAGGCCCGCCCCCACCCCCATCTGCCGCCATAAAATAAGGGGCCTCATTCAGCCCTGGTTGGGGCCGTGCCGGGCCTGCCGGGTCAGCCATCCAGCACCCCCTTTCACCCCAGCAGCGAATTCCCTGTGGTACAGGCCCCTCCCGGGCCTGGGGTCGGGTATCCCCACCCGTCCTTCCCACAAAGGGGACCGCTTATCTCACTGGTGCCTCCGCTTGCCTCGGCAGGGGTACGAGCACCGGTGACCGCTCCACCACTGCCCGCGGGGTCCAGGGGGTGGCGGACTTTGCGGCCCCCTACCTCGCGCCCTGGCCCCCTGCCGGGCAACCGTGGTGCCAGCCCCCACTCCACGCCAGGCCCCAGCGGGGTTGGCGCGGGATACCTGGGCCGGGGCCCCTGCGGCTCTGGCTCCCGGATTGCTCAGGCTGGTGTCCGCCCAGTCCCAGTGCTTGCCAATTTTGCCACACCCCTGGGCCATACCCGGCCCAGGGATACGGGCAGGGGGACTGGTCCCAATCCAGCCCGTCCTCCTGGCGGCCTTACCCCTCCCAGCAGCATACGCTCCCGGTGGCCAGGACACCTATTTCGCCCGTCCAATTTCCCGAGCTTCCCCACTCCCACCCCCCTCCCCAGCCCACATGGACATTCAATTCCCACCTGTGACCATGCTATAAAAGGGCAGGGTAGGCCACCGTCGCCCTTGCCACCATTGGGGAAATGGCAACCGACCATCGATAGTGGATGACAGCCGAAGGGTGTTACATATCGATGGTCGGCCATTGCCACGTAGACGGAATGCAGTGCGGGCTTCACAGGTGCCTGCTCGGAGCTTCCCTCCGCAGCCAAGTCAAAGGCCGGTACAAAAAACGATTTTATGCTTGACATCTATGGGGGGGAAGCCATCTGGCTCTAACACATCGTGTCCAAACTAGTTGACATCGGCCATAAACCATCTATGTTTTTCCAAACTTCAAAGACCATCCATGTGGGGCCCCACCAGGCCTTGGCAACGCCCAAAATATTGGTGACAGCCCCATCGGCCGGCCTATACCTCTCTCCTGGAAATAGCTCAGATCGAGGGCGCGTTAGCTTAGCATGAGGGGGTAGAGGGGCCGGCGCTTGCATTTTCAATATTGGTATGGGTTGGTCCTCATGGCCAGGGGGTTCCTCCCCTCGTTGTCAGTGTATAGTGTTGTTGGCCAGCTGTGCCACGCATACATTACTGTGGCAACAGCCCCCCCCCTTCATTAGTCGCGCGCATCCCCCGTTTGTGGGAACCTTGTTCGTTACTTTAGCAGGGTTTAACATTTTCTTTTGTTTCCTCCGAGGTGTTACCCAGGATCCGGTGGAGTCTTCTGGATCCCTGCCGTCAGCCGGGTTGGATGCAGTCCCGACGCCCCCCCACCACGTGCTGTCAAGAGAGAAACTGGTTTCCATGCAGGCTTCACTCACTCATCGGCCAGGGGGAAGCGGAATTCCTCCTCTAGGTATTCAGACAGTGCCAGCTCTTCAAAAAAGGCCCTGGATATTATCCTGGGTTTTTGGTGCTGATCCACTTTTGGCGTCGCAATATTTAGTTCTGAAACTGCCTGTGCGGGCAGCTACCTGCGCAGCGGCCAGCAGGCTTCCTGACTCTTCAGTTCAGGCAATGGGGACGATGGAAGTCCGCTGCAATTAGGATTTATATAAGGTAGATAAGATTTGGATATAGTGCGCCTGTGGCGCTGACCCAAAAACGCTGTTTACCCGCTGGTTTTGGAACAGCTAGTGTTCCGGAATCAGGGGTGTGAAGGACTTTCTTGCATTTTTTACCTCCGTGGGTCCTTATTAATTTCAATTCGGCCCACCTCCCCCTTCCGGGACACACGAGAGGTTTTTATCAAGTTTTCGACTTCACTTGGGTCCATTGTACTAACTTACCTTGTCATACTAATCAATGCAATGTATATTTCTAACGGTTAGGAACTTTTTCTTTCAGGCTCCCCTTCAATAAGGATAGGGGGTTTTGTTGAGGTATAGTTCAGTTTTAGTTTAGGATAACGGACACTTAGGTAGGTCTTCGCGGGTGGCATGCGGCGGCTCTTAGAGCTCATCTAGTTAATCTCTTAAGAGCCTTGCGGTGGCGGTAGGGCGTCACGGTCCAGCGGTCACTTGTGGCATGAGAGGGCGCTGGGAGGCACTACCCCCGGGAAAGACGGTGGGGTGTCCTGCCTTTGCGGGGGGGCGCTGTGGGCACTTCGTCAGCGGAGTGTCCACACCAGCCAGAGAAGGGGTGGTGAGACTTCCCAGCGTTAGGTTGTGCCTTAGTCGGATGGGGCCGTCTCAGTCGTCCCCATGTTAATATCAGTCAGTTGGGGCGTTTAAGTCGCCGCCATTTTTGATGTGACTAGAGCTGGGCGCTGTGACGCCTTATTGCCAGCCCTTTACGAAGAAGGGTCATACCACATAATAAATATACTATGCCCTTTAAATCTAATTGCTTTGGTGTCCGTGTCTTTATTGTGTCAGTGTGAGTTATTCTTTAGTTAAGCTAGCTTAAAGTGTATGCTAAGGTTCAAGCCAAATAAATGTATAGACGCCTTAGATAAAGCGAGGGCTGCCTAAGCCAGAGCGTACTTAAGAGGATTACATTTTTTGGGTTGGCAGGAAAGAGTTAATGACTGCTAGTTGCCTAAAGTTAGTTTCAGTTTTGTGGTTAGACTATGGGAGAGCTTAGGGGCGTGAGCTTAGGAGAGGGGTATATAGGCAGGTCCTTACAGGAAATGCTTCCTCTTGGAAAAGTTATTCAGCCCCACCCACCCTCCCTTGCCTTTGGCATTTCAAATTTATAGTCAATTCATTGGTACATTTACCATTATCAGAACTGGGGCGGTAGGGCGTCACGGTCCAGCGGTCACTTGTGGCATGAGAGGGCGCTGGGAGGCACTACCCCCGGGAAAGACGGCGGGGTGTCCTGCCTTTGCGGGGGGGCGCTGTGGGCACTTCGTCAGCGGAGTGTCCACACCAGCCAGAGAAGGGGTGGTGAGACTTCCCAGCGTTAGGTTGTGCCTTAGTCGGATGGGGCCGTCTCAGTCGTCCCCATGTTAATATCAGTCAGTTGGGGCGTTTAAGTCGCCGCCATTTTTGATGTGACTAGAGCTGGGCGCCGTGACGCCTTATTGCCAGCCCTTTACGAAGAAGGGTCATACCACATAATAAATATACTATGCCCTTTAAATCTAATTGCTTTGGTGTCCGTGTCTTTATTGTGTCAGTGTGAGTTATTCTTTAGTTAAGCTAGCTTAAAGTGTATGCTAAGGTTCAAGCCAAATAAATGTATAGACGCCTTATAATTTCCCGGGCTGGTTTTCAATCCCAATCCGCCCCTGATACATTGCATATAATATGAATAGTACATGCTTCTTAGAATACATGAACTAACTCAACCTTATTTAAAGCAGAACAAACTCTAGATTCTTTTAAGCATAAAGCAACATATGATTTGATAAGATATACAGTTCTGTTAGTGATTATAACCATGATACCCTCATTTAAAGTTTCAAAAATAAAGCAGTATTTTTGGCAACAGCATTAAGTGGCCTGAAAATCCCAGAAGGCACAGTAACAATGTGCTGATAAAGGTAGCAGCAAAATAATGATTGGTTCATAACTATCAAGTAGGAATTGTTATTCAAATATGTTTAAGTGCCTCCATCTTCATTCTAGAAAGGCATAAAACACTCTTGTGTATGATTAGCTAATGTTTTATTACAATCTGCTTAAGTCAATGGTATGTTTCGTTTTTGTCGGATGCTATGATATATATATATATATATATATATATATATATATATATATATATATATACACACACACATACTCCATAGTACTGGCACTCACATCAACATGGGTAGCTTGCTGGGGTGACAATCCAGAGTAGGGAGCTTGCTAGAAGGTCACTACTTTGTATAATGAAAATGAATGGAGTCACTCACCAGTCTTTCAGGCAAATCAAGATGGGTTTAATCAGGCAGCATGGCAATGGTAGTGGGCATCGACGTTTCGGTCCGCCTCTGGGACCTTTTTCAAGATACAGTACAGGGGCTAATGCCTCACTATTTATGCAACCAGTGACCCGGAAGTGCTTCATCAAAATCAATTAATAGTTAAAATTCATATACCTCAGTATTTTATACATCATTAATGTTCTGACACATAGGCATACTAGCGCAGAGTCCAAATGTAAAGTGCTTAGGATAAGCCGGAGACGCTGATGCTGAGCATCACGTGAGCCGGCACTGTCACCCCTCGCACGTCACTTCCGGGTCCGGTAGCGAGCATTCCACATATGCGGACCACAGGTATGTTTACACACTGCACTACCTTTTAAGCACCTTAAACTTTTTCAACAAGCACTTACACTTTACATTTGGACTCTGCGCTAGTATGCCTATGTGTCAGAACATTAATGATGTATAAAAGACGTTGAAACGTCGCTTTGAACCCTATCTTATAAGTGTTTTTCTTATGCTGCGAGTGCCGCTCTCACCTCCGTGAAGTATCTACAATTTGTGCAGGCACCTGGCGATTTCGTGACTTATGGCCGTGGATTGTGCCGGTCTTTTGGACTATATATATATATATATATATATATATATATATATATATATATATATATATATATATATATATATATATATATATATATATATATATATATATATATATATATATATATATATATATATATATACACACACACACACACACACACACACTGATGTCCGGCACTAGCAGGAAAGATGTTGCAGCTGCTTAAGGTGCCTTCGGTTCCCTTATACCAGGGAAGTAGATACGGTGTTGTAAGTCCGTGGCACTCAAAAGTCTTGTGTAGCAACGAAATGATACCCAACCACAGGTCAGGTAGGTCAACGTTTCGGGAGATTTAATCCCTTTTTCAAGACATAAAAGACAAGTCAAAACATACTTACATATATAGACAATCATGTGTGAATGACACCCAGTGCACCCGCTCCAAGTCCAGCTCCCCGACGGAGACCCGATGACGTCATGGACGCGACCCAGCGCCGACGCATCCAGCATCTCTAGGGGGCGTGGACTACACCCTGTGTACCATCACCTAGGTGATGAAAGAAAACAAAGCCTGTTAAGCGGACTGTTCAATACTTTGAAATATAACTTGAATAAGTGTGAGAATCAAATAAAACAAATAAATCTAGTCTCCTGGCAGTGCGCTATATGCATGAGAGATCTGATATAACATATTAAAGGAAAACATGTTAAAGAAAACAAGAGAGAGGCAGTAATTCATTCAACCCGAATGGTTGTACGGTTTGGAGTTTGTATATCCAGCGCGACTCCAATTGTAGAAGTGCCCTGTCACGATTGCCTCCTCTTGTATTATCCGGGATACAGAGATATATATATATATATATATCAGGGAAGTGGGGGGTGATTGGGGTGCGCTACCTAGTATAGAAACTGTACCTTCCAATAAAACATTACAATTTCAAAACCGAATACACATTTCTGAAATAGTGTTCTTGTATTTGAGGATGTTCCCAATGAACAAGCTCAGTCCATCTCTGGGTAAATAGTTCTTTTATTGGCGAAGAAACCCAACGCGTTTCGTCTCTAAGACTTCATCAGGGGTAAGAACCAATGGGTGAGTGGATTTTGTGTGGCTGGTCCTATTTGAAGTTTCTGCTGATCACAGCTGATGCAAATAAAATAAATATCACCAAGTCCTTCTTGATGGGGCTCAATTAAATGGAAATTTCTGAGTTGAGAGTCTAGTGTAGGTTCTTATCAAGAACAATATCAGGACGCTCTCTCTGCAGTATCCTCCTCGCTCTGCATTCAAAATGAGAATTCTGAATGCAGAGTGAGGAGGATACTGCAGAGAGAGCGTCCTGATATTGTTCTTGATAAGAACCTACACTAAACTCTCAACTCAGAAATTTCCATTTAATTGAGCCCCATCAAGAAGGACTTGGTGATATTTATTTTATTTGCATCAGCTGTGATCAGCAGAAACTTCAAATAGGACCAGCCACACAAAATCCACTCACCCATTGGTTCTTACCCCTGATGAAGTCTTAGAGACGAAACGCGTCGGATTTCTTCACCAATAAAAGAACTATTTACCCAGAGATGGACTGAGCTTATTCATTAGGAACATCCTCAAATACAAGAACACTATTTCAGAAATGTGTATTCTGTTTTGAAATTGTAATGTTTTATTGGGAGGTACAGTTTCTATACTAGGTAGCGCACCCCAATCACCCCCCACTTCCCTGATTACTACACCGTTCCTCACTAACAGGAGGAATTTTGGTGGTGCTGCACACACAACCCAGCGCAACTCAGAGTCAAAAACCCTTTCTTCTATATATATATATATATATATATATATAGATAGATAGATAGATAGATAGATAGAGTGTTAGTTTTAATTTTGTAATACGGAGTGTAGATACTTTTTTCAATAAAGATGAGAATAAAATCCAATAGGACCGTGATGGATAACCTATGGCGCACGTGTCACTCCAAGGCACTTTGACTGACATGCAGACACAGGTCCGTCTGACCAATCAATGCAGAGAGTGAACACCCGGTAGTCCGCAAGGGAAGCGGCTAAGATGGCATGCATGATGCGCCGCCAATGGGAAGGGGACAGAGGGGGGCATCGCCTGTCCGCTGGAGGGAGCAGACGTGTACAGAGCTGGCTCCCATTCTCCTATAGTCCACCCCTGCTGCTGTAGTGTGGACTGTTGAAGTGCCGGCTGGGGACTAAAGACCCGCCTGCTGCTGAGCACCTGACCTGGAGGATCAACAGAGGCTACCACATCGACAAAGGCTGACAGAGAAGCTTTGGGCGAGGTGAGGACTGAGCTCCGGTGCCCTGCTGCTGCGGCAAGCCATATTGTCCAGGAAACCCACAGCTTACCCTCCCTGGGACACCTTTCCCACACATGGGCTCTGTTGAAAACTGCAGGCTCCGAATGCCACACTATTCAATGCTTCTATTGGCACTGGTAGCTGCCTTATTGACAGACACTGTATTATTGCAGCCTTCTTAAATTATATCTTGCTCTTTCACAATGGCTTTCAAATTTATAATGGGCACCACAGTGTGTGGCATATGTATAATGGAGCATCACAGTGTGTGGCATATGTATAATGGAGCATCACAGTGTGTGGCATATGTATAATGGGCAACACAGTGTGTGGCATATGTATAATGGGCAACACAGTGTGTGGCATATGTATAATGGGCAACACAGTGTGTGGCATATGTATAATGGGCAACACAGTGTGTGGCATATGTATAATGGGCAACAGTGTGTGGCATATGTATAATGGGCAACACAGTGTGTGGCATATGTATAATGGAGCATTACGGGGTGTGGCATGTGTATAATGAAAGCATCACGGTGTGTGGCATATGTATAATGGAGCATCACAGTGTGTGGCATATGTATAATGGGCATCACAGTGTGTGGCATATGTATAATGGAGCATCACGGTGTGTGGCATATGTATAATGGGCATCACGGTGTCTGGCATATGTATAATGGGCATCACGGTGTCTGGCATATGTATAATGACTGCAAATATCATCAAATTATTGATATTTCTTGAAGTGACAGGCGACTCGAGGAAGGCTACACTTTTTTATGATTTTTGACACACCAAGTTGAAAAGGTTAGCCATCACTGCAATAGGACATCAGTAAATAATTGCTTACTACTGTATATTATAATCTCATGTTTATCATTTTAGTCCACAACACAGCTGACTGTAAAAAACAAAAAGAAATAAGTCATGTTTTTAGGTTGCAGTAAATCAGGGACGGGCAGTCAGGGGAGGCAGTGCCTACCCTGTCATTAGTGATAAGTATATTCTTTGTATTCTTTTATTATGGTTATGACACATATTATGTGTCATAAGTATCTGCTTTATATTAATCTATTAATTTTGACACCATAATTAGTTGCTTTACTGTTAAGGAGGCACCTAGAGCAGTGCCTTCGTCTGTTAATGTTAAGGTTCAAGAACAAGGGGCGGGCAGGGGGCTGGGCCAATCATCAGGCTGTAAAATCCCATTTAAAAAACCTCTATAAGCGGCACCTATAGTGTTGCCTGAGTGACAGGGACATGCTTTGAATGCACGCCCCTTCAGTTAAGTAGCTGCGATTGGCTAGCGCAGCAGAAGCAACCCAGCTGCACTTGGTACAGACATCCCCCCCCCCCCCCCAACCCCACATGGCAGGTGCACAGACCTCCACACCCCACACCCCCCTTCCCCACCCGACGGGTTCACGGACCTCCGCATCCCCCTTCCTCATTCGATGGCTGCACGGACACCCACACCTCCCCCGGCGTGTGCTTGATGAAAGTAACCTCCACACCCCCTCTCCCACCCGGCGGCTGTATGGACACCTCTGCTGTGTGCACCAAGGGGCCGCTGTCAGCTACACGCAGGGGACATCCAGCCAGAGAACCGAGGAGCCATGCACGCAGCCTGAGAGCCCCAGGACAGCGACTGGGCAGACTGGACAAAGCCAAATTAAGGCATACAATCTTATGCGATGGGCGCCATTCTAGGAAATAAGTACCGGGCCTTTAATAATGTGGGGCATATGTAAAAGGCATTATATGCATAAGAACAATTAATAATGTGGGGAAAATGTAAGAAGCATTATTTGGGGCATTATGTGTAAACAGGATTTCAGCAGCAGGCGACCGGTTAGTCAGAGCCGGGGAGCGGACGGTGGGGGGGGCTGGATACTGAAGGGCAAATGCTCGCTTTTGGCGCAGATCACTGCAGGGTGAAGGTGTCAGCCCTGCTGGTGCTGTCACTGATCCCAGTGTTGTGCTGTTCTGGGAAGGGAGAAAAGTTGGTCTTAAAACAATATGGGGGCCGAGGGATATGTGTTAGAGGCATTCTGTGTAAAAGGGCCTATGGTACTTATTTCCTAGCACGGCGCCCACGATCTAGATTGTATGTGTCGGGCCGATATGGCAAGCATTGCATGCATCTTATGTGTTTGTGCGGCATAAGATGCATGCGATGCAATCGATGGGATCAATGAGATTTTTACATTGGAATCAATGTGAAATGGTCCCTGAGACCCAATTTTACATTGATTCCAATGTAAAAAGCCCCCAAACCCCCAATTTTAATTGCTAACCCCCCCTCATGGGTGAAATGCCCCCCCCCCATTGTTAACGCCACCCCAAAGCGCGGCGAGCCCGCGAGGGGTGGCGGTACGCGTCCTCCGACCCTTTCATACCCCCACTATCCACGTCGGCGTGGAGTTGATTATATATAGTGTGGCGACCGCAGCGAGACACCAAGCCCAAAGCGTGGCAAACCCCGCGTGGGGCCGCGCATTACTTCACAGGTATTACGAGTCCGCTCGCCACACTATATAAAATAAACTCCACGCCGACGTGGATAGTGGGGGTATGAAAAGGTCGGAGGACGCGTGCCGCTGCGCTCGCCACGCTTCGAGTTGGTGTTAATGGATCTTTTATCTTATGGCTTCTTATGGATCTCATGGATCTTATGCATTTTATGGATGCATAAGATGAGATCCATAAGATGTGATATTGTATATACAATTAGAAATCTTTTCAATTGTATAGATTGTATGCCTTAATTAAGGCATACAATCTTATGTAATTGGCGCCATTCTAGGAAATAAGTACCGGGCCTTTAATAATGTGGGGCATATGTAAAAGGCATTATATGCATAAGAACAATTTATAATGTGGGGAAATTTTAAGAAGCATTATTTGGGGCATTATGTGTAAACAGGCATTTAACAATGTGGGGCATATGTATAGGGAATTATGTTTATATGTGAATTTAATAATGTGGGGCATATGTGTATGGGGCATTGTGTGTCATGTGTATAAGGGCATTAATAATGTGGGGCATATGTGTCATGTGTATAAGGGCATTAATAATGTGGAGCATATGTGTACAGGGCAATTTTGTGTACAGGGTATTAAAAATGTGGGGCATACAGTAGGTATAACGGGCATTATGTGTATAAGGGCATAAATAATGTGTGACATGTGTAAGGTGCAATAAGTGAGAGAGAGCATTAATAATGTGTAGCAAACAGTTTGTGTATGAGTGAATTATTTTTATTTGGGGATTAATAAATTGTGGCATAATGTGTAAAATACATTAATAAGGTGTGCCATATGTGTAAGGACCTTTATTGTGTGGCAATATGTGTATAAGGAAATTACTAGTGTGTGGCATTCTGTGCATATGGTGTATTAGGGTACGACTGTGGAGGTTGAGCGCAGTGGCATAACTACAACAGGTGCAGGACATGCGGCTGCTATGGTACCCTTGATGGTTGTAGGACCTGCCGCTTCCCTTTACCAAGTCATGCTGCTGCCAGTGCCTCACCAACCACTAACCTCACCGCACATCACTGCAGTAAATTGGAGAAAACCAAAGTCTTGGAAGAACCCATTTAATGTGCTGACTGCTTGCTTGGCAATGTGACTTTAAATGTGCCATACAATAACATGATTCATGCCGATTAAACAAAATTGTCAGCCTTTTGCTATTGCTCAATAGTTGAGTAGAAAAATCTTCCAGAAATCGTGTTGGCTGCCCAGGTGGGCGATCGATAGCTGCAACACGCAGCGAGAAAGAAGTGTAAGTTCTGATGGAATGTACTTCAAATGATGTGAATGTGAGTGATGGAACCTGTGGTATAACGGTGTATGTGAAGGATTGGGATAGTAACATTGCAACCGCACCTCCTCTGCTGTCACCAGGCCTGGAGTGTGTGAAGTTAAGACCACCATATGACAGGGCTGCAGTAGAGGCTGTGTCTGAGGGCGGGATATATTAATATACATCGCCGCCCTTCGCCGGCTGTCCGCCGCGATGCCAGCGCATATGTACTAACATATGCGGCTGGCATCGCGATGCGGTGACGGAGGCCCCCCGGATACCTGGAATGTGGTGTGCGGGGGGTCTCCGTCACTTCCCTGCCCCCTCCTGCATCCCTCACGCCGGGGACAGCTAAGCAAGCTGTCCCCGGCGCCTCCTCCTCCCCCCTGCAGCCGGAAGGACGTCCGGCTGCCTCACTAGGGGGAGGAAGGTGTTACCTTCCGGGGTCCAGGAGGACCTGGACCAGGTAAGAGAGGGAGGGGGAGAGGGGGGGTCGGCGGGTTTTTCGGCGGAGGCGTCGGGCGGCGAAAAGAAGCCCATAGGCTTCTATAGGGTATCGCAACCCAAAGGTAATAGTACATAGGAAAATGCGGTAAAACGGGGGGTTTTACCGCATTTTCCCGTTAGTACATCCCGCCCTGATTGTGAGAGCCATGTTTATGTTATAACCAGCAGGTTGAAGTGGTTTAAAATAAAGAGGTCATTGATGGATGTTAATTTGTTGCCAACAGAGCGTGCAATCCATAACGCACATTTTAGTGATTTGGGGGATGAAGGGAGGCATTTGATGTTTATGAGGTTAGCTGGATTACTATGTTCCTGAGAGTTAGGTGCCTGCGAGCAGGGCAAGCAGCTGGGACCTGGATTAAGTGAAATGTCACCTGCTAATAGAAGCAGTAGAGTGAGATCGGTGTAGCTGCAGGTGGTTTGTGAATGTTGTTTATGGCGACAGTTTGTGGATGTTATTGTCAATGTAGAGAGATATGTAGAGAGAGTCTTAATAAGAGGGGTGTGGATAATGGAGGCAGAAATGTGTATAGAGGGCTGAGTTTCAGGGAGTTGAGTCAAATTACTGCCCTGCTACAGGTAATAAAAATCCCTGCTGGGTCCCACCACCGCCTGTAGGAATTAGGTTCCAGACTGTCCGCCTATGGTGTATTTTCTAGAGTGCAGTATTTTCTATATTTAGTGTTCATTCTATCTAGTGCCTTGCACCTTTCAAAACCCATGCAGTTCCTCTTTCCTGCCAGGGGTGCCACTCTCTGCTGTGGTGTTTCTAGCAAAGTCTGGTCTGTATGGAGATACAGACCAGACTCTGCTAGAAACAGCACAGCAAAGAACGACACCCTAGGCAGCAAACTGAACTGCATGGGTTTTAAAAGGTGTAGGGTGCTAGAATGAACATGAATATTTATCTATCAAGGGGGCCCAGACCATGCACTCATAAATGGCTATCCAAGCCTCTGTAGCAGCTGGCCACATGCCCTCTGCAGATGCCCCAATCACTGTATTCCCCCAGTGAGCCCGTCATGTCCAAGTCCAACACTAGTCACATAGATCTTTGCTTCTTATAATCAACGCAGGGAAATGGCACTGATAGAGGAGCAGTGGGGAGGACGGCAGGTGCTGAGTGCTGCGCTAGGTGGCGGTGATCAGATCAATAGCGGGACGGGCAGCAGTGGTTATTAGAATTGAAAAATAACCTGTAAAATGACTAGCACTCACCACTGCCCGTCCCGCTGATGATCTTATCACTGCCAGCTAACGCAGCACGCAACACCCGCCGCACTGCTCCTCCGCTGCCCGCTAGCGCATCGTTCAGCACCCGCCACCTGCCCCTCACCGCCCACTAGAAAATGTACCACCCGGGAAATCAGAGGCTAGCCCTTTTGATATATGTGATACTCACTATTCATCAAGGGTGATTCATTCTCCCTTCCTTGGTTTTTTTTTTTTTTACTCTATTGTATCATATTTATTGCTTATTTCTGTCTGTACGTCTAATATTTATATACACATGTTTATGCCCACCTAGCCTATTTTAAGTTAATAAAATAAGTTACATTTTAAGAATTTAGACAAATGACTTGTTGAAGCTACAGTAGCATTGTACTGATCCTTCCTCCCCATTTCACTATGGACACAACTGTCCTATAAAGATTGCCTGAGCTCACTGAGCTTCACACATTCACCATCGGGTATCCTCCCGGTTTACACCTTGTCTGTTGACAAACCTAAACACAACCTTACTTCTAAACTTAAATTACTTAACCTAAAATAAGACACGACACAAAGTGCTGGCGTTTCAAAAGAATGTCAAATTTATTTTGACAACTAAAACTATGACTATAAAATGGTGTCGGCACTAAAGAACGGTCACTATAGGAAAGGTGGGGTTAAAGATCACTATGCATACATACATCGCTGGTGATCACTCTCCCTGGTCAGCCACCCGGCCTGGTGGTGACGGCCACCCCCCGGACAAAAGCATGGCCCATGACAATCGATGTCGAGGGAGAGTGCACCCCACTACCTACACACACACAGAGTTCCTAAAGAATGACCGTTCTTTACCGCCGCCGGAGAAGAAGAGAAAGAGGGCATGGTGGGTGGGGCTTCTTCAGACAGAGAGTCTATCACTATAATGCTGGCCACACATCAGACCAACTTTCCTCCAACCATCCAACTAGTTGGTTGGTTGGACTGAAAATCTGGTACTGTATGGAGGCAAATGCCAATAAGCAATTTGCTCACAAATTCAGGAGAATGGACAAAACATTCAGTGAAATTGTTTAAATCAAATAGGTCCAACTACAGTACATTGTCTGAGTGACAGTTGTTGTCCATTTTCAGATTTGGGAAACAAATGACTAAATTACAAATTACATTTGCTCCCATGCAGTACCAGGTTTTTATTTCATCCAACCAACTAGTTGGATGGTTGGAGGAAAGTTGGTCTGATGTGTGGCCAGCATAACTCGTGATCCCTTCCTACCCTGTCTAGAACCCTCCCCCTGCTCTGATAGGCATTGTGCCCATCCTCATTAACACACATGTGACCAACAGCACTGTGTAACCTGTGAAGAACCCTGGTTTATGCCCCTTCAGGCTTAATCAGCCCTCTGTGTTTCTTTACCTCTCTCTGGGATTCCCTTGATATCGGTATACAAGCTCTCCACACTACAGTATATATTTACTGAAATAGAAGATTCATTATATTAGAATATATATATATATATATATATATATATATATATATATATATATATATATATATATATATATATATATATATATATATATATACACACACACAGTCCACTTTGCTGTAGGTTCCTATTTCTCAAAATAATGACCATAAATATAGCGATCACGTTAGTGTAAAGCCAGGTACACACAAGTAGATGTATCTGCAGATCAACTGATCTGCAGATATATCTACAGACGGATCGTTCAGCATGTTCTCCATGCATGATCCCTCGGGACTGACATCACAAATTGGGTGGGGGTGGAAGGGGGGGCATTTGCCTGCCCACTGAGCTGGCTGGCGTATATATCTTACATATTTGTCATCTGTTATTTAGTATGCTTATGTATTCGGACGCTGTGTGACCGTTTTGGATTAAGCCAATGCAAAGTGACTTGACTGGGTCCAGATTACGTTCACGATCAATAAAACCTCCAATCCCGACCCTGTGGGTGTCCTGGGTCCCAAAAAAAGGGATCCAACCACTACAAAACGTTTGTAAGAGAAGCAAGATATAGCATAGAGAATGTAGAGGACACGGGGTGTAAGATGGTCAGATCTGGGAGCCCACCACAGAGCGGTGTATGTCGGGCCTTCCAGTGGATGGATTTGAATGAGAACTTCAGAGAGGGATGCCAAACAGTCTGGGATGCCTATTGGAATGGTCAGGACTGCTGAGAGAATGTGAGATAATGTGATCTGTTAAGTGACTGTCATTTTGTCCTAGCATTCATATACCTGGGTATGAATAATGGCAGTGGCGTAGCTATCGTGTGGCAGCCCCCGCAGCCGCTTGGGGGAGCGGGTCTGTGGTGGGCGCCCAGCACAGGATAGCTATCGCCAGTGTGTCCAGTCATGTGTCAGCGGCACCCGTCACTGACATTAGGCTGCCGCAGCCGCAGGTCTCCCCCCCTCACTTATGTGCAGCAGCGAGGATTATCCAGCGGCGGACAGCTTGCCTTGTAGTAGCGCTGTGCCGTCGGGGCGGGAAGCGCTGCTGATTTGAAAAGACCATCCGGACACTGACTGGTTGAATTCTCTAAGCTAATCAGCGTCCGGATGGTCTTTTCAAATCAGCAGCGCTTCCCGCCCCGACGGCACAGCGCTACAATGCCGGCACCCCCTAATGACTGCCCACCCCCTTAAGATTAATCCCGCATGTTACCAGCATTGCAGGTGCGGGGCATCATGACATCATGCGGCTACACGGACGGACCCGCTCGCACTCATCTCGCGGCACACAAATATCGGGGCAATATGGAGGAGGGACTGCTGGCGCCGCACCATCTACCCTCAACACAGGGTCCTAAAGCCAGCCAGAGACACCCCACATTGAAAGCCCGGACCCAGCGCTGCTACTACAGTGCCAGCACGAACAGGTCAGGCAGTGACTGGCTCTTTGTGGCTTAAGTCTCCCTCGCTGATTTCCTGGCTGACTGCTGTTGCTTTGAACATGCAGCGGCTGCTGTGCTGTTTCTCAGCTGGTGGTCTGGTCCCTTGTGCAGGAACAAATTTACTCCATCCCCTTGGCCTCCTTTCTGCAAACTGGTGGTGGGTGACTGACCATGTGCTGTATTATTTATATGGATTTTTTTTTTTTTTTTTTTTTTTTTGGGGGGGGGGAGGAGTTATATGCCGTTTTATATGTGGGGGAGGGGACCTATGTGCTGTATTACTATCTGGGTGGGGACTTATCATGTGCTGTATTATATGTGAGAGGGGACCTGTGTGCTGTGCTATAATCTCAGTGGAGGGATTTACAGTTGCTGTATTATCTGGGGGGTCTATTTGCTGTGTTAGTATCTGTGGGGGGACCTATGTGCTGTGTTATTATCTGGGGGCCTATTTGCTGTGTTACTATCTGTTGGGGGACCTACAATATGTGCGGTGTTATTATCTGGGGGCCTATTTGCTGTGTTACTATCTGTTGGGGGACCTACAATATGTGCTGTGTTATTATCTGGGGGCCTATTTGCTGTGTTACTATCTGTTGGGGGACCTACAATATGTGCTGTGTTATTATCTGGGGGCCTATTTGCTGTGTTACTATCTGTTGGGGGACCTACAATATGTGCTGTGTTAAGATCAAGGTGGGGGACTTAGTGTATGTGCTGTATTATTATCTGGGGGACGCCGAGTTATATGCTGTAGTAATTTCTGGGGGGGACCTAGAGTATGTGCTGTATTATCTTTGGGGGATGACGTAATATATAGTTCTGCTATAGTAAAGTATTCATTCCTTTTTTCAATGCGTTTGCATTGATGCCCGGTAGGAGGTGATAGACACACCCCTCCAATTGTGCACCCTCTAATAAAATGGGCTGCGCACGCCTATGCAGGGAGGCATGTGGTACTATGAAGGGACTAGGAGTGACACGAAGGGACCAGGGAGGCATGTGGTGGGAAGGGACCTGGGGGGACACAGGGAGGCATGTGGTGGGAAGGGAACAGGGGTGACACAGGGAAGCATGTGGTGGGAAGGGACCTGGGGGGACACAGGGAGGCATGTGGTGGGAAGGGACCAGGGAGGCATGTGGTGGGAAGGGACCTGGGGACACAGAGAGGCAAGTGGTGGGAAGGGAACAGGGGTGACAGGGAAGCATGTGGTGGGAAGGGACCTGGGGGGACACAGGGAGGCATGTGGTGGGAAGGGAACAGGGAAGCATGTGGTGGGAAGGGACCTGGGGGGACAGAGAGGCATGTGGTGGGAAGGGAACAGGGGTGACACAGGGAAGCATGTGGTGGGAAGGGACCTGGGGGGATACAGGGAGGCATGTGGTGGGAAGGGAACAGGGAAGCATGTGGTGGGAAGGGACCTGGGGACACAGAGAGGCAAGTGGTGGGAAGGGAACAGGGGTGACAGGGAAGCATGTGGTGGGAAGGGACCTGGGGGGACACAGGGAGGCATGTGGTGGGAAGGGAACAGGGAAGCATGTGGTGGGAAGGGACCTGGGGACACAGAGAGGCAAGTGGTGGGAAGGGAACAGGGAAGCATGTGGTGGGAAGGGACCTGGGGGGGCACAGGGAGGCATGTGGTGGGAAGGGAACAGGGAAGCATGTGGTGGGAAGGGACCTGGGGACACAGAGAGGCAAGTGGTGGGAAGGGAACAGGGGTGACAGGAAAGCATGTGGTGGGAAGGGACCTGGGGGGGACACAGGGAGGCATGTGGTTGGGAAGGACACGGAGAGGCATGTGTATGGGGCATTATTGGGGGGGCGCCTAAAAACATTTTGGCTTGGGGGAGCAAACTTTATAGTTACGCCACTGAATAATGGTATAAAGTAGGACAAAATGAGAGTCGCTTAACAGATCACCAATCTGCAACACAAGCTTTCTGTTATAAATATAATCTCTCAGCGCCGATATTAGTACATGACAAGGAAATGATGCAAATATACTTGAATGCATATTTAATAAAAATTGTTTTAAAATTGGATTTGTATAGAAAGACAGACACCAGTTTTGCTTTTATATATTATTTATTAACAGTTTCTTATATAGTGCACACATATTCCGCAGCGCTTTACAGACAATATTTGAACATTCACATCAGTCCCTTCCCCAGTGGAGCTTACAGTCTATATTCCCTACCACATGTACATGCACACACAGACATTCTAGGGTTAATTTTTTGTTGGAAGCCAATTAATCTATCTGTATAATTTTGTATTGTGGGAGGAAACCGAAGTACCCGGAGTAAACCCACGCAAACACAGGGAGAACATACAAACTCTGCACAGTTACAGCCATGGTGGGGATCGAACCCATGACCTAAGCGCTGTGAGGCAGTAATGCTAACCATTACACCGTCCGTACTGCACTATATTAGATTATATATTAATTTGCCCACTCCCCAATATACTAATTAAATAATATTGCTGTCATGGCAAAACAATGTTTTTTGCCTCCTTAACAGCCTGGGCATATAATAGCACAAAGAAAGGGGGTGGGGTCATGACTCATGGGGGATCACTAAAGTCTAGGCATCACAGCATGCCCCCATTTCACTGTCTCCTCATGGTAACTGTATTATACCTACTCTTGTGTTACTTTTGACAAATGTAAAATTGCTGTACATAGCCCAATGTTTTATCAGTATATAGAGGCGAGTGGATGACAGGGTCATGTCAGGGTTAGAAGACACTGAGCTATATACATTAATATCGGTACTTGTGTATTTTCACGGCGCCCAGAATCCCTACGTATGGCACCGTAGGGAAATCGCATCCCGATTTTTTTTTCCCATTAATTTATTCACTGCTCATGTCCGCAGGCCATCTCATCGCACACCTCCAAAATTGCATGCAATTTTTTGATTGCATGTGATTTTATGGGGTGCCATGCAAGACAGTTGGATGGCATGCAATTAGGTTTGAATGACCCCCCACTATCCATGCCAACCCAAAGCGTGGCGACCGCAGCGAGCCCCGCTTCAGGTTGACAGAACGAGTCCGTCCGTTCTTTTCATTGCCCCACTATCCATGTCGGCGTGGAGATGATTTTAGATAGTGTGGCGAGCGCAGCGAGGGGATGTGGATTACTTTACATGGATTGCGCGTCCGCTCGCCACGCTTCGGGCTCGATGGCTCGCTGCGCTCGCCACGCTATATAAAATCAGCTCCACGCCGACGTGGATAGTGGGGGAATGAAAAGGTCTGACGGACGCGTTCCGCCGCCGCTCGCCACGCTTCGGGTTGGCGTGGATAGTGGGGGGGGGGGGTCATTCAAACATAATCGCATGCCATCCAACTGTCTGGAATGGCATGGCACCCCAAAAAAATCGCATGCGATTTTTCGGGAGGTGCGATGCTATGCGATGAGATGGCCTGGGGACATGAGCAGTGAATAAATTAACTTTAAAAAAATCGCATCGCATGCCACTAAAATAGCATGCGATGCGATTTCTCTATGCAGAATAGCCCTCTATGCATTTGGCGTAGTGGGTGCCATGATAATATACAAGTACCGTAATATCCACTAACACTGAAGAATTGGACATCATTTTTCATCCACAAAATATATCAGTAAAATACCAACATGTACAATAACATTGTTAATATGTCAAGACGACACAAAACCTTCCTCCATTATAAAAAACGGTACTTATATGTTAGTTGGGCGCTCAAGTAGCATACGTACGTTACCGTAGGGAAATCGCATCGCATCCAATGTTTTGCAGGCGATGTGATTTTTCCATAGGGTTCTATGTTAGTGACTTTACTATAAAATATTGGGTGCCATGGCATCCGATGTTTCAAATGCGATGCAATTTTTCCATGGGGTTGTATTTTAGTGAATTTACTGTACAATATCGGGTGCCATGGCATTCGAAAATCGCATCCGATGTTTTGAATCCAATGTTTTGCATGCAAACCATCGGATGCGATACGATTTTTCCATAGGGTTGTATGTTAGTGAATTTACTGTACAATATTGCGTGCCATGGCATCCGATAATCGCATCCCATGTTTTGCATGCAGATCTGATTGTGTAGGGTTTTATGCCATATTATGTACCCCCACTATCCACGCCACCCCTAAGCATGGCGAGTCCCGCGAGGGGCGGCGGAACGCATCTGCCCAACCTTTTCATACCCCCACTATCCACGTCAGCGTGGAGCTGATTTTATATAGTGTAGCGAGCCCCGCGAGGGGAAGCGTATTACGTTACATGTATTTCGCATCCGCTTGCCACACTTCGGGGTGGCGTGGATAGTGGGGGGTGTGCGTCCGTCACATTATAGGTCATAATACATGGATAGTACATTATATGGCATAAAACCCTATACAATCGGATCCGATATTGTATAGTAAAATCAGTTACATACAACCCTATGGAACAATCGCATGCAAAACATCGGATGCGATTATCGGATGACATGGCACCCGATATTGTACAATAAATTCACTAACATACAACCGTATGGAAAAATCGCATCGCATCCAATGTTTTGCATGCAAAACATCAGATGCGATGCGATTATCGGATGCCATGGCACCCGATATTGTACAGTAAATTTACTAACATACAACTCTATGGAAAAATCACATCACAACGCATCCGATGTTTCGCATGCAAAACATCAGATGCGATTATCGGATGCCAAGACACCCGATATTGTATAGTAAATTCACTAACATACAACCCTATGGAAAAATCGCATCCGTTGCTTCCCATGCAAAACATCGGATGCAAAACATCGGATGCGATGCCGATTATTGGATGCCATGGCACCCGATATTGTACAGTAAATTTACTAACATACAACACTATGGAAAAATCGCAACGCAACGCATCCGATGTTTCGCATGCAAAACATTGGATGCGATGCAATTATCGGATGCCATGCCACCCGATATTTTACTGTAAATTCACTAACATACAACCCTATGGAAAAATCGCATCCGATGTTTCGCAGCCAAAACATCGGATGCAAAACATCGGATGCGATGCGATTATTGGATGCCATGGCACCCGATATTGTACAGTAAATTCACTAACATACAACCCTATGGAAAAATCACATTGAATGTTTTGCATGCTAAACATCAGATGCAATGCGATTATCGGATGCCATGGCACCCGAAATCGCATCGCATACAAAACATCGAATGCGATGCGATGTGAGGCGATTTGCCTACGCAGAATAGCCCACTAAGCTATTTGCTTAGTGGGTGCCCAACTAACATATAAGTACCTAAAAAACTAATTTTTATTAAAATTGTTACAGATCATCCACCTGCCAAATACTCTCCAAACCGCTGAATAGTAAATCCATAGGTTTTGAGGTAAAACCACAGGCAAAGGTGATTATTTGTATTCAAATTTCCTTGTTCCTCTTTGAGGCCTGTGTATCAGGACAGTTGGGATCTGCCCCCACTTATCCCTAAACTCAATCTGAGACACTTTCACTTTACATTCTTGCTGCATAGCGGCCATCTTGTCCCATGACATCATTATGACATCACAAAGGCTTTGTGGCACAGGGATTCTATCACCTGAGACTCTGGAGTTGTCAGGACAAGACGTGCATTTTATGCTCTCTTGCTTTTTTCGCTTAAATTTGGGATTTCTCTGAATTTTAGCATTTACTTGTACCTTCGGGAACATCATGGGCTGCCTGAGCAGCAAACTGTGCATCCCTGCATGCAGGAAGAAGGTAAGTGTGCTGTTATATAAGGTATATGGGTTGTACATTGCACATATAGAGGATTATCTTAGGCCACAATAAGGGGGGGGGAGGCACAAATTTCCACACGTAAACATATCTACTAATGTATTTAAACATGTTTTACACATCTTATGTAACAAAAAGGTTAATGCTGATCCTCACCTTCAAGTGTTTTGCGCACTGGAGGCCACTAGCTGGCACCCAACGGAGCAATTCAAATACTGCTCCAATTTGGGCGGGCACAGCTGGCGCACTGACATTATGGTTATGTTGTTCCATCATTTTGATTGGCTGGTAACTAGTAACATATAAATGTACCACCCTGTATGTAGCATTAGAGGTACATGGGTGGGTGACTCTCCCTGTATGTAGCATTAGAGGTACATGGGTGGGTGACTCTCCCTGTATGTAGCATTATGGGTACATGGGTGGGTGACATTATGTACCTCTCCTGTACCTTCACCTGCACAATTCCCAAGCAGCAGTGTCTTATAATGTGGGCATGTTGTATGGTAACGGTCAGGTTTCCCCATTAGCCTCACAGGCTCCTCCCTCCCCTTTGCTCGGCTTTGTAGTTTGGAAGCACTTCTGCTGCTGTCGTACATATAGGTTCCCCCTGGAGACCCCCTCTCACATTTGTGGCTCCGTGCAGTGTGCTCCTTCTCCTGCCAGTAGCTGCCTCCTGCCTGACTAACTGCCACTAACTGCCTATGCCCCCTAGTGGTGACCCTCATACCAGAGTCTACCTCACCATGAAGAGAAGGAGGCCCACAACCAGGTTTCTCTTTTAAAGCACCCCTGGGAGGTGGCATGGAGAAGGCGGTCTGGGGGTGTGGAGATACGACACATCATTGTACCCCTGCCCCCTGCTGTTACCAACTTTGCAACGTGTGGGCAGAGTTATGATTAAATGGTTTAATGTGAATAGCATCATTGCCCCACCCACTTTGCAGGGGTAAGGAGGGCTCAGCACGATCCAAATGCACTAAGCTTCAAAACTGATAAAATGGAGAGTGATTAACAGCCAGCCAATCAGCTCCTGCCTGCCATGTCACAGACTGTGTTTGAAAAATGTCATGCTGAAGCTGATTGGTTGATTGTTTAGCACTCTCCATTTGATCACTTATGAAGCTTAGTGCATCTGGCCCTAAGTGGGCAAGTTCTGGCAGGAGGGGCAAGGTATTGCGGGTGACTTGCCTACTGTCCTGGGCCCAATTTTGGAAGCCTCCTGGCCTATCTGGAAGAGTAGACAAGTATGATTTTTGCCTCTTTGCCTTATTATGTCATGTCTGTCCCATGTGTTCTGGGAGCTCAGATATGTCAGCATTGCATGTAAGGTGGATTCTCCTCTATACTAGGGATGGCCATCGATGATTCAAAATCATCAATGGTTTATGGCCGATGTTGAATACTTTTGCCATCGATGGGGGAGAACAAGATGGTTTCCCTCC
Organism: Crinia signifera; assembly: GCF_055691185.1. Taxonomy (NCBI): domain Eukaryota; kingdom Metazoa; phylum Chordata; class Amphibia; order Anura; family Myobatrachidae; genus Crinia; species Crinia signifera. Next base: position 74,689,648 of record NC_139222.1, on the reverse strand, counting down.
AACGATGGAATAGCAAAACAATGTTTTGCTTTCTTTTTTTTTCCAAAGTGCCTGGACACGGAGCTTAGCTTCGCCTCTGACACCCGCGAACCCCCTTGTTTTGATTGGCCCACATGCCAATCAATCAAATACAATGGATGACCATCGATATGTAAAAATATCGATGGTCATCCAATGCATAGTTAAGCACTATTGATGGCCAGTTGTAGAATTGCCATCGATGGCAATGGCAACGATGGGCATCCCTACTCTATACAAGAGTTTCTGCTCCCTCTCTGCAGTTCTGTAAATGTAACTATTCTCCTTTTGGCATGCTGCCAATTAGCTGCCAATCACCTGAGAGCTCAGATTGCAGCAGCAGCTGCTGTGACTGTAGCTCAGTGCCTTGTTCTCTATACACAATGGGCCTGATTCAGAACTGCTCGCAAGGCTGCATATATTTGGAGCATAGTGATCAGGTCAGGGGTGTAACTCGAACGTTGTGGGGCCCATAGCAAAAAGAGCCCCAGCCTTTGTCACCACAATGCCCCCTTGGGGGCGTAGAGTGAGGCGTGTGAGAAGTATAGCTGGGGGGAGGGGCATTACAAATAATATATATCACAAGGGATCGCACTCACATCTAGCCACACACAACTGCTGAGGTGACCTCCAGAACGTCAGTCCAACATATATAGAAGGGAAAGAGGCGCTCACCAGACTCCAATTTGCAATTAAAAATGCAGAGTATTTTATTCAAACCTTCATAGGTGCATAAATCAAGTTACAAGAGGCAGGGGTTGGTGGGTGAAGCAGCTGGGGCACAAGGTATGGGAGCTGGAGATTGGTGGGTAGAGTGGCAGAGTCATTACAGTATGACCTGTCATTGGGTGGGATGCTCTAACATTTATCACCCATCTCCGCCGGGCTTCACATAGGATAGTGTGATAGCCATAGGCAGCTACAGTTCACAGCAGCTTAAGCAGCGCGGGGAGAGCGCACCTCCAGCCTCGCTCCTCCCTTCACTGCGGAAGCTGATGGGAAGCAAGGATTAAAACTAAAATAATGTTCAGAGGGTGCCAGGCCCCATAGCAGCTGCATCCCCTGCACCCTCTATAGTTACGCCACTGGATCAGGTTAACGCTGCCCCAAGGAACGCACGCCCCGCTGCGCCAGTATTTTCTCACTGCGCTGCACGCGGATGTGTATGCATACACACCCTCATGTAAGTGCCCGCACAGAGGAAACATCTCTCTCTACAGGAATATTCTGACATATAAAAGCAAAACGGTGTCTGTCCTTCTGTCTTTCTATACAATTCCACAGTTTACAAGGGAAGATCATATTACCAGCATATTAACACACGGCTGAGGCAACTAAAAACATTTCCAAATCAAAGAACAGAGTATAGGGGAGATTCTCTAAGAATCTCCGCCCCCCTTCGCCGCCCATCGCATACTTAATTATCGCATATGTTGTAACATATGCGATAATTAAGGCAAAGGACAGCTCTTGCGTTAAGAGCTGTCCTTTGCGGTGGGAGTCGCCGGGTCCCAGCAGGTCCCGGCGGCTCCCCCCTCCCTCACACACCCGGCGCTGCTGCTGCTGCGCCGGGCTCTCCTCCTCCCTGCACCCGGAAGAGGATCAGTGCAGGGAGGAGGTCACAGGTCCGGGCAGCACTGCGCTGTGCTGCCCGGACACAGGTGAGGGGGCGATGCGGGGCAGCGGTGGGTCGGCGCGGGGCGGCGGAGGGATGCGATAGAAGCCCATTGGCGGGGGATGCTTACAGCATCCCAAAATGCGGAAAAAACCCTGATAACGGGGTTTATACCGCATTACTTGTTTAGAGAATCTCCCCCTATATCAGCATCATATGTTAGTGATGACAGGGACAGTGACATGATGTGAGGAGATTGCACAAACCCACACACACAGTTATATAGTGTCTGTACTGTAGCAGGGTCCCCCAGCAGTACAGAGTATATCAGGAAATTCATAATGATGTGCTGCGCTTTAACGTAAATTAACAAAACATCTAGTGTTATTTATACTGTGTGCTTAATATTTAAATATATTGTTGTAAACAAACATTCTTAAAATCCTGGGCAACACTGGGTATCAAAAATGATGGGATTCTCATTGTATTGTATCATACTAGCCCCTGACGCCAGTACTAATAATTAGAACAATAAATGATAAGCCACAATGGGGATGTTATAGCTGGTTCCACTGCCCTGATCTGTTCTATTGCTTCCGTGGTAGAAGGTGCTTGCACTGCAGAGAGTTATGTACATACAGCTCATGATGTCTCTTCCTCTGCTCCTTACAGCCAAGCAAGTCTGCGTGGCTTAAGAAAGGAGAGGCCAAGAAGCCCACCAACGTGCAGCCCCCCGTGCCCAATGTGTCTGGCGAACTTCCAACTGAGCTGGGCACTACTCTGGTCACCGAGGATGCGGCAGCAGTTGTGGCAGAGCTTTTGGACTACCTGATCAGTGAAGGTAAGCTTCCCCCAGGTGCAGAGGTGGAAGTCCATCCCAATAGCCCGGAGGCAAGTTAGAGTTTCATGCCCCCTCCTCCTTTAAAAAAAGAGAAAAAAAACAACAATTGTGTGTGCGCACCGGTGACCACCGTGGACTGGCAGTGGGCTTGATCCTGGTTGGAGAGGCCACCCCACTGAATACCCCCGCCACCATTTCCCCTTGCAACCATGTTGGGGGGGGGGAGATGTGTAACTAAGACACATCCCCTCGCATGCCGCCACTGCATGAGAAATCATTTTATAGTCACCGACCATCGTATGATATTTCCTGCGTCACAAATAAAAGTCTCTCTCAACTGACTTTTCATTGCATGTGCCGGGACGAAGACAAGGCGGGCAGCTAACATCATGTGACATCAGCCACCCGTCCCCAGCAGGCATCGACCTGCCCACGTACCCATGGGAATGCCTAGCATTTTCATGGGGACATCAATAAAGCGCTGGGCGTTCCTATGGCCAAGTGCCACCACTGCCCATCCCTCCCCACCGCAAACAGCCCGGTGAGTGTGTAACTCCTCACAGCCATTCGCAGTTAGGGTCTGTATATGTGCAGAAATGTGCACGCGCAAACTCCGACCATTGGGGCAGGGGCCGAATTCAGATCATTGCGTGTGATCCAGAAGTGGCCCCTAAGTGAGAGTGGCCGGTAGGTCAGGGTCAGACTCCTGAATATTCAGGTGCACCGTCACTTGCTGCAGGTGGTACCAGGAAGGAGCCATCCTGTCCTGTATTACAGGTGTTAGCAGTGCTCCTGGGATAGAGCCAGATACTGTAACTATGCGGGTGTGCCGCAGAACGCCATTGGAAGAGGAGAGGTCCCCACGGTGAACCGCACGGGTGCTTGTGTATATGCAGGGGCCCCTTCAGGGCTTGTATCCCAGAGGCTGATGCCTCTATTACCCCTGAGAGTTACTCCCCTGTCCAGGCGCTATGCATGATGGTGGTGGGGGTGGTGCTGACATCAGGGCCGTTTCTAGACAATTTAGCTCCCAGGGCAAAGGAATGAAAATGCGCCCCCCCCCCCCCCCAAATATAAAAAGTTAACACGGCATAGAAGAAATTGCGCGCGTCGTAGGCGCGCGCGCCAAAATAGGGGGCGTGGTTTATTTTTCAAATGGGCGTGGCTTAATATAAGGGCGTGGTCTAGCAGGAAAACAATTACCTTACAACTCACCTTTGCAACCTGCATGTCCAGACATTGGTTACCGCAGGAATTGTCATTGTACTCCCGCACTTTAGTTGGCCGGCTGAAGGCCACACAGTGACATAAAAATATAAAGGCCCACACAGTGACCTAGTACGCCTCACAGATCAAGGCCAAACAATGATAGGTTACTTGAATCATTATACACTATTTATCCATGACGCCGCACACCGTGATGACAATTACACATTGTCGCACACCGTGATGACAATTACACATTATGTCGCACACCGTGATGACAATTACACATTACGCCGCACACCATGATGACAATTACACATTATGATGCCCGTTACACCCCACACTGTGATGGCAATTACACAATACTCCCCACACCGTAATGCCTATTACACATTATGCCCCACACGCCGCTGCCGCACAACTCATGCTGTTTATTAATATGCCCCCACAGTGCCACACATATGCCCCCACAGTGCCACACATATGCCCCCACAGTGCCACATATATATGCCCCCATAGTGCCAAATATGCCCCTAGTGCCAGATATGTCACCAGTGCCAGATATGCCCCCCCCAGTGCCACACATATGCCCCCACAGTGACACACATATGCCCCCACAGTGACACACATATGCCCCCACAGTGACACACATATGCCCATACAGTGCCAGATATGCCCCCACAATGCCACAATATATCCCCCACAGTGCCAAATATGCCCCTAGTGCCACAGATATGTCCCCAGTGCCACACATATGCCCCCACAGTGACACACATATGCCCCCACAGTGACACACATATGCCCCCACAGTGACACACATATGCCCAAACAGTGCCAGATATGCCCCCACAATGCCACATATATATCCCCCACAGTGCCAAATATGCCCCTAGTGCCACAGATATGTCCCCAGTGCCACACATATGCCCCCACAGTGCCAGATATGCCCCTACAGTGCCACAGATATGCCCCCAAAGTGCCACATATATGCCCCCAAAGTGCCACATATATGCCCCCAAAGTGCCACATATATGCCCCCACAGTGCCACACATTCCCCCAAAGTGCCAGCAGCACTACTCACTCTCTTTCTCTCTCTCTGGGTCTCCCCCTCCAGTCCCCCGCCGCTGCATGCTGCTGCCTGCTGCTGCTTTCGATGTGTCCCTGAGCCGGCAGCCATTCATACCTCGCGGGCTGGCTCCTGATTGGCTGCCAGCCCGCGAGGTCCTCTGATTGGCTGCCAGCCCAAGGACACAGTGAGCGAGGGGGAAGGAGAGACGCGCTGCGCTCTCCTCCCCTGGGGCTCACCTGTGCGCCTATTCGTTGCGGGGGGGCGGGGGGGGCGAGACGGGACTTGGAGGAGGCGGCGGCGGGGGAGACTTGGAGGCGGAGGCGGCGGGGGAGACTTGGAGGCGGAGGCGGCGGCAGCGGCGTTGTGGGCTGTGGGGAGCTGAGAGCTCAGCTGCCGGCCGGGCGCCCTGGCTGTGTAACAGGTGGACAAGCCGTGCGGCGCCCCGGGCTGCTGCACGGCTTGTCCGCCTGTAGAAACGGCCCTGGCTGACATTACTGTTATGTTCCGTCACTGTGACAGGATGTAATAGGCTGAGAGTCTAGTGAGGGGGCACCAGCCTGATTCTGCTCTATATCTACAGAGGAGATTGTGCCTCCACACAGGACTCGCAGCCTATTACACAGAGCCCATGGGGTAAATTTACTACAATGAAAAGTATTGATGTTGTCCATAGCAACCAATCTGCTTCTGTCCATCATTTTCTAGCCTGCAAGAGTGATGTGATGCGGTGTGAGGACTCCCCAGTATCCTCCACATTGACAGATGACACCATATCTTGCTATGACACCAGTGATAGCTGCAATAGCTTCTGTTATGAGCTGATGGACCTGGCAGAAACATCCTCAGATGCTAGCAGCACTGGCTCTTCTGTGAGCATAGACTCCTCCCCCAGGTAGGTTGCTGGCACAATACGCGCGTCTTCCCTGCTCTGGTCGCTGGGGTAGATTTTGGGTCTCTTGTCTTACAAACATGGTGTGATATAGAAACGGTATCTCCATATCTGCCTGCAGCTGGGGCTGCTACAGAAACTCTGCCTATACTGTATATGCATATGGTATGTAGTTAAGTTGCCGCCGGACAGAAAACGGATTGACAGAATCCCCACAACCAAACGTTGATGGACAATGGGCCTTATTTTAGTTCACTCTGACAAAATCCTTCTTAGATGGACAAAACCATGTGCACTGCAGGGGTGCAGATTTAAAAAGTGCAGGGAGAATTAGATTTGGGTGAGTTATTTTGTTTCTGTGCAGGGTAAATACTGACTGCTTTATTTTTACACTACAATATAGATCTCACTTTGAAGTAAAACCCCACCCAAATCTAGTTCTCTCTGCACAAGTAACATCTGCCCCACCTGCAGTGCACATGGTTTTGTCCGTCTAAGAAGGATTTTGTCAGAAAGAGTGAAGTAGAATAAGGCCCAATATACCGACATATACACACCATGACAATCGAAATACGGTACCTACCACATCAAAATATCGACAAGTAAAACAGACAGGAAGAAAGCAGTGACACAACCACAATGCCGAAAGCCAAAATAATGACACGAATAAAACCGAACAGAGTTTTTCATGATTTTTTTCTCAAAAACCGACTTGTTCATACTTTACCATTCCAATAGGCATAGAGGGAGAATATGAATATAATAGTATGGCGAGCACAGCGAAGGGACACGGGACCCTAACACGTCCATGTCGACATTATAACTGCCGTTTTCTTACCATGATTAAGATCAATATGATCTTCTTGATATATAGATGGAAGGCATTTCAACAGTCGGTATCAGAGCCGGCCCTAGCCTAAATGATGCCCTAGGCAAGATTTTGACTGTTGCCCCCTAGCACCGCCACTAGTTCCATCTCTGACCCTGCTCCCCTTTCCCAGCACCATCAACCCTCATCATAGCAGTCATCATTTTGGTGTCCCTACCCGCAATATTTTAAATAGAACCAGCGCACCCATTCGGTGCCTTTTTAGCTGAAAATTCATCTTATTTGCAATGTTATGACCAGCACACACAAGGAGCTTCTGATGAGTAAAATAATATGCAGCATGCCTATATTCTGTGTGCGACTGTGGCTGTACCTGCATACGGAATGCTATGTTACAGTAATGTCCATGAATACACTATTTCATATGCAGATACAGCCTCACTCACACACAGAATATAGGCATGCTGCATATCATTTTAATCAGCAGAAGCTGCTGATGCCCCTAAGCATTCCAAATGCCCTAGGCAATTGCCTAGTTGGCCTATGCCTAAGGCCGGCTCTGGTCGGTATTATGTATGTCGGGATATTGACCATAGTCATTTACACAATACCGGTCAAGTAATAGATAATAATTCAGTTGTAGGTAAATCATACGGATCACATCCATATCCAATAGGACAAGATCATTTCCCAAAGCAGCATTGTGCTCTAGGCCCAAAAGATGGGAAGTTGTTGTCATCCACTCACTGGTCATCTCACGGTTCGACTACTGCAATGTTCTCCTCACTGGCCTCGCTCGCTCCCAACTGGCTCCTCTCCAATCTGTCCTTAACTCCGCATCCTGGCTTATCTTCCTCTCCCGTCGCTCCACTTCAGCCACACCCCTTCAACAAAATCTGCACTGGCTCCCTTTCCCCTACAGAATCCTCTTCAAATTCCTCATACTCACCTACAGGATCATTTCGAATTCCACTGCTCCATATATCTCCATTCACACTCCCTCCCGACCTCTTCGGTCGCACGACTGTCGTCTCTCCTTCACCCTGATCACTGCTTCACATGCTAGAGTTCAGGACTTTGCCCGTGCTGCACCCCTTTAGTTAAACGCACTCCTTCGCTCCATAAGACTCTCCCCGACCTTGCGAAGCTTCGAATGGGCAAGGAAAACTCACCTATTCATCAAAGCGGTACCCTTCCGCTGCACAACCTTGTCCTGAAGCTGGTCCTCCAACCTCTACCACAGGCCTTGGTCATCTCTTCCTGCTTACATCCTGCTATCACCGTCCACTTGCTTACACCTCATGTAATCTGTCTGTCTCCCGTCCCTACTAAATTGTAAGCTCCTCTGTGCAGGGCCCTCTTCCCTCCTGTTGTCAGAGCCCTCTTCTCTTCACATTTCACACTCACAGCTCTCCCAAACACTCACACCCAGCGACCATCTTCGTCCACATACTCATCTTTGGCCACCAGTCCCTAGTAGCACATTGATCACATCCTCACTACTTACATTTAAGCTGTAATGTGTATTAAATTGTGACACTTTTTACCTGTACTCTATTATTGTTAGTTACTGTAATTCTAAGTTTTGTCTCCCTGTACTGTTCCTTTGTGCGGCGCTGCGAAACACTTGTGACGCCTTATAAATAAAATAGTAATAATCCTTTATATGAAAATATCTTCTCATACTGGGGCAGATGTATGAAGGGTCGTTATGGGGGAGAAGGGGTATCAGCGCACGTTATGTGCACTGATACCGCTTCTCCCCCATGTATGAAGCAGCCAGCGTGCGGTACAGGACAGAGGCACTATGCGCCCCTGTCCATATCGGCGCTGCTAACTAAATGATAGCAGGCCGAATGTATGAACGGTCAGCATCGCTGCTGTCAGCTGTGGGCTGCGCTGGGGATCTCGCGTGAGTAGCGAGATCCCGCACATGCCCAGTGCAGCCGGCCGGGGGACAGGAGGGAGTGTAAACTGATGCGCTATCTCCAGGAGGGGACATCGCCGGAGGGGGGAGTTAGCGCTCCACCGCTTCGGCAGACAAGATGTTAATACATCTTGTCGGTCTCCCCTCCTGCTTAGCCTCGCTAATGAGGCGAAGCAGGAAGTATTATAGCGGCGCAATAAGCGCTGCTATAATACATCTGACCCACTGTGATTAGTGACGTTATGGACTAAAATCAGGACAGTTTGCAGGTCACTAAATAATGAGAGGACTTGTACATGGCAAATGTTTATGGTTTTTAGAATAACATTCACTGATCAAAGTTTGTTTTTACAGGGGAAGTAGCTCTTTTAGCCTCCTTGGACGGGAATGGAATCGATGGAATGCCAAGGATGGATTTCTAATATAAACCTTGGCATCAGACATCAGTGTATTTTAAAGTGATGTATTTCACATTTGTATATTTCGGTCTGTATCTTTCAGTATTTCAGATTTGTATCTTTCAGTATTTCAGATTTGTATATTTCGGTATTTCACATTTGGATCTTTCGGTCTGAATGTTTCAGTATTTCACATCTCTATCTCATATGTCTCTTACAGTGATGTATCTCTCATTTGTATTTTACATTGATGTATCATACAGTGATGTATCTCTCAAATTCTTATTTTGTGAGATAAAAAAAAAAAAAAGAAAAAAAAAAATATATATATATATATATATTTTAATAATAATAATAATAATAATAATAATAATAATAATAAACATACAGAAATTAATATACATATGTATGCATCTATATATCTGTTGTTTCAACAATAAAAAAAGTAAAACAATGTGTGATGTGTTAGTTCCCACTTTCTAATGTGAATGTTTCCCATTGTTGTATTTGTCTGAACCATATTCATGGGTAATAATAGCTGTGGGAATGTGCTGTGGGTTAGGAGGATCTGTGCAGCTACACTGAGCCCCAGAGGTGACTGATGCGCTTATACTTGGGGGGGGTATTCAATCCAGGATTCCGACTGTCGGAGCGTTCCGACAGTCAGAATCCCGGGCCATTTTCGTTCCTCTTGACTGACACTCAACAGTTGCAATACAATTTTCCGAGTGTCAGGATGTCCGGGGATTGGTGAAAATGGCTGCGTATTGTCAAAAAACAGCTGTGAATTGGACAATCCGCATCCCTTTCCGACAAAACAGATCCAACTTTTAAAAAATTTGGATCCAACACCCTTCAATGCTGTCATTAATGGCAACATTGAATAGGTGAGTGCCGATAATTCTCTGTTGGGAAATATCGGCACAGATTGAATACCGCCTTGGTCTCCTCCCTGGGTTACATAGGATTATCTACTCACAAGAGTTATCTGGTCATTAGGTCGACCACTATTGGTCAACATGCATTAGGTCAACATGGTCAAAAGGTCGACACAATCACTCGTTTTTCATTATTAGGTTTTTAAATTGACATGTTCATACGGATACACTGATATGGTCTTTATGTCAACCGATGTCAACATAGACACACACAAAACCTGTGAAAAACTCAGGTGGACCTTTTCCAGGTAAACCTTTTGATTGTGTAGAACAGAGGTGGCCAACCAATCAGAGGCATGGTTACCATATGTTATGGTAAGACAAAGAGCTGATACCATGCAAAAAAATGGTCACGACATTGCTCCCACAAGGTCACGCCCCTTTTTTAAAATAGGTTGTGGCCTAGCTGGCACAAGGCCATTTTTGGATTCCTGACTTTAGAATGACACTTTCTTGGAGCATGAACTTGTGTCAATCCTCAGTCATCAGTTAGGCTGGGGTAGACAAGACCATTGAACATTTCTGTAATCTCGTATCCGAAGCTACTTGCAGTAATTCTCTCACATGTAAGAACAGATCCAAATTTTAATTTCACTCATTTCAGTATTGAAAAAAAATGACTCAAAAATGTAAGTACACAGCCTCCACACCTGCTCTTCTATGTAGCTGCAGACCTGCTCTGCTCTACAACCGCTGCACACAGCCTTTAACCCCCCCACAGTCTCTGTGCCCACTTCCTGACACTGGGTGCAGCATGCTATTCCCGCAACGGGAGACCATGAGATCACAGAGCACAAAGCAAAGTAGAGCACAGTCAGAGGAGGCAGTGCAGCAGGTGCGGTAACCAGCACACAGCGGTGTACCGCCATACAGCAGTGTACCACACGGTCAGAGGAGGCAGTGCTGCAGGTGCGGGAGCCAGCACACAGCGGTGTACCGCACAGTCAGAGGAGGTATGCAGCAGTGCCGTGGGTGCAGGAGCCACATCTCATAAGGAAAAGAGCCACATGCGGCTCAAGAGCCACAGGTTGGTCACCCCTGTCGATCAATAGTGGTTGACTGTCAACTTTATAATACGTAACCCTCAGAAGATAGATACCACCAGGGCCGGCTCTACCATTAGGCAGCTTTAGGCATCTGCCTAGGGCGCCGGGATCTGGGGGGGCGCCACCAAGTCTGCAAATCAAGGATGTCTATGAGGATCCTTGTTGTACAGATGGAGCCGGGCTCCCTCTTGCTGGCGAATCGCCAGAGCGTCACCGCTGGTGATCCGCGAGCAGCCCAGCTCTCCATCTGACTGAGACGCGCGCGCGTCTCAGTTTCCGTGCGGCGGGGCGACGGACAGGGTTAGGGGAGGTGGTGCAGGGAGGCGGTGGGGACCCGGGGGAAGCGCCGCCGGTAGGGGACTCGCGCACATCTCATGCGCGTGTGTCCCTTTTCTCAGATACAGGTGGCGGGGGGGTGGCGGCTAGCGTCGCCATCGCCATCCCCTGCAAAGAAGAGACCCGCTCCATCTGTACATGCAGGTGGTGACTGTGGAACTTCTAAGACCTCACCTCCATACTTTCCCTTGAGACATACTTGCCTACATTGCTACCCCCTCCTCCTTGTACTCTTTTGTGGGTGGCAAAGGGGAGGGTGCAGAGGGCCTCCAGGGAAAGCAGGGGACTTGCCCCATCACCCCGGGGGAGCTGGGAAGACCACATGTTTTTTTTTTTTTTTGGGTGGGTAGTAGGTTGAAGTTCTGCCTAGGGTGCTGAGAAGCCTTACACAGGCACTGGATACCACACACATGGCCACGTGATCAGCATTATGGGCCCCTGGGCCAAGCAGTGCAGTGAGACCCTTACCTACACAACCACTTACAGGAATAAAAATGGAATATGCTTAGGTACCACTTAAAAGAAAACAATTACATACAATTCACAGTATCCAACAGCATATTCTTGTGTGGGTTCATTCACTCAAACGATGGGGGTGATTCAGACCCACTCCCAGCAGACCCAATTCAGTCGCCCGGTGGATGCTGGGGGTCTGCACATATGCACACCCCCTGTGTGAGCACCGTTGGTGAGTTTAACACTCGCAAAGGCATTTATTCATTGGGCAGTATTCCATGAAAATATTCACGGCGTGCAGCGAATCCTGTTTAGGATTCGCTGCACAGTCGCCGTGTTCCGGAGCCTCGCTGTCCCCCCTATTCAACGTCGCAGGGGATCGCTGCCCCTGACGGCGAGTGTGAACCCCTGTGGCGGATGCCGCAGGGAGCCTGAGGACGGCGGCAGGCAGGGAGATGGAAGTCTCCCTGCCTGCCCCAGAACGTATGTGGGGGGGGGGGGGTTGGGCTCCCCGGGAGCCAGGCAGCACAAGCTGCCCCCCGGGAGAGCCAGCAGGGGACCAGGTACGCACTGCTCCCGAATACTGCCCATTGATGGGCGGGCAGGGGGGAGGAAGCAGCGGGAACACCCATAGTTTCATGGGCACACCTATAAAACCGCTGGGCGTTCCGCTGTGAATGCAGGTGTGCTGATGCCTGCTTGGGGCAGGTGGCGGACGTTGCATGCATTGCCTGAGGGACCTTTTGTAAATACCCCCTGGCTATGGCATGACACCTCTGGCTGTTTGAGCCCGGTGCTGGTTTCCGAAATACAGGGGGACCCCTATTCCTTTTGTCCCCTGTATTTTGGGAACAAGGACCGGGCCAAGAGCTTGGTGCTAGTTATTGAAATACAAAGGGACCCCAGCCTCTCCCCCCTTTACTATTTATCTCTGCAACCAGGACCTGCTTAATGAGCCTGCACTGATTATAGCTGGACCAGGGGGAGGGGTGCGGGGCTTTGCCGTTTATTTATTTTTCTTATTTTTTTACACAGAAAAGCATGGCTTGGATCTGACTGGATCTGACTGATCCGTGCGATGCTTCACCATTGAAAAATATGAATTCGGAGAATAGAGTAACTTTTTCTAAATTTGTAAATTCCTACACATGATCGACCATCTTAGTAATTTTACCCCACAGTCTCAGAAATGTCCTAAAAATGTAATGGTCGTTCCTAGGCGGTGACAGGGAGGAGGTTAAGCAGAGGTGCTGAGATGGATGGATTTACGGGCTTATAATGGGAGAGTATGTAACATGTATGTCCTGGGGCGGATCCAGGATAAAATGACAGGGGGGGCACCATGATAAAAGAGGGTTTAGGTGGGGGAGGGCCAGTGTTAGTGGTGCCAGTGTACATGCTAAGAGAGCGGCAGAGAGAGGGTGGGAATGGGATTAAAAATAGGCCCTGGCATTTAAAGTACGCAGGCCCACCATGGCAACAAAAGTGAAGGATGTAGTTGTGCGCGCGCCGAAGGCGCGCTCTGGAAAAGGGTGTGTGGCCACTCAACAGGGGGCATGTCCTTGAGTGTAGTGTACAACACCATATACAACTTCACATTATGCAACAAAATACTAGACCCTATTATAATTGCCCCTTACACATGATACCAAATGGATTGAGCCAAAATTCACATAATGCCACATGGATTGTGTCAAAATTCACATAATGCCACAGGGATTGAGCAAAAATTCACATAATACCAAATGGATTGAGCCAAAATTCACATAACGCCAAATGGTTTGTGTCAAAATTCACATAATGCCTCACGGATTGAGCCAAATTCATAAAATGCCATATGGATTGAGCCAAAATTCATATAATGCCACACGGATTGAGCCAAATTCATAAAATGCCATATGGATTGAGCCAAAATTCACATAATGCCACATGGATTGAGCCAAAATTCACATAATGCCACACGGATTGAGACAAAATTCACATAATGCCACACGGATTGAGCCAGAATTCACATAATGCCACACGGATTAAGACAAAATTCACAATACGCTTCATAAACAGGGACATTGTCCACCAAAGGCGCGCATTAAACATTTACACCATAATGTCCATTGCACGTTAAGTTACACGGCATGATGTCCATTCTGTATTATGCCAAACACCATAATGCCTATTAAAAATTATGCTACATACAGTAAGTGCTACTTATCTACATGCTCATTGCCAAGGGTTCCATGCTCATTGCCAGAGGTTCCATGCTCATTGCCATGTGGGATTACATGCTCATTGCCAACGGGGAATACATGCTCGTGGTAAATGAGGGACAGCTGCCGCCAGGCAGAAGTGATAGCCACTGACAGTGGCAGAGCCTGGCTGTATTCCGAGCACTGCAGGTCCCAGCTATTTGAAATAATACCCATTTCACACCAGAAATTGCATTCCCAGGTTGGCCCCTTTTACACCAGCCTAGTCCCTGCATTTTCTGGTGTGAGGGGGAGAGAAAACCACCCCTCCCCCCCTTTAACCAGTTATCTCATTTAACCGGCTATATCTTCGGAACTAACTGACCCATTTACATGAGACAAGTATCATATTGAAGAACTTTTGAGTGGGCTTTGAATGATTTTGGTCCATTAAAACTGGAACGTTTGGTTCCAGAGTAATCTGCCTTAAAAGAACATGAACAGCCATGAAATTACATTTCAAAAATAAATAAAAAAAAAAAATCGATTTACACGCTATATCTCTGGAACCGATTGACCGATATGGACCATCCTGGAATCATATTGAAGGCCCAGCAATTTGGAATTGAATAACAATTCAATTCAATCACAAGCTCCTGTAGGGGAACTGGCAGCTGTCGGAACCGGGTGGGGGGTCGGGATTGACGGTTCCCATATTATCCTATGGGGAAAAAATGTTACAGCTTTGCCAGGCGATATCTCCGGTTCCCGGGGGGCTAGAGACATGGGGTTGGGCTCGTTGGAAAGCTCTGGTCCTCATCTACAAAATGAATGACAGGGGGGGCACGTGCCCGGGTGCCCCCCCCCCCTGAATCCGCCACTGTGTATGTCTGGTGTACATTCTGAAGACACTCAAAATGGGTAGACATTGCACAATCAGACACAGTTGAATAACAGGGTAGAGCTTGTACATACCTTCTGCTCCTTATGGATGTGCCCCATGGCAGCAGGGATAGGACAGGGAAAGCTCAGCATGTGAGAGTGCAGTTACTGAAGAAGGGTGCAAATCATTAATTTGGGTTTTTATGCCTACCTGTACAACAGTGCGATGCAAGGCAGGCAGTCAGTGCAATGCATTGTCAATCCTTTATTAGCTGCAACAGCCATGATTACTGCCCCTCAGAACCTTAGGTCCCAGCACGGGTATACCCTTTGTACTCCCATCGCCAGGCTTACCAGTACTGTGACTATATACTAGCATTAGTATATAGTCACAGATTCCAATACAGATGCTACAGTGGTCACAGAAGTGTGCAGCAGCTTTTGAAATTTCTGTTAGGGTTAAGGTCCGCATTACGATTACAGTTAGCATTAGGGGCACAGGGGTACATGTATGAAGCAGTGATAAGGGAGGAGAAGTGATAAAGTGCCTGGTACTTTATCACTGGCCAATCAGCTCCGCCTCCTAACTGTTCCTTTTTCAGCCCAGCCTGTAACTTAACAGTCAGGAGCTGATTGGCCGGTGATAAAGTACCGGGCACTTTATCACTTCTCCTCCCTTATCACTGCTTCATACATCTACCCCTAATTACATGAAAAAAACAATACCATGTTGATATAAAATCAGTGCTTTCATGCTGAACATTAACAGTACGACCATGTTGACATTACAACTTTGCCGACATTCTTATGTTAACATAATGTACAGATTTGTACAGTCACTGTCATACCCAGAGCCGGCCCTAACCAATTTGAAGCCCTGGGCAAAATTTAGGCTGGTGCCCCCTAGCACCACACTACAGTAGTTCCACTTTTAGCCTAGCACCCTTCTTCGAACACAGCACACATGAACCAGCAGCACAGATCATAGCATCGGCCAGCAACACCAATCAATGCTTACCCATAGTAATTTTCAGCCAGAGAACTTTAGCTAGACATTTTGTTGTTCTATACCAGCAAGAGCACCCCCCCCCCATTCACATTACACCACACAGTAGTGTCCTTTCTACAGGCTACACTACATTGAAGTGTACCTTAAACATATAATGCCACACAGTAATGCCCCTTACAGATTAGTAATTCCTGTATACACATAATACCCTTACACATGTGCCACATATTATTACACACCAACTATATGGCTGTGATTAACTATAGCTATGGTGTTTTTAAAAAAAAGGTCTTTCTTTTTCAATAAGACAGTTTGTCCGATAAGTTGGCTAAATACCATTTCAATAACAATTGCTTATCAATATAAAGGTTTACATCAGAAACATTTACAATCTATACATGCTGGCAACAGTATCACAATTTATTGTACTAGAAAAGGGTCTCCCGGCCCCCCGGAAGGGTGGGCAACCCTCCTGGATTCATGGGGGACCCCCGCTGTCCCCCGGACCGCGGCATTAAAATGCCGCAATCCTCGGGTCTCAGGGGAGGGGGCGGAGCTAAAATGACACAATCACATCATTTTAGCCCCGCCCCCTCCACGGAGATCCGTGAATTCGCTGTTTTAACATCATGGGGGCGTGGCTTAGTGATGTCACTCTTAAGCCCGCCCCCTGAGCGGCTGCTGAAACTCTACTCTCCGGGCTTCTCCCGGAGAGGAGAATAATAAAGTCGGCAACCCTGTACTAGAACTTTTGGAAGACTTTGAATAAAATACTTCAAAGTTCAGTATTTTGCAATGTAGCAATCAGAATTAAGGCCTATACACATTGGGCGACTTTGAGCTGAAAGTCGCTCAAAACAGCAAGTTTGAATGGCTTTCAGCTCAAAGCCGGCCAGTGTGTGTGTGGCGCTGCTGCGCACTCCCGCATCATTGACTGGTATTACCAGCAGATGAGCGGCTTTGAGGACGGCTTTGCATAGCACTGTGCTATGCAAAGCCGCCCTCCCCCCTTCGTTGGTGCCAGGAAGGGGGAAAGCAGCTCAGTGTGTATGCACCGAGAGGCTTTCCCCCCAGCGATGATGGCGACCATCGCTGTCCATACACCATACCTCCAAACATGACCTTCTCCAGGAGGGACACATTGCTCTGCTCCTGCAGTTGAAACACCTTTCTTATTACATAACCTGTGCAACACAGGCGATGGTAATCATACATTGGGCGGTATTCAATGAGCCTGATTCGCCATGTTTTTATGGCGAATTTGTGCTGTTTGGCGAATTTCTGACTAAAACGGTGAATCACCCTATTCAATGACCACATGGCGAATACATTTCAAGGTTTTTTTCACCATGATTCACCGAGTAGCAATCGCTATCTTTTTATGGTGAAGTTGAATGTGAACTTTTAAAATAAAGTGTTTTGTTTTTTACATTTGGTGTCAAAAAATCAGGAATTTTATTCTGAGGAGGGGCATGCTATTTTTATTCATGTGCTGTAAGCACATGAATATATATTTAATTTAAAAAAAATATATATATATATTTTTTTTACACAGCAGCCAGCAGGGGCGCCGGAGCCGAGCCGCTCATTACATATTCATATATTCACTGCACCCGATCGTTACGATCGGGTATAGTGAATATACGGTCCCCTGCTGGCACCCCCGGGGGGCAGCCTGTGCTGCCTGGCACCCGGGGAGCCCACCTACCCCCCACAAAGTTCTGGGGCAGGCAGAGAGACTTCCATCTCTCTGCCTGCCACCGTCCTCAGGCTCCCTGCGGCAATCGCCGCAGGAGCTCATATTCGCCAGTCAGGGGCAGCGAGCCCCTGACACGTTGAATACCGGAGCCCGCCAGCTCCGGAACGTGGCGAATGTGCAGCGAATCCTAAAAAGGATTCGCTGCACCTCACAGGTATTCTCATTGAATACCGCCCAGTGAGAGAAGCCCAGGAGCAGAGCATTCTGTCCCTCCTGGAGAGGGTCATGTTGGGAGGTATGCATACACGCTGGGAATAGTCACCCAGTGAGTATGGACCTTAACACTCCTGTACCACTTCCGCAACATACTACATAATCACATTGTAACATAAAAAATTTCACTCATAACACTTTCCCAGGAGAATACAGTTTTAACGCTCAATGTCCACGTGCAACAGAACATAATGCACATAACTCAGCAGACTATACATCTACACAGGTTCTGTGGCTGCATACAGTAAAACCAAGTGAAATGCAGACTTGAAGTCAGACAGCCACAACCTGTGTAATGTGTGCGTCCCAGTTAAAATGATCGCATGGTAAGCCTGTCCATATACAATGCATGATAAATATCAGTCACTACAATATAACATTTGCCTGGTCCACTTAAATTACAGGTTCCCCACACAGTGCATGTTTTGCAGGTCTCCTCACAGAATAAGGTGAAATAATTAGCTCCACCTGTGGATCTTTAAAATGTGTCAGCAAGTAATGATTGCACCTGTCGGGTGACCTGGAAAACATGAACTGTGTGGGGATCGGAGGACCGGGTTTGAGAACCACAGCATTAAATGAACAAGATATACATTTATATATGCACAAAATTGTGCTCTCAAAGGTCTTTGCATGGCTATAATGGTTGACTGTGAGAGCAAAGAAACGGTCCGGCCATGACAATAGCATACATACCTTCTTAACAGGAATCCCTCCTATCCGGAAAGAACTCAATTTCTTTGATCTTGGAATTCTCTCTTTTTTGTCGGTTTCCATGTGGTCAATTGCTCCCAAAAAATTCCAGATTTTCATTCCAACCAGCCAGATTGGAAAGATAATCTTATAATGTGTATGGGTATAGGGCGTGTTGGCACCTTTTAGTCTGAAATGCAAAAACAGAAGAGTAAAGGCAAAATGGTAGCAAAAAAACTGCAAATGTGGTTTGCATGAGCAATGAAATATGAAAAATTATTACATCAAAGAACTGTAATAAATTACTTCACCTATTGTACCAGTCCTATCTGACTTTTATAGTAATATGCAATAACCACCTCACAGCATCCCCTCACCTTCAATGTACAGCTCACACATACTTGCCTACCTGACCCTCTCCTTCAGGGAGACAATGCTCTGTTCATGGACTTCCTTGGTAATGTATGATTGCCATCACCTGTGGGGAGCTAAGGTAATTGATAAGAAAGGTGTTCACCTCAGGTGATCGCAATCCTACATTACCAGGGAAGTCCAGGAACAGAGCATTTTCTCCCTCATGGAGTGGATCAGGTAGACAAGTATTACCTCACAGCACCACATACAGTCGTCACATTATCGGTGCAATCATGCATGCCTGCACCAACCTTATACTGTATACATCCGATGCCCACATTTTCTGCTGCTGGTTGCTAGAGTTATCTCACAGTGTACAAAGACAGAACCACAATAAGTTTCAGAGAATGTGATATTTGGTAGATAAGTTATTTTAGCCTAGATAATGGGCTGCAGTATATTGCACTTCTCAGAAGGGAACATGTCTGTAATGATTATAATGATTATTCTACTCAGAGTCACAGCAAACAAGGCTCTGGACACCACTGTAGTTTGCCCAGTGCTGCAAAGTACAATGGTAACCGTATGCCCAATACTGTGGTGTCCCCAGTGTTGAATCTTACCTGCTGCCAGTGTGCCTCCTTGCTCCTCATGGGCTGCTCCAAGCTGGTGGCAACAGATACTTCTGGTAGCAAGGTCCATTGTTCACTGTGGGCAGTAGCTGCTGAGAGTGGACCCAGAGTGGTAAAACATCCCAGACCACATCCATTAATAAGGCATCAGTAATCAGTCTGAGGAATGCACAGACAGGAGAAGTTCTTACAGGCAGACTCTCCCAATAAGCCCCACCCCTTTCCCATACTTTGGTTCCTGGGAATGAAAAGCTGACTCAAATGATCAGCCACTATATCTGCCAGTGTGTATACAGCATTATATAGCTATTTATCTGTCCAATCTATCTGGTGGGAAAAAAAATATGGCAATGTATGGGAGCATCTGACTCAACCATTTGCAGCCGAATGCAGGAAAACAAACAATAGTAATTCAGATAAATTGGTTAAAGTAATTAGATATATCAACTTAAATTGAATCATTTCTATCCATTTTCCAGTGATTGGGAGCAACTGATCTGTCAGTTTCTCTCATAAATATCCAGATTTATGTTCCCTCCAGACAGATTGGACAGATAAATATTTGTGTGTACTCAGATTAAGATGCTCTGTCCAATCTTTCTGCATGTAGCAAAAATCTGGTAATGTATGGAAGCAAATGACAATCAACCATTTGCTCCCAAAATCCAGAAATTGGCAAAACAGTCCTTGAAATAGATAAGGAAATGGATTTAATAATTTGGTCTGAATGTCCATTTCTGTCCGTCTTTGGCATATGCAAAATGCTGCCCTGCACAGATAGCTCAGCACACATCGCGGGGGTGCTGAGTGGTCCGTGCTCAGCACTGGCTCCCCGTGTGTACGGGACGTTACAGAGTGGACAGTCCTGGACCACTAAAACTGTATTGGGACAGGAGGCAGCCAATCCAAGCTCGCCCTCCGTAGAGGTTCTTGTGTATTTTATACAGCCAAATTCTCAGGGTCCAATGCAGAGTTGCCGTTTGCATGTTTTCACGCTGCTCATTAAACCAGTGTACACAACTATGGATGAAGAAAAGTGATAAGTGATTGTGGGGAAGATGTATCAAGCCTTGGAAAGAGAGAAAAAGTGGAGAGAGATAAAGTACCAGTAGTATCAATACTTTTGGGTATACGGTTAACGCAGCTAAAGGCTTTCATACAGGGGCAAACTTACTTTTCCAACAATCTGCATTTTAAAAATATAATATTGTTGAGTTTATTTAGACACAATAAGGTCTTATTTCTCCGGAATTTTCAGGTCAGTTGGATTACTGATGTGAAATGGAAAAGGCTCAGAGCTAAATACTGAAATTAAAAACAAAAAACAATATGAAAAAATATTGAAAATTGTCAAAATATTAAAATGTACATATAACGCCTGAAGGGTATTACTTGTCAGCTGGAGAAGATGCACATACTGTGGAAATAAACGTGTATACGTCTACCAGAATAACAGCACTCGGAGCTAAGAGCAGTGGTTCTCAAGTGCACGTTTTCCAGCTCTCCACACAGACTCGCAAGAGAAATAATTAGCTCCACCTGTGGATCTTTTAAAATATGTCAGTGAGTAATGAGTGCACCTGTGCACCTGCCGGGTGACCTAAAAAACATGAACTGTGTGGGGGTCTTGAGGTTGAGAACCACTGGTTTAGAGACATACAGTAGGCGTGCGCAGCACATTATTTTAAGGGGTGCACCGCCTATTGTGCATGTTTAACATCATCTATTGGCACTCACTACAATATAAAAGTCTCTCAGCCACAACATAATCTCCTGCCTGTTTCAGTCAGTTTTTAATCTTCTTATTACTCTTTGTAACAGTTCATGCAAATAAAGTCAAAAACATATATGGATGACACGGGTATAGTACAATTAACAATGCAAAACACATAATTGAATGATGGGCTCTTCTTTTAATAGAATACAGTTCTAAAGCCGTGTACACACAGCGATATGGGCTATAATGGATGGAAATATGGTCGCTGGCGACCATACTGCCAGTGATGGGAGTGTGCCCCGGTGATAAATCGCCGGGTGCACGCTCCCGTTTTCAGCCCCTTTCTAACCGCTGGTCAGCTGATTCCCTGTGCAGGTTCCCCGGCAGAGGTTACCTTTCATCAGCGACCATCTCTGGTTGCTGATGAAAAGGAGAGACTGAGCAATATATTGCTGAGCAATATATCTCCCCCCCCCCGTGTGTACTCACCTTTAAAAGCAAAAGTCTTTGGTAAAAGGTATTGCTGGTTGCGGCAGGGAGGTGTTTATAAGGGCGGGCACAGCATTAGGGGGTGCCTGTGCACCCCTAACACTCTATTGGCGGGATGTACTAAAGGGAAAATGCGGTAAAACCCCCGTTTTACCGCATTTTCCTATGTACTATCACCGGTTCGCCCCGTTTTCGCAGGCCAGGGTATCGCCACCCAGAGGGTGGCGATACCCTATAGAAGCCTATGGGCTTCTTTCGCCGCCCGACGTACGCCGTCCGCGCGCCGCCCCCCCTCCCGTCCTCCTTTAACCTCCTCCTCCCCCTGGTGTGACAGCCGGGAGGACATCCGGCTTCAGGGGGGAGGAGGAGACACAGGGGGACGCTGGCAGCCGCCGGGAGGTGACGGAGACCCCCGCAGCCCACATCACAGGTATCGCGGGAGTCTCCGTTACCGCAGCCCGATGCTGGCCGCATATGTTAGTACATATGCGGTAGCATCGCGGCGGCTGCCGTGCGAAGGGCGCGGATGTATGTTGATACATCCCGCCAATATGTGCGCACGCCTATGTTTAGAGATAGTTACATTTATATACATATGAGGCATTGAGCACTATGCAAGGGCATCACTCACCCCAATGACAAATGCTGAGGCACTTAGGGCCTTATTTTGGTTCACTCTTTCTGACAAAATCCTTCTTAGATGGACAAAACCATGTGCACTGCAGGGGAGCATATGCAAAATGTGCAGAGGGAGTTAGATTTGGGTGGGGTTTTATTTCAAAGTGAGATCTATATTGCAGTGTAAAAATAAAGCAGCCAGTATTTTCCCTGCACAGAAACAAAATTACTCACCCAAATCTAATTCTCTCTGCACATGTTACATCTGCCCCCCCTGCAGTGCACATGGTTTTGTCCATCTAAGAAGGATTTTGTCAGAAAGAGTGAACCAAAATAAGGCCCTTAGAGACAGCGGTTGCTCCTACCTCTCTAGACGAGAGGGCTGCCGCGATGTGAGCCCCCCCCCCCCCCCCAACCTCCTCTGCTGATGCCGCTGTTCTCCTGGTCCCGGTCCCCGTTGCTGCTGCTCCCGACCACGAGTCTTGCTCCCCGCCGTGGGGCCTGCGCATGCGCTGGCCCCCAGCTTCTAACGGTTGCTTTTACAGCAGCCCACAGAGGCATATTCAGGGTTCCAGGTCGGCATATGCAATTTTACCTCCATACTGCGCATGCGTAAAACTCAGGTTTTTATGTAGAAGCATTCCGGATGGAGGGGACCCCTCCCAATAGGACTGCCTTGGGTGAGTGGCAGGTCGGACCTCAAATGGGAAGTCAGTGCTAGTCACAGTGAAGCCAGAGCAGTCCCACAGACTGCATCTGGCTTCACTTAGGCAGAGAATAGTGGCAGACTTTACCTGGAGGGGCTGTTAGGGATGCCAATCCCGGGGCATTTTTTCAATCCCGGGATTGGGGATTGAAAAATGCTCAATCCCGGGATTCCCGGGATCCCGGGATTGGCCTCCCTGATAAAAAAAAAAAAAAACAAACTGCCCGGGCCGCACTTCAGATCATCCCCACCATTTCTCTGTAACCCCCCCTGCCCTGCACTGCACTGTCACTTACACGGGGTTGACAGGCAGTAGCAGGACCATCATCTCCAGCAGTCGGTGGCCTTGGAGCATCACAGTTGGCGGGCGGGCGGCGGCTTGGAGCATCAAAGCGGGCGGGCGAGCGAGCGAGCGCGAGAGAACATCGGGAGGGCGGCTCGGAGCTGCTCAGCAGGCGGGCGGCTAAGCGCATGAAACGGAGGAGGGAGAGTGGGTGACTGGGAGC
Organism: Crinia signifera; assembly: GCF_055691185.1. Taxonomy (NCBI): domain Eukaryota; kingdom Metazoa; phylum Chordata; class Amphibia; order Anura; family Myobatrachidae; genus Crinia; species Crinia signifera. Next base: position 74,666,318 of record NC_139222.1, on the reverse strand, counting down.
AACACACGCCGTGAACAGGTAATCAAGTGTGCTGTGCTGTAGCACCATGGCGGCAGCCGGGTTGTGCAGCGTGACGTTATGTCAAGGGTCACGCTGCGCAGCCCGACCGCCGCCATGCCGCTACAGCACACTTGCAAACAGCCGGTATGCCTGCCTGTATATTACAAGCGGGTACTAATCCCGCAATCCCGGGATTGAAAGGCTCGATCCCGGGATTAAAATCCCGCCGTTTTTAGGCCAAAATCCCGGGATCCCGCCGATCCCGATCCCGGGATTGGCCTCCCTAGCTGTAGCCCTGCAGTCCATAGATAAAAACCTTCACTGCATAAGGTGCCCATACAGTGGCGTTACTATAGTCCCCTTCTGGCACCAACTGGTATTTTGCACAGAAAGTCATATTGCAGAGTATAATCATACCTCCCAACATGATCCTCTCCAAGAGGAACACAATGCTCTGTTCCTGGACTTCTCTCATAAGGCCCATACACACTAGTAGACTCATTTCAAAAGACTTTGTCAAAATCTTTGATAGATATAGCTTTCACCAAAGTAGGGTGTACACACTGGACTATTTTCCTCAAAGAGCAAGAGATTTTCAGGAGGCGAAAGACTTTGCTGAAAATCTTTCATATACAAGGCTATTTACATAATGGTCTGGGTTTGAATTCCAAGGGTGGGAGCAGGGGCCATTTTAATCAGTGCATTCCTTGGTGCCTGATTCAGAACGATTGCTGGCAAAATCCCGCCCCTGTGTACGGCAAACATTTCATTTGTAGCCGTGCACATAGGGAGAAATTCATTCACTTTTGCCAGCAATGTATACATTACGCCATAACAAAATATACATTGGGGGGGCAGTGGCGGTGGTAATGTATACATTGCTTGCCTGCAAAAAGTTTAAGGCATGGCTTTGTGGGACAGGGGACTAAACACATCATCATGTCCATTACACATTATACCACATACTATAACGCCCATTACACAATATGCCATACACCACTGGGTGATAGCAGGGCCGAAACTAGGCTTTCTGGTGCCCGGGGCAAGACATCCCTTTGGTGCCCCCCTCACGGCCCCACCCCCTCCCGGCCCCGCCCCCTCCCGGCCCCGCCCCCTCCCGGCCCCGCCCCCTCCCCACAAAAAAAAACCTCGAGACTTTAAGAAATGGCACCATCACATTTCAAAATAGTTTTATTGAAATAAGTCCAAAAAGGAATGCATCTGCAGATTTACATAATTCGGAACATGTATGTATGCTAAGTAATTCCTATCTGGACTGTAATGTCGCTAGTTCCAATATAAAACACAGAAGTTCAAAAGTAACAGAATTTGTGCATCTCTAAACATTGCAACAGAGCAGCCTTAGGATACTTTCAATGTTCTAAAGCATGGGTCCTCAAACTGCGGCCGTCGAAATGTTGTGAAACTACAAATCCCAGCATGCCTTGCCACAGTTTTAACACTCCCTTATAGCAAAACTGTGGAAAGGCATGCTGGGATTTGTAGTTAATAACATCTGGAGGGGCGCAGTTTGAGGACCCATGTTCTAAAGAGTAAAGACAAGGACTGACAGCATGCTGCAGACATTCACAAACAGGACAACATACAACATTCCAACCCTATGAATGCAATCAGATGCCAAAACTCAAATATAAAGGTATTCAATACATTCCCTTGTAGTGGAATTTGTGCAGCTCTAAACAGTGCAACAGAGCAGCCTTAGGATACTTTCAATGTTCTAAAGAGTAAAGACAAGGACTGACACCATGCTGCAGACATTCACAACCAGGACAACATACAACATTCCAACCCTGTGAATGCAATCAGACGCCAAAACTCAAATCTAAATGTATTCAATACATTCTTAAACAGTGCAACAGAGCAGCCTTAGGATACTTTCAATGTTCTAAAGAGTAAAGACAAGGACTGACACCATGCTGCAGACATTCACAACCAGGACAACATACAACATTCCAACCCTGTGAATGCAATCAGACGCCAAAACTCAAATATAAATGTATTCAATACATTCCCTTGTAGTGGAATTTGTGCAGCTCTAAACAGTGCAACAGAGCAGCCTTAGGATACTTTCAATGTTCTAAAGAGTAAAGACAAGGAATGACACCACGCTGCTGACATTCACAACCAGGACAACATATAACATCCCAACCCTGTGAATGCAATCAGACGCCAAAACTCAAATATAAATGTATTCAATACATTCCCTTGTAGTGGAATTTGTGCAGCTCTAAACAGTGCAACAGAGCAGCCTTAGGATACTTTCAATGTTCTAAAGAGTAAAGACAAGGACTGACAGCATGCTGCAGACATTCACAACCAGGACAACATACAACATTGCAACCCTGTGAATGCAATCAGACGCCAAAACTCAAATATAAATGTATTCAATACATTCCCTTGTAGTGGAATTTGTGCAGCTCTAAACAGTGCAACAGAGCAGCCTTAGGATACTTTCAATGTTCTAAAGAGTAAAGACAAGGACTGACACCATGCTGCAGACATTCACAACCAGGACAACATACAACATTCCAACCCTGTGAATGCAATCAGACGCCAAAACTGAAATATAAATGTATTCAATACATTCCTAAACAGTGCAACAGAGCAGCCTTAGGATACTTTCAATGTTCAAAAGAGTAAAGACAAGGACTGACACCATGCTGCAGACATTCACAACCAGGACAACATACAACATTCCAACCCTGTGAATGCAATCAGACGCCAAAACTGAAATATAAATGTATTCAATACATTCCTAAACAGTGCAACAGAGCAGCCTTAGGATACTTTCAATGTTCTAAAGAGTAAAGACAAGGGCTGACACCACGCTGCCGACATTCACAACCAGGACAACATACAACATTGCAACCCTGTGAATGCAATCAGACGCCAAAACTGAAATATAAATGTATTCAATACATTCCTAAACAGTGCAACAGAGCAGCCTTAGGATACTTTCAATGTTCTAAAGAGTAAAGACAAGGGCTGACACCATGCTGCAGACATTCACAACCAGGACAACATACAACATTGCAACCCTGTGAATGCAATCAGACGCCAAAACTGAAATATAAATGTATTCAATACATTCCTAAACAGTGCAACAGAGCAGCCTTAGGATACTTTCAATGTTCAAAAGAGTAAAGACAAGGGCTGACACCACGCTGCTGACATTCACAACCAGGACAACATACAACATTGCAACCCTGTGAATGCAATCAGACGCCAAAACTGAAATATAAATGTATTCAATACATTCCCTTGTAGTGGAATTTGTGCAGCTCTAAACAGTGCAACAGAGCAGCCTTAGGATACTTTCAATGTTCTAAAGAGTAAAGACAAGGACTGACAGCATGCTGCAGACATTCACAACCAGGACAACATACAACATTGCAACCCTGTGAATGCAATCAGACGCCAAAACTCAAATATAAATGTATTCAATACATTCCCTTGTAGTGGAATTTGTGCAGCTCTAAACAGTGCAACAGAGCAGCCTTAGGATACTTTCAATGTTCTAAAGAGTAAAGACAAGGACTGACACCATGCTGCAGACATTCACAACCAGGACAACATACAACATTCCAACCCTGTGAATGCAATCAGACGCCAAAACTGAAATATAAATGTATTCAATACATTCCTAAACAGTGCAACAGAGCAGCCTTAGGATACTTTCAATGTTCAAAAGAGTAAAGACAAGGACTGACACCATGCTGCAGACATTCACAACCAGGACAACATACAACATTCCAACCCTGTGAATGCAATCAGACGCCAAAACTGAAATATAAATGTATTCAATACATTCCTAAACAGTGCAACAGAGCAGCCTTAGGATACTTTCAATGTTCTAAAGAGTAAAGACAAGGGCTGACACCACGCTGCCGACATTCACAACCAGGACAACATACAACATTGCAACCCTGTGAATGCAATCAGACGCCAAAACTGAAATATAAATGTATTCAATACATTCCTAAACAGTGCAACAAAGCAGCCTTAGGATACTTTCAATGTTCTAAAGAGTAAAGACAAGGGCTGACACCATGCTGCAGACATTCACAACCAGGACAACATACAACATTGCAACCCTGTGAATGCAATCAGACGCCAAAACTGAAATATAAATGTATTCAATACATTCCTAAACAGTGCAACAGAGCAGCCTTAGGATACTTTCAATGTTCAAAAGAGTAAAGACAAGGGCTGACACCACGCTGCCGACATTCACAACCAGGACAACATACAACATTGCAACCCTGTGAATGCAATCAGACGCCAAAACTGAAATATAAATGTATTCAATACATTCCTAAACAGTGCAACAAAGCAGCCTTAGGATACTTTCAATGTTCAAAAGAGTAAAGACAAGGACTGACACCACGCTGCTGACATTCACAATAATTTTCTTTACCAATGATAACAATTTATCTTCCTAGAATATTGAAAAATAGATGAACAAATGTTTAGTTTAATCTCATAGATTGGCCTAGGTGTCGTGGTCTTTAAAAAGCTGAACATGTCTCTATAATGACTTCATTCCATCACTACATTGAAGTCAGAGACATTTCCACATTTTTTCAATGGTCTAGACATCTGCACTTCACGTTTGACGTCTGCCAATCTACGATTGCACTACGCATTTGTGTATTTTTCTTTTTTCTATATTCTAGTGTTCGGAATTGTCACCACGGGTAACAAAATTCTCAAAAACATCCAAATCTGCACTTTGCGAGCTTTTTTGGCAGCTAAGATTTTTATAACGTCAGCATAGCAAATACTAGAGGCTCTCTTGTGTTCAATTGAAAGTATACTGAGGTTTGTCAGTCTTTCTTGACCCATGGTACTTCTGAGGTAGGTTTTATTAAGTTTTAATTTAATAAAACTTTATAAAACTCCTGTCCCCTGTGGCGACAGACTGGAAACATTATAAAAATTGTAAGTGCTGTAGTAACATTAGCCTATGCCTCCAGAAGCCTATGTTTGTGGATAAGGAACAAGATGATGATGCATGTAACAAGTCGCAGGAAAAATTGCTTTGGATTTCGCCATGCAACAGACATTCACACAATCCGGACAACATCCAACATTCCAACCCTGTGAATGCAATCAGACGCCAAAACTCAAATATAAATGTATTCAATACATTCCCTTGTAGTGGAATTTGTGCAGCTCTAAACAGTGCAACAGAGCAGCCTTAGGATACTTTCAATGTTCTAAAGAGTAAAGACAAGGACTGACACTACGCTGCTGACATTCACAATCAGGACAACATACAACATTCCAACCCTGTGAATGCAATCAGACGCCAAAACTCAAATATAAATGTATTCAATACATTCCTAAACAGTGCAACAGAGCAGCCTTAGGATACTTTCAATGTTCAAAAGAGTAAAGACAAGGACTGACACCACGCTGCTGACATTCACAACAAGGGTAACATACAACATTCCAACCCTGTGAATGCAATCAGACGCCAAAACTCAAATATAAATGTATTCAATACATTCCTAAACAGTGCAACAAAGCAGCCTTAGGATACTTTCAATGTTCAAAAGAGTAAAGACAAGGACTGACACCACGCTGCTGACATTCACAACTAGTACAATCCAATACATTCCCTTGTATATAGATGTAGCATTCAAAAATATTTCTATAATGCAATAATTTTCTTTACCAATGATAACAATTTATCTTCCTAGAATATTGAAAAATAGATGAACAAATGTGTAGTTTAATCTCATAGATTGGCCTAGGTGTCGTGCTCTTTAAAAAGTTGAACATGTCTCTATAATGACTTCATTCCATCACTACATTGAAGTCAGAGACATTTCCACATTTTTCAATGGTCTAGACATCTGTACTTCACGTTTGACGTCTGCCAATCTACGATTGCACTACGCATTTGTGTATTTTTCTTTTTTCGATATTCTAGTGTGCAGAATTGTCACCACGGGTAACAAAATTCTCAAAAACATCTAAATCTGCACTTTGCGAGCTTTTTTGGCAGCAAAGATTTTTATAACGTCAGCGTAGCAAATAGTAGAGGCTCTCTTGTGTTCAATTGAAAGTATACTGAGGTTTGTCAGTCTTTCTTGACCCATGGTACTTCTGAGGTAGGTTTTAATAAGTTTTAATTTACTAAAACTTCTTTCCCCTGAGGCCACAGAGACTGGAAGCGTTAGAAAAATAGTAAGTGCTGTGGTAACATTTGGATATGCCTCCTCAAGCCTATGTTTGTGGATAAGGGCCAACATGCCTGCTGGAGGGGATGATTTCATCTTTTCATCGACTTCCAAAGCATGAAATTTGAAACTCTCAATTTCATTGATGAACTCTTCTTCATTTATATCTTCTTTGTACATTTGTGCCAGATCCTTTGCTCGTGTTTTCAGGTGCTTTACTTCAGTTGTTTGAATCTCCATCCCATGTAGGAATCCAAATTTTTGGTTGATTTTTTCAAGTGCTTGGAATCTCTTCTTAAGTTCACTTATAATTCTATCAATAATTTCCAGTAGTGAAATCCTCAGCAATTTTTCCTGCGAGTTGTTACATGCATCATCATCAGCTGTTTCATCGAACATCTTCCTTTTCTTTCTTTTTCTTGTTTCTTTATAATCAACTGTAAGGCTGTTAGAGCATGCAATATCTTTAGCCTTTGTTATAGCTTCAGGCACAGCACTGTCTCTTGTTGATTGAATCAGATTTATCAATGCGTGTACATTTCTTACTGCCTTGTCAACTGTGACATCACATTTCTGTAAATATTTGCTCACGCGATTAATTTGTTTTAGTATTCCATACCAAAAACAAGTGATGATTACAAATTCCAACTTGCTCATGTGTTTTAGTAGCGATTTTGCCCCTGTCTTAGTTTCCGGAGAAGACAGAGTACTGGTCCCCAATTCCTCCAGGGCCTTCAGAACTTTATCTAAATGTTTGTATACTGCCTCAACAGCGTCCACCTTTGCAGACCATCTTGTATTACTTTGTGATTTTAATGAGGTAGGGACGTGTTTTTTAAAAACTTCCCATCTCGAGGTTGATGCTGCAAAGAAAAGATAGAGAGAGTGAAGTGTCCCAAAGAACTTCTGTGCTTCAGGAGATACATCAGCAGCATGTACTCCTACTAAATTTAACGAGTGTGCAGCGCAAGGCACAAAGTATGCCAATTCATTTTCTTGGAGTATTCTTCTTTGGACGCCTTTGTACATTCCAGCCATGTTCGCTCCATTATCATAGGACTGACCTCTGCAAAACTTCATGTCTAGACCATCAGCTTTTACTTTCTTGAGAATTTCTTCACTCAAACCAAGGCCTGTCTTGTCAGTAACCACAAAAAAATCAATAAAACTTTCTATAATTTCTGTGCCACTCTCACTCACTTTTACATATCGAATTACCTGTGTCATTTGTTCAAGTTTGCTCACATCTGGAGTGCAATCAAACATGAGTGCAAAATATCTTGCTTCTTTTATCTCTTTCAGTATATCTTCTCTTACTTTTTTGGCCATCACAGCTAGGAATTCGTCTTGAATAGCCGGAGAAAAGTAGCTTACTTGGCCTTTCTTGTGACGTTGTATGTGTTCACGCAAAGGATCATTGTAGTGGGATATAAGATCTATGGTGTTTAGAAACTTCCCACTGTTGGGGTTACCAAAGTCAGCACTTTCTTCAGTTCCTCTTAAGGGACTCCCCTGCTTTGCCAAGAACAATATAGCATCAATAATACAATACAAGACTGCTCGCCAATGTTTTTCTTCCTTTGCTATCTGCTGTTGCAGTTCTTTGTCGATACCACCCATTCCAATTGAGATTTCTAGAGTTTTCCAAGTACAAAAACATGATTTGTGATGTTGTGAGTTCTCATGGTCTGGGATTTTTTCACTGAGCTTTCTCCACTTTGTTAAACCTTCCTGTTTAGCCAAATAGGATAGAGATGTTTCTATTGAAGCTTGAGAAAATAACCTACATGGAATGCAGAACAAAGCATTTTTGGTTTGGCTATACCCTAGCCATGATCTGTTTACTTTATGACCATTTGGTAGCTGTTTGGAAAACCACTCCTTTGTGAGATGTCTCCCATCTCTCAAGCTTTTGCGTAGATCAGGAAAAGATTGTGTCTTTGCTCTCATTCTTGTAATGTAACATCGCTCAAGATCCATAACTATTCTTGGCCATGTACCAGGGTCACTGAAATCAAAAGAGAATTCTGCACAAATAATATCTTGTGAGCCTGACGAGGTTACAGAAATGGAGTCCTGGTTGTGAACGTCTGTAGAGTTGATGTTACGGCCTTGTGAGCCTGACGAGGTTACAGAAATGGAGTCCTGGTTGTGAATGTCTGTAGAGTTGATGTTACGGCCTTGTGAGCCTGACGAAGTACCAGAAATGGAGTCCTGGATGTGAATGCCTGTAGAGTTGTCACTAAGGCCTTGTGAGCCTGACGAGGTTCCAGAAATGGAGTCCTGGTTGTGAATGTCTGTAGAGTTGATGTTACGGCCTTGTGAGCCTGATGAGGTTACAGAAATGGAGTCCTGGTTGTGAATGTCTGTAGAGTTGATGTTACGGCCTTGTGAGCCTGATGAGGTTACAGAAATGGAGTCCTGGTTGTGAATGTCTGTAGAGTTGATGTTACGGCCTTGTGAGCCTGACGAAGTACCAGAAATGGAGTCCTGGATGTGAATGTCTGTAGAGTTGATGTTACGGCCTTGTGAGCCTGACGAAGTACCAGAAATGGAGTCCTGGATGTGAATGCCTGTAGAGTTGTCACTAAGGCCTTGTGAGCCTGACGAGGTTACAGAAATGGAGTCCTGGTTGTGAATGTCTGTAGAGTTGATGTTACGGCCTTGTGAGCCTGACGAGGTTCCAGAAATGGAGTCCTGGTTGTGAATGTCTGTAGAGTTGATGTTACGGCCTTGTGAGCCTGATGAGGTTACAGAAATGGAGTCCTGGTTGTGAATGTCTGTAGAGTTGATGTTACGGCCTTGTGAGCCTGACGAAGTACCAGAAATGGAGTCCTGGATGTGAATGCCTGTAGAGTTGATGTTACGGCCTTGTGAGCCTGACGAAGTACCAGAAATGGAGTCCTGGATGTGAATGCCTGTAGAGTTGTCACTAAGGCCTTGTGAGCCTGACGAGGTTCCAGAAATGGAGTCCTGGTTGTGAATGTCTGTAGAGTTGATGTTACGGCCTTGTGAGCCTGACGAGGTTCCAGAAATGGAGTCCTGGTTGTGAATGTCTGTAGAGTTGATGTTACGGCCTTGTGAGCCTGATGAGGTACCAGAAATGGAGTCCTGGTTGTGAATGTCTGTAGAGTTGATGTTACGGCCTTTTGAGCCTGACGAAGTACCAGAAATGGAGTCCTGGATGTGAATGCCTGTAGAGTTGTCGCTAAGGCCTTGTGAGCCTGACGAGGTTCCAGAAATGGAGTCCTGGTTGTGAATGTCTGTAGAGTTGTCGCTACGGCCTTGTGAGCCTGACGAAGTACCAGAAATGGAGTCCTGGATGTAGGTACTGCTTGAATTATCTCCCTGTGGATTTCGGAGTTTCTCTTTTAACTCTACTGCCTCCAAATCACAGGTCTTTTCCATTTCACCTGAAAAAATATACAATATGAAAATATAATATTATACAATTTACTACTTCACCTGTACATCAAGTAAAAACTTAAGTATTATAATATAATGCATTAATATTTTTAACTTACCTGTCTTTGATTTTTTGTCGCTCAACCATGACGACATCAATGATGATAAACGTTGTGCTGCTTGTTCTCTTTGCCTCGCCTTCTTCCTGTTCTCTGCTCCAGAAGGTTTTTTCGACATCTTTGTAACCAATATTCACTTCATGCAAATTGTGCAAAACAAATCTACAAGCCAAATATAAATATTTCAAATCCTGCGCCAACAATTCCATCTCTTTTCTGAAGTTATTTATATAGTGCATATATATATTCCGCATCACTGTACAGAGAATATTTGAACATTCCCATCAGTCCAACACTTCCATGCACAATTAGACTCTCCGCTAGCCTCCAAACTTTCAAGCGTTCCCTGAAAACTCACCTCTTCAGGCAAGCCTATCATATTTAAGTTCTACACGCATAATCCTCTGAGGCACTTATGTATTATATAGCTTCCCTTCTGGACTTGTAACTTGTTGGGACTGCTATGCTATTACTGGTGCCTGTCCTTGTGTTTCCCGCCTATATACCAAATAGATTGTAAGCTTGCAGCAGGGCCCTCCTACCTCCAAGTCTGTCTGTTACCCAGTTTGTTTTATCACTGTCTACTATTGTAAAGCGCAACGGAATCTGCTGCGCTATATAAGAAACTGCAAATAAATAATAAATAAATAATCAGTCCCTGCCCCAGTGGAGTTTACTATCTATATTCCCTACCACATGTACACAGACATTCTAAAATTACTTATATTGAAACCCAATTAATTTAACTGTACATTTTTGGCATGAGGGAGGAAACCAAATTATCATGAGGAAAATCACGCAAGTACGGGGAGAATATACATGTCAAAACTTCTTTGTTCTCTTTAGAGCTGGATAACAACATAACAATGACATAGCAATAGTGACATGATAGTCCATATGGTGCAATTTAATTTTTTTTTTTATATGGATAGTAATTTAACTGTCTCAAAAGAGAAAATAAAACCAGATGTCCTCAGCTAACTCCTCCTCTAGTTGTACCAGTTACAAAGCAACATTAGAGCACCTGCAAGGAATAGTACCGACAATTGCATAAGACTCATCCAAAGTTTTGAAACAAGTCAATTACAAGTATCATTGCTGAAGTCATGAATACCACAAACAGCAGTTACATCGTTTATATCATATGAATAATGTACCAACAAAAAGAAGCATACAAAGCTAGAAATCTTAAGGTCCATAAACACAGGGTGACTATGCCCAGCGTGTATAGACAGCGATGATCACGTCCAGGCTGGAGGGAAAACCGCTCAGTGCATATACACTGAGCGGCTTTCCCCCTGACTGGTGAAGACGGAGGAGGGAGGACGGCTTTGCATAGTGCAGAGCAACCCTCAAAGCAATAATATTAATAAACATGGGAGTAAACATATATATATACACACACACACACACACATAACCCTGAAAACTGTAATTAACAAACAGTAGAAACCAAAAAAAAAAAACAGGAACATACAGTATACATAACATCAATTTAGCAAAAAAAGGCCCACGGCGGGGCTCAATAGTACATATGTTATGAAATGAGCCTCGGCGGGCTCTAGGCAAACAGGGTGCACCTTGCACGGTAACCGCCTGACAGCACAACACAATCCTTAAGAGGAAAGCATAAACATATCCAGAGTATGCAACAGAGCAATCACTGACTATACACAGGAGCTGTACAACCAGTGGGGATACAATACCCTTAGCGGGATCATTAAAGACATACACTGTTAGCATAATATGCACAGTCCCATGGCATTGTGTACATTAATCCAGTATAGTCCATCCATCAAGTATATTGGCCATCAATAAAGTACATACATTGAGATATATAGATAGATATTGCTTGCTGGACAGTAAATAGAGAAAATACTGCTTCACATGTGCCCTCTAATATAAAACAATAATGAGAAAATGTATTCCTGGGGCAATTTGTTTCATTACACTGCAGAATCTGTGAAAGCCACCATTTCTATATTTAATATTTACAGAAGTATGTATATAAAATACATATTAAATATACACACATGTGCATAAAAATTTTATAGTGGCTTTCACCAATTTCAAGTCAAAGGAGTAGCACGTGTAGTGTGTTCATTCACAAACATCCTACACTATCCATTTCACTACAATGGCATATATATACACATGTATATCTATATATGTGTATATCTATATATGTGTATATCTATATATGTGTATATCTATGTATGTGTATATCTATGTATGTGTATATCTATGTATGTGTATATCTATATATGTGTATATCTATATATGTGTATATCTATGTATGTGTATATCTATGTATGTGTATATCTATGTATGTGTATATCTATGTATGTGTATATCTATGTATGTGTATATCTATGTATGTGTATATCCATGTATGTGTATATCCATGTATGTGTATATCCATGTATGTGTATATCCATGTATGTGTATATCCATGTATGTGTATATCCATGTATGTGTATATCCATGTATGTGTATATCCATGTATGTGTATATCCATGTATGTGTATATCCATGTATGTGTATATCCATGTATGTGTATATCCATGTATGTGTATATCCATGTATGTGTATATCCATGTATGTGTATATCCATGTATGTGTATATCCATGTATGTGTATATCCATGTATGTGTATATCCATGTATGTGTATATCCATGTATGTGTATATCTATGTATGTGTATATCTATGTATGTGTATATCCATGTATGTGTATATCCATGTATGTGTATATCTATGTATGTGTATATCCATATATGTGTATATCCATATATGTGTATATCCATATATGTGTATATCTATATATGTGTATATCTATATATGTGTATATCTATATATGTGTATATCTATATATGTGTATATCTATATATGTGTATATCTATATATGTGTATCTCCAAAAGGAACGGCACTCAAACACTGTTTTCAAGTGCAAAAAGAGAAGCCTTGGCACTCAGACAATAAGCCTCTATTCAGGACTGTGGTGCCCAGGTGCACGGTGCTGCCAACCAGGTGGAGGGTCTATATATGTAGTAATCCACCGGCACTCACTCGGACATCATACAAAGCAGTGGATAGGCGTATGTAGTCTAATCAGACTATACGCCTATCTACTGCTTTGTATGAAGTCCGTGTGAGTGCCAGTGGATTATATCTCTCTATCTATACATACCCTGTACCCAGCAACCTTGCTACTAGCCTCTGAGTGCTACTTCATTTACAGTGTATATATATGTATATAGTGTAAAAGAAGTGGCACTGGGCTAGTAGCAAGGTTACGGGATACAGGGTACGGCGACTCCTTCATCAAGTTAATTACACACAGTGCAAAAGCAGGCTTAAATATACAAGAAATAAGGAAGAAACTTACCCCCACCCAGTGCAATTAACGGTCTGTGGCCGCCAGAGGTGTCGTCAGCCCCAACTTCCGGGTGTAGCTTTCACTCCGAATAGTGGAAGTTCATCACACGGGAGAATGCGTGTCGTCGGGTGCTGTGTAGTGACATAAGGCATGAAAATCAATAGAATAAATATTATGAATGTGACGTAGCTCCTGTGCGCATAAACAGTGGCATCCGAAGTTACAAAAATACAGAGGGGGATGTATGAGTGTGCAAACTGAAAAAAACATTGGAAAATTGAATGGTATATACCATGGGTCCTCAAACTGCGGCCCTCCAGATGTGGTGAAACTGCAAATCCCAGCATGCCTTGCCACAGTTTTCCTATAAGGGAGTGTTAAAACTGTGGCAAGGCATGCTGGGAATTGTAGTTTCACAATATCTGGAGGGCCGCAGTTTGAGGACCCATGGTATAATACGGTCGTTTGGTAGACTGAAGAGAAGTATGTCGACAGTCATTAGGTAGACACCGCTAGGTCGACATGCGGAAATGTCATGGTCAAGGTCGACATGGTATTAGGTTGACATGACCGTGAGGTCGACATAAGGAAGGTCGACTGGTCATAAGGTCCACATGGGGTTTTTCACGTTTCTTGGATCCGACATGTGCCGACAGGCAGTATTTCATGCAATACCATCCACTAGGGTGTGGTCTGAGATTAAAATACTGTTCCCGGGCGAAGCAAGCGATGCAAGGGTACGATTCTCTCTGTCAACTGTGCCCATGTCAACTGTGTCAACATTGGTGTAAAAACCAGTGAAAAACCCCATGTCGACATTCCTCATGTCGACCTAACTGTCATGTCAACCTAAAACCATGTCAACCGTCCATGCATGCTCCCTGTCGAAATAAACCCATGGCGACTTGACATCATGGAACAGTCAGAAGCACTCAGTTTTGCACAGAAAGAAATAAAACCATTAATCATAAGCCATTTGTGTGCTTACAGTCGACACAGCAGAAGGTATTTTTACACCACCAAAAAAAAGATTATACACATATTATTACATGATAGATATACACTCAGTACTCACTATATTCTGAAATGAAATATATATTTAAAAATTATCCCTCAGTACTGTCATTATTGACTCTCTCTGAAGGTAAATTATTAAGCCAGTTGCTGACTAAGGATTGACTCAGTCAGCAGTTAGGGTTAATAATATAGCTTCAAAGAGAGTCAATGAGACTGAGGGATAATTTATAGATTTTTAATTTCAGAATAAAACCCGGACCCCCAATTTCTCCCCCTGGGCCTGGGCCAGGGCAGGCCCTGGTCCTCAAATAATACTCAGTATTATTTGAGGACCAGGGCCTGCCCTGGCCCAGGGGGAGAAATTGGGGGTCCGGGTTTTATTCTGAAATTAAAAATCTATAAATTATCCCTCAGTCTCATTGACTCTCTCTGAAGCTATATTATACAAAGCTGTTTATCACAAATGACATTTGTATTTCCAAGCCAACAGAGCATTGCTATCTTGTCACGTTCCACCTCACTGTGTGATAAACAGCTTTGTACTACTAAATGGTCACTGTAGGACAATGAATTGCAAGAACTACTTTCTCTGTGTCTTGCCAAAATAGCTGTATATGGGGCTTGTTACCTTTAACATAGGCTAAAGTGAAGCATGAGAAACTTCGCAGAACCCCTTAACATGTAATAATGCCATAATATGCACAGCTTAAACCAGAAGTTCCAAAATGGTGAGCTACAGCATGTTTTCTTGTCTTGCCTGCAACCAGCCCGTATATTATTACCTTAGTGGAGTCGCCCGGATAAATAACTTTTTCACCACCCGCTCACTGTCACACTTGTCTGACTCAGTCTGAGTTCCAGGATGCGCCCTGGGCACAGTGGTGGCAGCCAATTCTTGCCCTGCCTGCTGCTCAAATCTGGCTAGGGCGCGGTGGGGGAGAGGTCTGGAGGTGATCACGCTGGCTTGGTGGCGGTGCGGCACACTGTCATCCGGCTGAGTGACGCTGGCTGAGACTGTGTCCTGGCTGGCTAGTGACCGACTGGGTCTCTGCCCAGGATGGGCTGCCCCCGCCGGCCTCCACGTCCTCGAATGCGTCGGGGAAGGCCTGTGATGGCGCGCTGGCTGGCAGGCAGCAGCTGCGTACTCTGCTTCCTCCTGCCTCGCCCGACGCCGACCTGCGCAATGCCTTCCCGCGCGCGGGAAAGTTCATAGAACTACCCGCGCGCTGACTTTCTTTCCGGCGCCTCGTTGACTCCTCCTCCTTGTACGTGTGGGCGGCGCATGCGTCATGACGTCACCCGCACACCAGCATAACAAGGAGGAGGAACCCGGCGGCGCCGCGGACATGTTTAAAAACAAGCGTTTGTGCCCTGCACGGTCAGTGGCACTATTGCGCCCCCCCACTCCAGCGCCCGGTGCGCGTGACCCCCCAGCCCCCCCCTAGTTACGGCCCTGGTGATAGGCAGTAAGTGATAGTGATGGATAGTGGGTGACAGCAGCGTAAGGGTTGTGGATGAGGGTGACGGGCAGTGGGTGATAGTGACGGATAGTGGGTGACAGCAGCATGAGGATGATGGGCAGTGGGTTATAGCGATGGATAGTGGGTGACGGCAGCATAAGGGTGACATCAGTGTGAGGGTAACGACCAGTGAGTGATAGTAATGGATAGCGGGTGACACCAGCATGAGGGTGATGGGCAGTGGGTTATAGCGATGGATAGTGGGTGACGGCAGCATAAGGGCGACATCAGTGTGAGGGTGATGAGCTGTGAGTGATAGTAATGGATAGTGGGTGACAGCAGCATAAGGGTGGTGGATGAGGGTGACGGGCAGTGGGTGACAGCAGCGTGAGGGTGACGGGCAGTGGGTGACAGCAGCGTGAGGGTGATGGGAAGTGGGTAATAGTGACGGATGTGGGTGACTGCAGCAAAAGGGTAGCCGGTGATGGTGACGGATAGTGTACTGGCTTGGGGGAGCACATGCCATCCTGCCACCAGACAGAGTCCGCCACTGGGACTTGGGCTCCTAGAATTATGGGGCCCTAGGGCAACTGCCCATTAAGCCCTTGCATTAAGACGTCCCTGAATATATACATTGCTGGTCAGCAGCTGCGTGTGTAATGTAAACACACACTGTGGAGCAGGGAGGAAGCGGCCAGTGAGCTGGGGGGGGGGGGGCGCCGCCATGCCGTGTAGCCTGGAGGTAGAGAGGAGTCTGTGCTGTGTGCAGCATGTGTGCCGGGCAGTGTGGGAGTGAGGTGGGGGGTGTACAAGCAGGGGGAGGGAGTGGGAGGTCTGCTGGGCTGAAAGTCGGTAATCTTTCAGCCTGGCTGCCGGACACATTTAGCGATGATGGCTAAAAAACCAGCCATCATCGCTAGATGTGCTGGTAAAACCAGCAGACTTCCCACCTCGCTAGCGATGATGCGGGAACCCTATCTCACCATGGAATGGCTTTTCCCCCTACTCGCAGTGCTGACTAAGCCAAGACTTGCTTACCGCTGTGATGGCCATGGAGAGGAAGATGATGTTGATGTCAGTGGCCCTCCTTCCCAATGGCTGGCAATGCCTGCAATTTCTGGTGCACTTTCTTACACTCCTAAATACCCGGAGCCTGTCAATCAACTTGCAAATGGCTACTGCAGACCGCGTGCATGTGCGGGCATTATATAAATAGTTTGCAGCCCAGTGATGGAGCCTGAATCGTATCCCTTGATTATCCCTTATCCGAAATGCTCGGGACCACTAGCATTTTGGATAAGGGATTTTTGAAAAAAATTCATACTTACCTAGACTCCTGGTGGTGCCCGATGTCCACGGCGGCCTACGGGATCCTCTTCAGCAGCATCTCCGGACTGAAGAGGATCCCGGAGGCCGCCGTGGACATCGGGGAAGGGGTAAGCATGGAAAAAAAGGGTCTGGGGAAGAAAAAATATTCTGAAAAACCACGATTTTTGGAATATTTTGTTTTTTGGAATACACGGATAAGGGAGACCCGACCTGTATACTGTAAACAAGAACCACTAACACAAGATACACTATAGCCTACAATTTGTGTAAATTACAAAGAAACATACATTGCATATAATATGAACAGTACATGCCTCTTAGAATACATGAACTAACTCAACCTTATTTAAAGCAGAACAAACTCTAGATATTTTTAAGCATAAAGCAGCATATTTTAGACAGTGACCAGCAAAGTGATGAATTGATAAGATATACAGTTCTGTTAGTGATTATAACCATGATACCATCATTTAAAGTTTCAAAAATAAAGCAGTATTTTTGGCAACAGCATTAAGTGGCCTGAAAATCCCAGAAGGCACAGTAACAATGGCCCTTATTCTGATCGGTGCGGCCGGATCCGAATATGCGGCCAGGACCGTGCGTCCGAAACCCCGCCTTCCATACAGATCGCCAACTCCGTCCGTACGCGGTAAGAAGCTGTCCGCACGGACCGCACGTGTATTTTTCATTATTACACCTCCTCCCTCTCAGGGAACCTCCCCCATCATTCGATGGTCGCAGACCATCGAATGCAGGACTGAGTGGCCAGGCAGCTCCCGCAACCTCAGACCACACGGGCATTTCTCCGTGCAAAAGCAGGGATCTGGGCGGGCAGCTGACATCCGGCAATGTCATATGTCCGACCCCTACACGTGCGTCATGACTGCATTACCATACGTACGCCCAGCGTTTGCATGGGAACGCCCATGAAACGCGGGGCGTATGCATATGGTAATGAGCCCAAATAGCCCCTCTCCACCCCCTGTTCGAAGTGAACACATTTCATACGGAATTTGGACGTGCGTTCCGTTCACACATGCGCAGAGACGACTCTGCACATGCGCAGACACAAAACATCGGCGGGCCGAACGCACTCGGATATTACCGCACCAACCAGAATAAGGGCCAATGTGCTGATAAAGGTAGCAGCAAAATAATGATTGGCTCATAACTATCAAGTAGGAATTGTTATTCAAATATGTTTAAGTGCCTCCATCTTCATTCTAGAAAGGCATAAAACACTCTTGTGTATGATTAGCTAATGTTTTATTACAAACTGCTTAAGTCAATGGTATGTTCCGTTTTTGTCAGTGCTATGTTTTATATATATATATATATATATATATATATATATATATATATATATATACATATATATATACATATACACACACACACACACACACACAGTTTTGTCCAGCAACTCCTCGGCTGACAGGCTCAGCTTGATAACTTGCCCGGGTGCCCGTGTAGAGGGTAAGGAAGCCCCCACATACAGAACGGAACAAATAACACGTCACTCCGGGTCTGCTGTCACATCAAAAGAATTGTCTACGCCGTTTCGGGCCAGGCCCGTCTTCAGGACATTTGATATATGTAGAGATATATATATATATATATATATATATAGATATAGATATAGATAGATAGATAGATAGAGTGTTAGTTTTAATTTTGTAATACGTGTAGATACTTTTTATCAGTAAAGATGAGAATAAAATCTAATAGGACCGTGATAGATAACCTATGACACACGTGTAGGGTGGCCAATCCCGGGATCGGGATCGGCGGGATCCCGGGATTTGGCCCCTAAAACGCCGGGATTTCAATCCCGGGATTGGAGTTTCCAATCCCGGGATTTCGGGATTAGACTGCGCATGCGCAGTCTAATGCCGGGCAGCGTCTGAGCTAGTGCTCAGACGCTGCCCGGCTTCTCCCGTCCCGGGCAGTGCAGCTCTGCGCAGCGTGACGACGTCAGAGGTCACGCTGCGCAGGGCACACAACAGCCGCCGCCTCCTCATCTGACTCCTGCGCTGACCTCCCGCCGCCCGCCCTCCCACCCAGCCTGCATTCTCCTTTACCTCCCACCCAGCCTGCATTCTCCTTTACCCGGACCCCCAGACCATCGACCGACAAAGGCTACAGCCTCCCGCAACACACGCCTGGCTACTGTATATCCGCCCGGCCGCACCGCACCGCAACTGTAAGTAAATATGCGGGCGGCCGGGGCGGGTTTTTGTATTAGGGAAGCCAATCCCGGGATCCCGGGAATCCCGGGATCGGGCATTTTTCAATCCCGAATTCCGGGATTGAAAAAATGCCCCGGGATTGGCAACCCTACACACGTGTCACTCCAAGGCACCTTGACTGACATGAAGACAACCGATGCGGAGAGTGAAGTGGGCAAGGGAAGTGGCTAAGCCAGCACGCACGCTGCGCCGCCAATGGGATGGGGACAGAGGGGGGCGTTGCCTGTCCACTGGAGGGACCAGGCACGTACGGAGCTAGCTCCCATTCTCCTATAGTCCACCCCTGCTGCTGTAGTCAGGACTGTGGAAGCGCCGGCTGGGGACTAAAGACCCGCCTGCCGCTGAGTCCAGGCACTTGACCTGGAGGATCAACACAGGCTACCAGAGGAGCTTTGGTGAGGTGAGGACTGAGCTCCGCCATCCTGATGCTGCGGCAGCTATATTGTCCAGGAGACCCACAGATTACCCTCCCTGGGACACCTTTCCCACACATGCAGGGCCGGCGCCACCACTAGGCAAATCTAGGCATTTGCCTAGGGCGCCGGCCACTGGAGGGCGGCATTTCGCCCCCCCCCCCCCGCCGCGGGGGTACCTGTCCTTCGCCTGCGTATGTAAAGCTTGCGGCGGCAGCGGGGGGTCCCTGCAGACAATAAGAAATAACGAGCACTATCCGCCTGGCTACGCGGAAGCGCTTCTGTTGTGGAAACACTGGCCGCACGCTGATTGGCTGAGATTCAGCCAATCAGCGTGCGCCGTGCGGCCAGTGTTTTCACAACAGAAGCGCTTCCGCGTAGCCAGGCAGATAGCGCTCGTTATTTATTATTGACTGCAGGGACCCCCCGCTGCCGCAAGCTTTACATACACATGCACAGGACAGGTACACCCCCCCCCCCCCCCCGGCACCGGGGCGCCCCGACCCCAACTCACCTGGGGCGCTCCGGTGCCTTGCACCGGCCCTGCACACATGGGCTCTGTTGAAAACTGCAGGCTCCGAATGCCACACTATTCAATGCTTCTATTGGCACTAGTAGCTGCATTATTGACAGACACTGTATTATTGCAGCCTTCTTAAATTATATCTTGCTCTTTCACATTGGCTTTCAAATTTATAATGGGCACCACAGTGTGTGGCATATGTATAATGGGGCATCACAGTGTGTGGCATATGTATAATGGGCATCACGGTGTGTGACAATCTATAATAGAGCATCACGGTGCCTGGCATATGTATAATGGAGCATCACGGGGTGTGGCATATGTATAATGGAGCATCACGGTGCCTGGCATATGTATAATGGAGCATCACGGGGTGTGGCATATGTATAATGGAGCATCGTGGGGTGTGGCATATGTATAATGGAGCATCATGGGGTGTGGCATATATATAATGGAGCAACAAGGGGTGTGGCATATGTATAATGGAGCATCGCAGTGTCTGGCATATGTATAATGGGCATCACGGTGCCTGGCATATGTATAATGGAGCATCATGGGGTGTGGCATATGTATAATGGAGCATCCTGGGGTGTGGCATATGTATAATGGAGCATCACAGTGTCTGGCATATGTTTAATGGGCATCACGGTGCCTGGCATATGTATAATGGGCATCACAGGGTGTGGCATATGTATAATGGAGCATCACGGGGTGTGGCATATGTATAATGGAGCATCACGGGGTGTGGCATATGTATAATGGAGCATCACGGGGTGTGGCATATGTATAATGGAGCATCGCAGTGTCTGGCATATGTTTAATGGGCATCACGGTGCCTGGCATATGTATAATGGCTGCAAAGATCACCAAATTATTGATATTTCTTGAAGTGACAGGCGACTCGAGGAAGGCAACACTTTTTTACGATTTTGACACACCAAGCTGAAAAGGTTAGTCATCACTGCAATAGGACATCAGTAAATAATTGCTTACTACTGTATATTATAATCTCATGTTTATCATTTTAGTCCACAACACAGCTGACTGTAAAAAACAAATAGAAATAAGTCATGTTTTTAGGTTGCAGTAAATTGGAGAAAACCAAACTCTTAGAAGAACCCATTTAATGTGCTGACTGCTTTCTTGGCAATGTGACTTTAAATGTGCCATACAATAGCATGATTCATGCTGATTAAACAAAATTGTCTGCCTCTTGCTATTGCTCAATAGTTGCACAATGAAGACATTGAGAATGACTCAACACAAACAGGCATGACCCGTTTCACTAGACATCACTGCATTTTACACAATTAGATTCTTCTTTAAGACTTGCACAACAGCAGCTCTGCACACCATGGCCCTTATTCTGGTTGGTGCGGTCAGAGCCGCACACGGGGCTCCGACCGCACAAACCAAGGGCCGCCCACCGGACGGATCGCCACGGCCGTCCATACACGGACGGCTGGCGATCCGCACAAAAATGGTGGAGGCTACGCCTCCACCATGGTGGGAGCTGCCCCCTGCCTTCGATGGTCGACGACCATCGAAGGCAGGCCCGCACGCCGCGGCAGCTCCCGCAAGCTCAGACCACACGGACAATCGTCCGTGTGGGAGCTTGTAAGAGGGCTGAAAGCTGACATCCGGCGACGTCAGCTTTCCGCCCCCATGTCATGGTAATGAGGGCGTCATGCCCTCATTACCATGCATACGCCCCGCGTTTTCATGGGAACGCCCATGAAACGCGGGGCGTACACATAGGGAAATGAGGGGCTGAAGCCCCTCACGCCCCTATACGCCCCCTTTGCGGCGGACGAAATCCGTCTGCGGCGAAGGGGGCTGCACATGCGCAGAATGACCTCTGCGCATGTGCAGACAAAAAACATCGGCGGTACGGCCGCACGCGGGCCGTACCGTGCCGATCAAAATAAGGGCCCATATTTTTAGGATCCATCTCTCCACGTGAGATCTGGTTACAAAGCCAAGTAACATACTTTTAATTGTGTGTTTTTTACGCAATGTTACATATTTATGTGATATACAATTTCTTAAGTGTCCTATGAGAGCATAGTTTTTATATTAAATATATATATTTTTATCAATCTGATTCACTCATGTTTTAGTTTTGAGCTCTGCTTCTTTCTTTGTGTTTTTATTTGTCATTCAGGTTGTATACTTAACCTGTATCAGCCACTGCCAGCGCAGTGGTGGATAGGCCAACAAGCCAATGCAGTGTGTATCCAAGTTTACCTACAACTTACAATACTATCTATTAAACATCATCCTTAGTTTTAGAAAATGAAATTTTAGTACATTCAAAATGTTAATTAGTGCAAAGCATATTTGCTCTTTGCTCATGGAACATATGGCCTTATTCTAGTTCACTCTTTCTGACAAAATCCTTCTTAAGCCGCGTATACATGGCTGCGATAGGGACTGAAATCGCTGGGAATAATGGTCACTGGCGACCATATTGCCAGTGATGGGAATGTGCCCCAGCGATAAATCGCCGGGTGCATGCTCCCGTGTTCAGCCCCGTTCTAATCGCTGGTCGCAGGATCTTGCTCCTGCGACCAGCTGATTAACTCTGCGGCACCGCCGGCAGAGGTTCCCTTTCATCAGCGACCATCTCTGGTCGCTGATGAAAAGGAGACACTGAGCAATATATCTCCCCCGTGTGTATGCACCTTTAGATGGACAAAATCATGTGCACTGCAGGTGGGGCAGATGTTACTTGTGCAGAGAGAATTAGATTTGGGTGGGGTTTTACTTCAAAGTGAGATCTATATTGCAGTGTAAAAATAAAGCAGCCAGTATTTACCCTGCACAGAAACAAAATAACTCACCCAAATCTAATTCTCTCTGCACGTTACATCTGCCCCACCTGCAGTGCACATGGTTTTGTCCATCTAAGAAGGATTTTGTCAGAAAGAGTGAACTAGAATAAGGCCCATAGTGCTACAGACACATCGTAAAAAATGTAAATTCGCTAATGGGAGGAGGGAGAACGTAAGATAAAAAATGTATTTATATACAAAGCACCTATGTACAGAAATTATATGATTCAGGCAGTGTATGGTCGCTGCCTAGCGAGCACATAAACGCTGTTTGCCGGGGGAATCCTCACGCTAGCATGGGAGCGTATGTGTACTTTCACACATCTGCTCACATGTGGGCGCATGGAGGAGAAATCATTGGGGCCTGGGCTAATTCCAGCCTGAGCGATCAGGTCTGAATTGCCCCCTGTAAATCAACAGCACTCTCTCCCAGCAGTAGTAATAGATGTTCATATGAACACTAAATGTAAACCAATTATATAACCTGCATAGGACTTACAGAATATTATTTAATGGACATAACCAATAGATGGAAATAGACACCGATACGGGTAAACGAGCCATTCGGTTATTTTAACGAGTTCATTTACATTTTCTTTACACAACATTCAGTAAAGTCTGAAACAGTTGAACTTGGGTCAGGTAATGTACAGACGGAGCTGATCCTGGCAATAGAATCGCAAATTGCCGCTGTGCGCCGTCCGACAGAAGGGGGCACGCTCGCATGAGATGCTTGTGCGCCTCGTTCTGTCGGAAATCGCCTCCGCCGGTTTCCCACTGCTCCCCCATAGCACCAACTCGCCCTGCCCGTCTCCCTGTAGCGGAGAAAGGCAGAGAATCCGCTCCCCGCCGCCATGCTGACTGGGATGCGCAAGCGTGTGAAATACTCGTGTGTCCCAGTCAGGTGGAGCTCCTGTCCACCAGCCTGTGCCAGCTCAGGAGATCTGGCGATAGTTCAGGCTGGCTGACAGGCGCTCCATCTGTATATATATCTAGTGTCATTGTGCATTGGCAGGGAGTGAAACCACATCTCTCTCTCTGTCACACATGCACAAACACAGAGGCAATCACAAGGTAGCAGACTAGCTTTCCAAGCATTTGTTTCGAGGGGGCTTACTAGTTTGGTTATATTTTTTGCTGAGTAAAGGGAGTTAATTTGTAGCAAACAAAAAAAAAACACAATAATTTATATAACCCAGGAGAGTGTAGTGTGTGTGGTATAACTCACAGACAATGTCTAGTTAACCGCAAAAGGTTGACATGCACTATATTGACATTGACAAAAGGTCAACACATGGAAAAGGTTTTTCACTTTACTTGGTGGACCCCCACTTAGCATGTAGACCCTCAAATCAGTGTACTGGTTCACTTGCCGTGCCTCGAGCCAGGTACCTCGCTCCGCTGCAGCTGCACCTTTTACCGTTCCCGATCATGGATGGTAAAGAAAAATAGAAATTGGTAAAACTTATCAACATTTTTATGTATCTCTACCTTTATTGCAATTGCAACCTTGTGCATGTCAATGTATTGACTGTTGACTCAGACATTGTCTGTCAGCCATTCCAATACTGAGCATAGGGCCTGATTTAGATTAGCAAACAATGGAAAAGAGCAAGCAACTCCGTAAAATCATGCTGCACTGCGGGTGGGGCAGATGTAACGTAGGAGGATGCTTTCCCCCAGCTTGTGTCAACATTCATTTGAAACATGCAGAAAGTGTTTTTATTTAGTTTTTTTTTAAATATTCAAAAAAAAAGCAAGAGTAGGCAGATGATGTCCACCTACTTCTGTGACATCACAAGTTGGAGAAAACTTGGCTGGTCTGAGTAACAAGTTCTCAGTGTCACAACAAGTTTGGTGCCTTACCTGGTTTATAATTTCTCCCATCAGTGTAGCTCTGCTCCATGCTGCAAGGAAGTTCTGTGTGTCCTGAACATTGCTGATTGATTACAGCACCTGAGTGAGACATGCTCAGCTCTCACTGATTGAGGCATCTGGGAGACTCCAGTAATTAGCTCCCTATATAAAACAGTCTCTGGCAGTCAATCCCTGCCAGAGTATAGTTTCACTAACCTGCTCCAGAATCCCTTGTGGTTTGTTTTCTCCAGACTTCCAGTGATTGACCTCGGCTTTCCCTTGACAACTCTCCTGCCTAATCCTTCTGTACTGACCTCGACCCTGCTTTTGCCTCATTCCTTGGGTACCTGCTTTGCTTGCCTAATCTCGACCCGGCTAGACGACCACAAACTTGCTAACTTTCTATACGCCATTGCTATATATGCCAGCTATACCAGGGGGAACCTGACCGAGGGTCTGCGACCGGAGTGCCGGGTGCCACTACAGCCCAAATTCCGCTGGGAGGGGTCACTGGCAGAAAAACCCCAGTATGGTTTGATTCCGCTCCCTTGCATCAGGTCACATCAATCCCCAAACAGGTAGGCCTTAGCCCCAGTAATTTGTGACACTCCGGATGAGTGTTCTAATGAAAAAAGTTGGTTAGGTGTGTGGAAACTGAAAAATAAAAACCCAATATTTAAATTTGTAGTGACATATAAATGCAATTTGTTGTAGAACAACGTTAATAATTTGTGTTTGAAAGCTTCACAGACGATGCACTTACCATCAATGTAGATCTACGCAGGTATTTCATTCCTTGAGGACGACAATTTAAGTGCGAATACTTTTTTACACATTACTTTCTAAATTGACGTCGCATTCAGATAAATTCAGCTAGCATATCAGGGGACAGATATTAAGTGAATTTTTTATTTCCCCCAACAGAACATTATTCAGCTCTAAAATAACAGGTGCTCCTAGTTCCACGACACTATAACTTTTGGTTAAGAGTCATACATTCTTCAATAATTTATGAAGACTTACTGTAAGTGTCTCCTTAACACATGCAAATGTTGCACTCGCTGCGCTCTGTTTTAACTGGAACCTAATTTTTAACTGGAGTTCCAGAGCCACAAGTTTCTCTTAAGGTCACCAGGAGACTAGGGCATCCATCTGCTGTGGCAGCAGTCCTAGTTAGTGATCTCTGTGTTCCGTACTTATCTAAACTGTTTTTCGAATCGTTTAATGCTGCCAAAGAGTCTGCTCCATCTCACTGCAACCTATTTCACAATCCAATTACCTTCTGTCTAAAGTAATACTTTATCTGACCCAACCAAGCTGAAGAGAACTTGCTTCTCTACAACACACATTCCCAGCACTGAGCAGTGAAATTAGATTCTGGGTCCCATCTTTCTGATGCATCTACTGCTCACCTTGCTCTTAAGAAAATATAATGTTTTGCACCCTGTAATGTTTAATAGAAAGGAATTTTAGAATGTATTTACCTCCTGCAAACAACTGTATGAAAGGTCAGTAACACATTAATCAGATCCCATACAACATGGAACAAAGCATCTATAGTGTTTTTATTTCCATAAATTGGCAAATAACGAAATAGAGTAACCAGCACCAAAATATTACTATTTAACACATTAGTGATACTCAAAATTTGCAAAGATAACCTAACATTCTAGGCAAAATAATCCAGATGGATTGCTTGGTACTTAGAACATCTCTTGAGTCACAACCCAAGCTGATAGTGGTCCATGACAAAATGCATAGCAGTGAATGCAAGAAAATGTTGTATATTATCGCCACTAGTATGACATCACAGAGACGCCATTTCTGAGTACAATGACTGATCCTTACAGCTAGTTGGCATTTCATACATTGTTTAAAAAAATTAAATCACTTACAGTATTCTACTGTTATTTGACAGATCAGGATTTAAAGCTATTCATGAACACAAAAACATTTTTTTAGAGCGTTTTAAATATCTAAACCAGAGGTGGATTTTCCACAAGGCGACCTAGGCCTAGGGTCCAGCAGGTCCCAAGGGGCCCCATAAAGATATGCTGGCTGTCCATAATGTTCCCAGAGCAGCATTGCGAACCACTTGCGGTGCTGCAAACCATTTGTGGCGCTTTATAAATAAAATATAATAATATTAATATTGATTGCGTGATATTATGACATAGCATGGACCGGTCTACACTCCCAAATTCCCTTTGATGTTCTTTGATAGGATTTTTTTTCCCACTGTATACGAATGGTCAGTAATTTAAAGTGAGACAAGGTATTAAGCCTACTTCCAAAACACCTAGAGCAAGCATGTCCAAACTATGGCCATCCAGCTGTTTTGAAACTACAAGTCCCATCATGCCTTGGCAGTTTTGCTATTAGGGAATGCTAAAAATATGGCAAGGCATGACGGGATATGTAGTTTCACAACAGCTGGAGGGCCACAGTTTGGACAAGCCTGACCTAGAGCCTGATGTTTACAAAGCTGAGCATTAATCAATAGACTGTGCACACACCTCGGTACTCTATCGATGCGGTCTGCAATCAGCTGCAAAAATATAGTGCTATGGATTGTTTGAGGGTCCAAGACTGGTATCCTGCGGCCTGCCTAGGGCCCCATGCCGTATAAATCCGCCTCTGTTCTAGACTACACTTCTGGAGTTGTTACTAGGTAAAACTGCTGTGAGTCTGTTAGTCACTGTATTTTAATTTTGGTTAGGTACTTTGTTAGTCGCAACAAAACCTAGTAGAGCCATATGAAGCATAATAATAAATAATAAAATCTATGTATCCATATTTTTTTTGTGGTTTCAAGTTACAAGTGAAAAACATGGCACATTTTTGTTTAAAAGGACTGTACAATTTCAGCAATAAGGTTTTCATATGGCTATCTTCTTTACAAACATAAAATACCAGTAATAAAAAATCTACTCCTATATAAACCACATTCTATAATACAGTTTATCACTTTACACTATATTATATATTAACCCCTTCAGTGGTGTTTTTTTTTTTTTTAGGGAACGCTCACCACTGGGCGAGATTTTTGGGGGGAGAGCACTCCCTTAAAAAATCAACCACCTTCTCTCCTGGGGCTGGGCAGCTCCGCTAAGCACCCTGCTGTATGCGGCGTGATGTTACAAGGTCACGTTGCACACAGTTGGGGGAAGGAGCTGGGCAGCGGCTGAATCGGAGGTCAGCCCTAATCTTAGTGGCCCTGCCCGGCACTAGATAGCGTAGACCCTGGTACTCCCGAGAATGTTCCGGGTTTGCCAATCTGGGCACTGGAGCACAGCCCAGAAAATTCTTGGGAATATCACTGAAGGGGTTAATAGTGGGATATTACAATGTAAGTCTATAGGTAGAGTAGTTAATGCAGCTGAGTGGGTAATTGGTCAATCAGTTCCTTGTTTGGCAGAGATCTATCAAAGAAAGCAAAAAAAAAAAAGTATGCTAATAAATAAAATGATCATAGACCAGTGATGGCTAACCTTGACACTCCAGATGTTGTTGAACTACAAATCCCAGCATACCCTGACAATTTTGCTATTTGGCCATGCAGGGCATGCTGGGATGTGTAGTTCAACAACAGCTAGCGTGTCAAGGATAGCCATCACTGTTACAGACAATAGCCATCCACGTCAATCTTTTTCAGCTTTTACCGTCAAACAAGCAACAAAGGAATAGTTGCTTTCTGTCTAGTGACTTGTTATTATCAAGTGTTACTACTGTATTCGTGTATGATTGTCATTTCAGTTCATAGCATTTGAGGTTTTCCTGTGACAATAAATAATTGCATTAAACTGATTACAATGTATGCATATTGCTATTATCAGTAGATCTGTGATGGTCATTGATGCATTACGTTAATACTTACATGGATCGCAGAATAAGAACCGCAGTTTAAAGACCGACAAGTAGACATATGTAAAACACGTATATTTTTAACAGTTAAAAAAGTGCATTAAATACTCATTTACGAAGGACCTAATTTTCTATCATTAAAAAGTCTGTTCCAGATAAAGGCATTGTTAATTATGCATTAAAAGGTTTGCCTCATATTAATAATATATTATATTAAATGAACGAGGGAGGAGAATGCTGATCCTATAGCTAATCCCAAACCAAGGAAAAAAGACATAACTATTGCAGTACCCTCGGCCGCATCTTTGGGAACAACTTTAGGACCGTACACCATGGAGAGAGTCCCCAAGTAACCATTGCTCAGTCCCAGTAAAGTGATAAATATAATTGGATAGACATCACTCTGGAAAAAGACTTGGTATATGTGTTTCCGGGGCTGGTAATTACAGAACATAAACAGCGGGATAAAAAATGTTCGGAGTAAAACCAGTGTTGGTAGGACCTTGCTTTCGGGCCCTGGGGTTTGGATCCATGTTGTGATTTGGCGTCCGGTCCAGTCTGCAAAGTTATATGCCAGGAAACACGTCAAGGGAGTGAAATATTTATTAGTCCAGACGCTCCCTGTATGTTTTTCAACAGACTCAATGCTGGCAGAGATGCTTGGGAAGATGATGATGCTGATGAAGAAAGTGTAAAATAAGCAGGCAGCCAGGACCTTCACTCTCTTTAAGATAGGTATGATTGGGGGAGAGTTGGTCTTTGATGAGTCAGTGATGCTTGTCTCTGCTGGACCATCAGACAGAGAACCGTTTGGTCTCTCATCAGATACATTCAAGTAATAACTAAAAAGAAATGCGAGATAGTTAAAATATATCAATTAATTTAATAACAAGTTTACTGTAATTGTATTTGATATCACCTAATCAATCGTCATATCAGAGAGTACTTAATGCTCAGTTACCAACAAATCTACATAAGTATAACTGTACAATGTGTGTGTGTGTGTGTGTGGGGGGGTTCATCTTCAAACTTTGCAGATTACTAGTGTTTACTCTAGGGTTTTGGTCGGGCAGGGCGCCGGGGGGGGGGGGGGCGGTCCGGGCCCGCCGACGTCACACTTGTGGGCGGTCCCGGGCTGCCGACGTCACTAAAGTGTGCGGGCCGAGCCACCAAGGTCAGTAAAGGGGGCGTGCCCGGCCGCCGCCACTACTACAGGGGGGCGGGCCCGGCCCCGCCGAAGATGCAGTCACTACAGGCAGCGGCGTAGCTACGTTTTGGGCGCCCCCCCGCCGCCCATTCAAACCCCCCCAATCCCCCGCAGCCTTACCTTTCGCGCTGGTCCCGGCGGCTCCGTTCTTCTGCTGAGGACCACCACAAAATGGCCGCCCCCATACAGGAGACAGTTTCAGAGAACTGTGTGCTATATGGGGGCGGCCATTTTGTGGTGGTCCTCAGCAGAAGAACGGAGCCGCCGGGACCAGCGAAATAGGTAAGCCTGCGGGGGATTGGGGGAGGTGTAACTATAGCACCGCAGCCCCCGGCGCCCCCATATGCACAGCGCCCCCCCCCCCCGCGCGGTGGCGGGGGCTGCGGTGCTATAGTTACGCCAGTGACTACAGGGGCGAAGGTGCCGTGATGTCGGGGAAGCGCCGGGCTTCACCATCTAAGGCGGCGCTGGGCTTCCCCGTGCAAGCAGTCGGGCAGGCACCAGGCTGTTTTAGCGGGGCGATGCTAGAGGGGCAGGGCGCATTTTGCCCTTTAAAAATCAGGCAGGGCGCAGCTAAAACAGCCTAGCGGGAAAACTACATTACCTTATCATCTTAAGGGATAGTCTAAGTTCGAAGATGGGTTTAATTGGACGAGCCCTTAAGGGTGTTGTCATAAGGGTCCATGCTATTTCTATTTTTTTCATGCATTGTGATATGTCACTGGAAAACTTATGACTTTCTGAATACAACATAATAAATAGGTTCACTTACATGGACCCTTAAAGGCCTATAAGGGTCCATTAAATGAAAAAAAATTTCACTTTACAAAACTTTTGACATTGCTTCTATCTGGACCTGGGATCTCTGTGAAGGATCGGACATTCAGCAGGAAGGACTCTGACCAGATCTAGACTGGATTGCCCTACCGCTGAGACTGCCTTGTCCCGGGTTGTGGATATCTATGTGTTTTTATACCCCCCCCACAATTGTAAAGGCCCCCATACACTATGCGATTTTGGGGCGATTTCATCCGATTTCGGCACTTTGTGCCGATAACCGGGTGAAATCGGCCCAAAATCGCAGGACTGTGACATCTGATCCGATCCGATGCGCGGTTCCGTGCGCATCGGATCGGATCAGAGAGGTTGGACGGTCAGTACATACGATCACGTCCGACCTCCCTGTTAGCTGGTGGCGCCGGTGAGTGCTGACCTGGGGGCGGTGTGGTCAGCAGCAGGGTTCATCAGGGGGACGCCGAAGCGGGTCCTGACGCTGTAACTAGCCGGCGGCGCCTGTGTGTGATGATCTGGCCGGGCGCTGTGATCATTCACATATATCATTCAGCAGCGCTGCGGGACGGACGGGGCCGGGCAGTGGCGGGTATTATATTTTTAAAACACCTGTCAAATGACTAGCCGTTCTCTGATTGGCTGAGAGCTCTCAGCCAATAACTAACCGTTGGCTGAGAGCTCTCAGCCAATCAGAGAACGGCTAGTCATTTGACAGGTGTTTTAAAAATATAATACCCGCCACTGCCCGGTCCCGTCCGTCCCGCAGCGCTGCTGAATGATATATGTGAATGATCACAGCGCCCGGCCAGATCATCACACACAGGCGCCGCCGGCTAGTTACAGCGTCAGGACCCGCTGCCCGCTCCGGCGTCCCCCTGATGAGCCCTGCTGCTGACCACACCGCCCCCAGGTCAGCACTCAGTACCCCCGCTGCCCGCCCCACTGCTGCCCCTGATCACCACCGGCCCCCATGCCCCTCACCGCCCGCCCCCTGCCCCTCACCGCCCGCTGCAGCTCCCCGTACATGTGATAAATTGCAAGCGATTTATCACATGTAAAATTTGGCTCATCAAGTGCCAAATTGTATGTGATCCTCCCGGGGAGCTGCCGGGCGGCTCACAGGAGTATTGGGTCCGACTTGTCCTAAGGACAAGTCGGCCTAATGTATGGGGGCCATAAGTGTACATCCTGATAAAAATAGATAAAGTGTTTATCAGTCTGCACTATCTGTTTTTTCCTTTCTATTCTATGGTACCGTTTGTGGAGGAGGAGTACTTCATTTGGATTCAATTACACAGTGCCTATGAAAAGGATCTTATGGTGAAATAACTCTAAAGGCCCCCATACATTAGTCCGACTTGTCCTAAGGACAAGTCGGACCTGATTTCCCCCTGCAGCTCCCCGGGAGGGGGACACACGATTTGGCACTTGATGTGCCAAGTTTTGCAAATGATACATCGCATGCCTTTGACAGTGTAATATTCCCCCATGCAGTTTGCGGCCAGTAATGACAAGTGCAAGGGGGCCCCCCTGTCTAAAGTGCCCCGGGCCCCCTGAAGGCTTAATCTGGCACTGATTCTGCCAACTTTTCATGGACTCTCATGTGCATTAAAGTCCATTAACATTGCATACCTCCCAACAGTCCCGAAAACCGCGGGAATGTCACGGAATGTCATTGCATCCCTCCCGCAGCCGGCAGTGTCCCCCGGCGAGGGGGGGCTGTTGGGAGTCCCCCGGCGGCTGGTGAGCAGCGGGGAATAAAGGCTGTGCGCATGTGCACAGAATCTATTCCTGCAGCCAGGGGGCTGGGGGCATGGCTAGAGGCTCATAGAGCCTCTGGGTCATGCCCCCATAGCGGCAAAACGGGGGCATGGCCTCGCAGGTTAGCGCGAGTTTAGGCGTGCAGTGCCCTGTCCCTCCTCTGGCTCCCAAGAAGTTGGGAGGTATGACATTGGTTAATTGGTTCTAAAAAGGGCTTCTGGTGAAAAAGGGGTCTGTAATTGAATAGTCTTAAGGTGATAACATCCTGACTACCACACTTTTTCACCCCGGGTAAAAGTTTGTGGACCACTGTTATAAAGCAAACTTGGAAAGCTACAATTATCAACCTGCATTTGGTGTTCTCAAATTTCCTACAACCCACAGTTCTGCTGTAGAAGCTGTACAATGCCACCTGCTGTCAATAAATAGTACTGCAGCCACAATAAATTAATAAAATACATAAATAATAAAAACGTTAAGAAAAATCTGGACAAGCAAGATATCTTCATAATGTAAATATTACCCTGAAATTTTCATATTCATAAGGTGCCAAAAATCAGTATATCTACACATGAATATAGTTTTGTTACACAGTGAACAAAACCAAAATATTCTGGGTGACAATGGACAGATCATTAGATTGAATTTTAAGTGAGGAAAATGTTTAAATAACAATATGTGATGGTGGTTATACAGTCAAGTCACAGTATTATGACCACCAGATAAAAGCCAGAGTAACCGCCACATGCAGAATTGACAGCAGCTACATGGGCTGGGAGTAACTTAGTACGGTGCTGGTAGGTTGGCACAGGGATCTGGAGCCATGCTGACTGCAGTGTATCCCACAGCTGCTGGAGGGTGCATGGAGTAGGATCCATACAGTGAATGTGACAATCAAGGCGTCTGACAATGCTCAATTGGGTGGCCAGGGGAGTACTTGAAAGTATTGTTCGCACTTGTCCAACCACTGTCAGACATTTCTAGACATGTGACATGCCGTATTGTCTTGCTGGAAGATCCCATCCACCCCAGGACAGACAATCAACATGTATGGGTGTATATTATCTGCAGGGATAGATTCATAACCAAATTGGTCAAGAGTACCTTCCACATGGATGTGTGGGTCCAGAGAATGCCATGAACACATTCCCCAGACAATAACGCTGCTGCCACCAGCAGCTTGTGTTCTTCCAGCAATGGCCTGGCAAGTGCCTACTTTCAATGAAGTAAAAAAATAATAATCAGAGAAGGCAACTCAATCAGCGGAGGTCTAATTCCAATATTGCCATGGGTTCGCTAAACTATCATTTTAGACACGACTGATAGCCCCAGGTTCATTTTGACAGTGAGCTGTTCCTCTATCAGCTAGATAAATCCCCCCTGTTACCCATGACAGCAAGTATTGATATATGTGCAGATGGCCTATCGCACAACACGTAACATACTTTATGGGCTACTGAAATGTGGGAGGTGGTCATAATAATGTGACTTGTCTGTGTGTACATACTGAGTGATTTCTCCGATATGGGGCAGGCTTGTGTTACAGACCAGTAAGGCTATGGAATTAAAGGGACAGGGATTAGGGTGCCTACAGTCTAAATACATAAATGAGTCCATAGTAAAAGACCTAACTCAAGCTGCATGCTGATTTAACAAGGTGTACACACTAAATACAATGGAGCTGTAGCTGCATAAACAAAATAGGTGTAGATTATTAGATAGACATGTCTAGATAGACAGTCAATAAGTCAAAAGGTTGACATGCAATAGGTTGACAGGGTCAAAAGATCGACATGAAAAAAGGTAGAGCCATGAAAAGGTAGACCTCAATTTCCCAAATTTTTGGGGGTTAATGTTAACAACTGTCAAAATGGACTCACAATCAGTGCAACGCGTAACCCCGCATGGATCGCGGCAATCGCCATGCTTCGGGCTCGTTGCCTCGCTGTGTTCGGCAAACAGGATATTCTTCCTCAATGCTGGATGGTGAACTTATTACAAACTGGTTAAAAAAAATGTAAAAAATCATGTCGACCTTTTGGGGTAGACCTATTGACTGTCTATCTAGACACCGTAGAACCATCAACTGGATTCAAACAAATCACGGGTATCGATGTTGCAATGTGACAGCCCAAAAAGTTCTCAGGGGCAAAAGGGGGTTGTTGTCTTGCTTTGGGATTCATTACTTTTGAAGATAAGAATGGAATAATGTTTACGTATCAGGGACAACATCTGTTTTTTGTTGTTACTCCTACAGGGCCAGATGTATCAAGCTTCAAAAAGGGATAATGTGGAGAGTGATAAACAACCAGCCAATCAGCTTCTACCTGTCATGTTACAGGCAGTGTTTAAAAAACATCAGGTAGGAGCTGATTGGCTGTTTTTTTTTACCAGTCTTCACTTTATCACTTTTTGAAGCTTGACACATCTGGCTCTTAAAGACACACAAAACTATTTCTTAGTTTGCTTAATAGTTACTGTGTCCAACCTTATAGTAGCTATGGATACATGGTCATCACCAAGTTTTGCTACAGTTTACTGTATGTGGTCATGAAGACGATCCAAGGTTATACAGTGACACAGTGCTTAATATTG
Source organism: Crinia signifera (assembly GCF_055691185.1). Classification (NCBI taxonomy): domain Eukaryota; kingdom Metazoa; phylum Chordata; class Amphibia; order Anura; family Myobatrachidae; genus Crinia; species Crinia signifera. The sequence continues at coordinate 74,631,306 of NC_139222.1, read as the reverse complement.
AGCAATGAATCTTGGTCATGTGACCGTTCAGAGAGCCCTCAGATGAAACTCTCCTTTGCTGAGAGTAACACTTCTCTTTTGCTTACTGATGGAACAAGCAGGATCGGTCTGTGGGTGAGATTAGTCTGTGGCCTTAACTCCAGTTTCACTCTGTGGTTTTGTGTTTGTTTTCTATCCAATTTTACAGCAGAAATGTATTTCAGTGTCTTGTGTACAGAGAGGAGAGGGAGATATCCCTACTATCCCCAATGGAAGATGTATTAAACACTACAGAAAACCATCACTTGTTATGAATGACCTGCTCAACAACAGACAGGATTTGAAAACATAATGCAGAATATAGATTGTAAGCTTGCGAGCAGGGCCCTCCTACCTCTATGTCGGTTTGTTACTACCTAGTTTGTTTTACCACTGTTATATAGCACAGCGGTATTTGATGCGCTATATAAGAAACAGTCTCCTCAGGTAAACTGAGCTTTATCACCTGCAAACTGTATCTCTCTCTCTGCTGTAACGTCCACACGCTTATTGAACTCTACTGGGTAAACTGAAAATAGAATATTCTTTGTTTAGCAATATCTGCTGCAGTCTGAACTAGGGATGCCAATCCCGGGGCATTTTTTTCAATCCCAGGAATCGGGATTGAAAAATGCTCAAGTCCGGGATTTTGTAATTGGTGATCATAATAAAAAAAATTGCCCCCATCCCCCACATTAACTTACTTTAGGGAGCAGCACAGGCGTCAGCGTTGCAGCGGAACAGCCAGGAGGAGAAGGTTGGTGGGTGCTACACTGGGTGCGTGTGACATCCTATGTGCCGCCGGGAGCAGTCGTCACAATGCGGCGGGTTTCGGCGGTGGAGGTGCGGCCTGCGCAACGTGACCTATGACCTAGTCATGCTGCGCAGGCCGCACGCCGGGAACAGCCGGGCAGCGTTTGAGCAGGTGCCCAAATGCTGCCCGGCATTAGACTGCACATGCGCAGTCTAATCCGGAAATCCCGGACATTTTGAGGCCATATCCTGGGATACTACCGATACTGGGATCGGCCACCCTAGTCTGTACCCAAACAGGAAATCTCTGTGTATTAATGGGGTAGTGGGCTGGTTAATCACATCTTGTTTAAACCTTTTGTTGTGGGTGAAGTTTTAGGGGGTGGGGGGTACTACCATCGGAATTTCTACATAATCAATACCTCTGTGGCTGAGAAGCCTTTAGGCTGGGAAGTATGGTAGGGTAAAGTATGAGGATTATATTAATATGACCATAAGACATATACTGGAGATAGGGAATGGGATCATTCGTCAGACTGCATTTAGGTCTACAGTCATTAGGTCGACCCCACTAGGTCGACTGGCAGGAAGGTCGACCTGACTTAAGGTCGACATGAGACAAGGTCGACATGACTTAAGGTCGAATTTGCATAAAGGTCGACATGAGGAAGGTCGACTGGTCATAAGGTCGACATGGGTTTTTCACTGTTTTTTTTTTATCCGAATGTCGACACAGTCGACATGGACACAGTTGGCAATGAGAATCGGACCCTCGCATCGCTCGCTTCGCTCGCAATGCTTCGGGCACGGTGCCTCGCTGCGCTCGGCACACTATTTTATTCTCCCACCACGCCCTAGTGGATGGTAGGGCATGAAATACCGCCTGTCGGCACATGTCGGCTCAAAAAAATAGGATTTTGGGTACCTACCGGTAAATCCTTTTCTCGTAGTCCATATGGGATACTGGGCTTCACTACTATGGGGATTGAGACCTCCGCAGGAGAGACAGGCACATAAAAGAACTTTCAGTGTGGGTGCACTGGCTCCTCCCCTCAATCTCCCTCCACTAGTCAGTTAATGCAAAAACTGTGCCGAAGGAGAGCATGTGAGGAGTATGTGATAATGTATTGTGGTGAGATTCATCCAGCACACCCAAACGAACAAAAAACATATAAAAGAGGTGAATCCTAACAACTTAAGAGGACACCTGTAACTAGAACAATCTATAGTCATATTTATCCTATAGAAAACAAGGCAATAAGCCTAACCATAAAGTAGGTCTGACAGCAGAAAAAGCCGCACTGAGGCGGGCTCCCAGTATCCCATATGGACTACGAGAAAAGGATTTACCGGTAGGTACCCAAAATCCTATTTTCTCTACCGTCCAATGGGATACTGGGCTTCACTACTATGGGGAGGTCCCAAAGCTACCAGAACGGGTGGGAACGTGCGGATTCTGCTGTAGAACCGCATTCCCGAACTGGGAATCCTCCCTGGCCAGGGTGTCAAACTTGTAAAACTTCACAAATGTGTGTTGCCCTGACCAAGTTGCGGCCCTGCATAGCTGCATTGCCGACACCCCTCGAGCAGCCGCCCAAGAGGTACCTACAGACCTGGTTGAATGAGCCTTTACTGAAAAAGGAAGCGACAAACCAGCTGATGCATAAGCCTGCTGGATAGTACATCTTATCCACCTGGCAATGGTACGCGTTGAAGCAGGTAAACCCTTCTTCTGCGCATCATAAAGCACAAACAGGCTGTCCGTCTTACGGATCCTAGCTGTGCGCTTGACATACCCCTTAAGGGTGAGGACCACATCCAAGGTATCTGGTATATCTGGATGTGTTGCGCTAGAAGGAACCACAATAGGTTGGTTTAGGTGGAACCCTGACACCACCTTTGGAAGGAATTGTGGTCTAGTCCTGAGTTCCGCCCTATCGTTGTGGAACACAAGGTAAGGGCTCCGACAAGATAAGGCCCCGAGCTCGGACACCCTCCTGGCCGAAGCTAGAGCCAGCAAAACAACAGTCTTCCAAGTGAGGTGTCGCAGCTCAGACTCTTCCAATGGAACAAACCGGGCTGATTTTAAGAAAGTAAGAACTACTTCCAAATCCCATGGTGCAGTGGGAGGCACAAAGGGGGGCTGAATCCTCAGCACCCCCTGTAAGAAGGTTTGCACTTCCGGCAAGGCCGCAATCTTTTTCTGAAAAAACACAGATAGTGCAGAGATTTGGACCTTTAAGGAACCCAATCTGAGTCCCTTATCCAGGCCAGCCTGAAGGAAACGTAGCAGACTGTTTAATCGAAAACTGGCCGGAGGCAAGTCATTCTTCTCACACCAGGCCATATATCTGCGCCATATTACATGATAATGAGCAGCCGTCACCGGCTTCCTGGCTTTTATCATTGTAGTGACGACAGAGGGATGGAGACCTTTGTGGACTAAGATCTGCCGCTCAACCTCCAGGCCGTTAAACGTAGCCGCTGTAAGTCCTGGAAGACGAACGGGCCCTGGAGGAGCAGGTCTTCTCTTAGGGGCAGACGCCACGGGTCTTCCACTAGCATGGCCTGAATGTCCCCGTACCAGGCCCTTCTTGGCCAGTCTGGTGCCACCAGTATGGCCTCCGTCCCCTGATGCCGGAGCCGCTTTAGCACCCGAGCCAACAATGGGAGAGGTGGGAAGAGGTACACCAATTGGAAATCCCAGGTCCAGGTGAGAGCGTCCACCGCTATCGCCCCTGGGTCTCTGGTCCGTGCACAGTACATTGCTACCTTGTGGTTCAATCGTGAAGCCATCAGGTCGATCTGAGGGAGCCCCCACAGATCCACTATGGCATTGAACACTTGAGTGTGAAGGCCCCACTCTCCCGGGTGAAGATCGTGACGACTCAGGAAGTCCGCCTCCCAATTGTCGACCCCCGGGATAAAAATGGCAGACAGGGCCTGGACATTCTGTTCCGCCCAGGACAGAATTTTTGACGCTTCTCTCATGCAAGGCATGCTCTTGGTACCACCCTGCCGATTTATATAGGCCACAGTGGTGGCATTGTCCGACTGGACCTGGATCGCCTTTCCCTGTAACAATGGAGCTGCCTGTAACAGGGCATAGTAGACCGCCCTCAACTCCAGCTTGTTGATATGAAGGCCTGACTCCAGTGGAGACCATCGACCCTGTAGGCGGACTCCCTGTGTCACAGCTCCCCAGCCCCTCAGGCTGGCGTCCGTGGTTACCAGAATCCAGTCCTGGATCTGGAACCGTCTGCCTGCCAACAAATTGGATGAATCTAGCCACCACTGTAGCGAGATCCTGGTTCTTGTTGCAAGGCCAATCCTTCTGCGCATCTGCAGGGGGGAGCCGGACCATTTTGTCAGAATATCCAATTGAAAGGTCCTGTAATGGAAGCGGCCAAATTGTATTGCTTCGAATGAAGCCACCATCTTGCCTAGAAGCCGGAGGCAAAGATGGATCTGTACCAGAGGTGACTGTAGGACCTCCCTGACCAGCTGTTGTATTGCAGTGACCTTTTCCATCGGCAGAAAAACTTTTTGGTCTGATGTATCCAGGATCATGCCCAAGAAAACCATCCTCTGGGTTGGAACCAGCGATGATTTGGGCATGTTTAGGATCCACCCGTGGTCTCTTAGCACCTGTATGGACAGATTGAGAGCACTGCTTAAAGCCTCCGCCGACCCTGCTTTTATTAGCAGGTCGTCCAGGTATGGCACTACATTCACCCTTCGGAGCCTGAGTAGTGACATCATTTCCGCCATTACCTTTGTGAAAACCCGCGGGGCTGTCGACAGGCCGAAAGGTAACGCCCGGAATTGGTAATGGTCGTTCCCCAAGGCAAACCTGAGATAGATTTGGTGTGGGGGCCAGATAGGAATGTGTAGATAGGCGTCTTTGACGTCTATAGAGGCCAGGAACTCCCCTCTTTCTAGGCTGGCGATCACAGAGCGCAAGGACTCCATCCTGAACTTGAACACGCGCAGGAAGGGGTTCAGTGACTTTAGATTCAGGATGGGTCTTACTGAGCCGTCTGGCTTCGGTACCAGGAATAAGTTGGAATAATATCCCTGGCCCTGCTCCGTGACTGGCACCGGTACAATTACCTGAGACTGCAGCAGCCTGGTAATGGCCCCCTGAAGGAGCACCTGATCTTCCTGGGATGCTGGAAGTGCCGACCTGAAGTATCGTCTGGGAGGGGGTTTGTCGAATTCCAGCTTGTAACCTAGAGAAATGAGACCTCTGGCCCAGGTATCCAGACCCGAGGCGTCCCACACATGGCTGAAATGCAACAATCGCGCTCCCACCGCGAGAGAGTCTCGTGGCGGGAAAACCCCGTCATGCTGCAGGCTTAGAGGAAGTCGCGGCATTTGGACGGTCCTGGGTGTTGGAGGTGTTAGGCTTCCTAAACTTGCCTCTCGTGCCCCTGCTGGCATTGGAGGCGCCCCTAGCCTTGGGGCGAAACCTGTTCCCACGAAAGGACTGCTGGGAAGCACCTGTGAAGGTACGCTTTGCAACCGTGGGGGCTGATGGAAGGAAGGTAGATTTTCCTGCCGTGGCTTTGGAAATCCAACCGTCTAATTCACTGCCAAACAGCCATTCTCCTGTAAAGGGAATACCCTCCACACTCTTCTTTGAGTCTACATCTGCAGACCACTGCCGCAGCCACAAGGCCCGTCTGGCTGACACCGCCATGGCTGAATTGCGCGCGTTAATTGCGCCCAATTCCTTTTGTGCCTCGCACAGGATTTTTGCGGTATCCTGAATGTGACGCAGGCTGTCCCCTATTTGGGCCACAGTCATGTCACCCAACAAGCCTTCCTGAATCTGGGTTGACCAGGTATGAATAGCCTTGGCCATCCAGCAGCTGGCTAAAACTGGACGCTGGGATGCCCCACTAGCCGTATATATGGACTTGAGGGTAGCTTCCAGCCTTCTGTCCGCCCCGTCCTTAAGGGTGGATACCCCTGGGACTGGTAACAACACCTTCTTAGAGAGGCGGGAAACAGAGGAGTCCACTACCGGTGGCTCCTCCCATTTCTTTCTGCCCAAAGGTTCAAAAGGATATGCATTTGTGAACCTTTTTGAAAGAGTAAACCTCTTATCAGGGTTTTGCCATGCAGCCCTGAAAGCAGTTTCTAACTCTGCCTGCTCAGGGAAGTACACTGGCTGTTTCTTCTGAGTCATGAAGAAAGGATCTCCTTCTGTGGATGCCTCTACAGGGAGATCTAAAACATCCCTAATGGCCCTGATAAGGGGCTCGGGACCATGTACTGCCGTCTCAGGAGCTGGTTCCTGCAGACCCTGCTCCTCACCCTCCTCCAATATGTCCTCATCGTCCTCATCTGTGTCAGGATCCATAGCAGTAGCCTGCCTCTTTTGAGGCTGTGCGGGCGGGGGAGGTACATTTTGGGTATGAAGAATATCCACCCTGGCAGATAACATGGACAATTCCCTCTGAACCCTCTGCGTTTGCTGAGTGTTAGTGGAAAGCTGTGAAGCCACAGAATCCAACAAGGTCTTTATGTTGGAGGCCCACGCAGGCTCCTGCTCGTCTGCCTGCGATTGCCCCGCAAGCTGTGGGGGAACCCCACTGATCTGGGTGTCAGCACTACTGGGCTGTGGTGACATACAAGCCTCACAAGTAACCTGGGACTGTGACTTGGGCACAAACTTGGTGCTACACACCATACAAGTGAACTTTTTCACCATGATGAGATAGTACTACAATGTCTGTAGTAACAAACACAACCCCCACGCAGTCACACACGTGCACACACTGCTGGATGTGTTTCCTCTGAGTGAAAACAGACTATGTGCTTGCTTTATGCTGTGTCTGTAACTAAACAGTGGGGAAAAACAGAGCAATTGGGGAGCCAAGTGCACCCTTAACCTGAACTCACAGATCTGGGTGAGCTGGTAACGCTAAACACAGTGATATAAACAACACAGTGTCTGACTAAGCTAGATAGCGCAGCAGCGCTAAATCGCTATAAAAACCTGCTGTCTCTGCCGTGCTGCAAGTACCCGGATCCACCACGCCAGTGAGGAGCCCTGTAATGGAGTCTGGCAGCGTGTGAAGAAGCAGGAAGTGACAGCGCGCGCCCAGCAGAGCTTGGTCCCGCTCTGAGTGAAGCCCCGCCCCCTTCCACGGAGCTGGCGCTTACATATAATTATACTGACATTATTAAAGGTGTAAAATATATATATCATACATTATACCCTGAGGGGTGTCCCTGGTGGTCCAGCGGCAGCACCCCTATGCCAGTTATCAGACGCGGTGTTCACGCGGTCCCTGCTGGAGAGCCGCCATTACTAGCCGTCGTCTTGCCGCACCAGCAATGGCTGCGGGGACCCCTTGTGGGACCCCCAGCCTGTACTCACCACCGATGTCTTCAGACCTGTCAGGGGTGTGCGGCGGCTAGGGGACTTGCTCGCTACAGCGCAATGCTGTGCGGTGACAAGTCCCACGCAGGACTGGATTGTCCTGTAGCAGGGTCAGCTCTGCACCTGAAGAGGTCGGGGACTGACCCTTCCCCTGACACCCACGAAGCAGGACAGCTGTGTGGTCACTACAGCGCCCCAAAATAACAAACTTGAAAATAAATGTAGAAAAAACTCTGGAGCATCCAGAAGCACTGCCTCTCCTGAGGCACATTTTTCAAAACTGACTAGTGGAGGGAGATTGAGGGGAGGAGCCAGTGCACCCACACTGAAAGTTCTTTTATGTGCCTGTCTCTCCTGCGGAGGTCTCAATCCCCATAGTAGTGAAGCCCAGTATCCCATTGGACGGTAGAGAAACAGTGAAAAACCCATGTCGACCTTATGACCAGTCGACCTTCCTCATGTCGACCTTTATGCAAATTTGACCTTAAGTCATGTCGACCTTGGCCCATGTCGACCTTAAGTCAGGTCGACCTTCCTGCCAGTCGACCTAGTGGGGTCGACCTAATGACTGTAGACCTAAATGCAGTCTGACGAATGACCGCATCCCGGAGATAGACAGGATAGAGACAGAAGGACAGAGGACCATTTAACCTCCAGATAAAGTTCATCAATCAGCACACTGCAATGAATGACCTACAGTAATCCACCAACAACTGCAGACTGCACACCCTGGGGTATATTCAGTGCTGATCAGGAGAGCTATGACAGTGATCAGTGCCTATTGCTCGCAGTCATAGCCTGCCCTCAGTATTCAACACACCCCTGCACTCGCCGTTTCCACCTCGCTATTTCTAAAAAATGGATGTGGAAACGGCAGTGCGGCCATCAAAACTGCGAGGCTTACTGCATTAACCACAAACCTCGCCGTTCAGGGGAATCTCCTGGAACATATAGTACAATAGGGCGAGTGGCCGGTGAGGGGGTTAAACGGGGAGGATGGTGACAAGCAATCTTCGCCACAAAAACCCCCTCGCCGGCCGCATTGAATACACCCCCTGCTTCTCACACTACTTTCTCTGTATTTATTTTTCTGCTCTCCATTTTGACATTATCTGAACTACACTTTGTACAGGAGCCATGGTTCCTCTAATCTGTGCTATCAGGGTGTATTGTGGCATGGGCCACAGTGCAGGGCTGTTAGAGGTCAAGGGTGCAGGCGGAAGGGAGCGAGGAGGATAGGAGGAGGGAGAGGACTACTTTGTCCGTCCACTTTCTCTACCTGCTGCCTCACGTCCTGACCATCCCTGCCATGCTTATTTCTTGCCTTCAAGACTCCTTACCTGCACCTCATGTCACCCATCTCCCCCTCCCTCTAGACTGTAAAGGTGCCCATACACTAACCGATTTTCCCGCTGCAATCCTATGCTATGAGATGCGTGCTCCCGCGGCATCTCATCGCACAGTACAAAAAGTATGTCCTGCACATACTTTTTGTACTGTCTTTTGATCGCATCGCATTGCATGCACATGACATGCACAACGCATGCGATGTGATGCGATTTAGCACAAAAAGTACCGGGTAATCGGTACATGTATGGGCACCTTAGGCTCCTTGGAGCAGGGCCCTCTTCCAGCTGTTCTCACAGCACTCTTCCTGGATTTCAATTAGAGCTTGATTACTCACCTACCTACATCGCTTTTCACTCACTTCCCTACATCTCAGCTGTATTGTGTACTACGAATTGTGCTGCTAATTGTTACTTGTGCTCTGTTTTAGTTCTGTTATGTTTATTTGTGTACCCTGTACTGGTCTAATGTATGCTATATGTACGGCGCTGCGTACCACTTGTGGCACCTTATAAATACAAATGTAACAATAATAATAAATAATATAATAGGCATCAGATTTTCATAAGAAACCATCTACGACAGAAGATCTATAAAAAATTAATCTAAAAATATGCCAACTTCATCCATGTGTTAAATATTACATTTCAAGGCTTCATTAACTTGATTGAGGACATTGCAACAATTGTTATTGTTACCACTATAAATAACTATTATTTGCTTTAAGCAACATTAACCCCTGTGCTAGTATTTGGGACTGACTGTAGCACACAAAAATAATAACTGATTAATGCTGCTTTCAGACCGCAAAACTGGCTTTGACCCTGTATTTGAAAACGTTTCCAAAAACGGGTCTGCCAGGTAAAACCCCTTTCACACCGCATCTCCGCATCTCTTAAACAGTATATTACCGTTTAGGTGCGGTTTTTTGGACACTGGCAGACCCGTTTTTGGAAACTTTCCAAATACAGGGTCAAAGCCAGTCATCAGCGTGCCCCCCTCCCCCCCCCCCTTGCGGGTTAACACACACAAACCCCCCCCCCGTTAACCCCTCCCCCCGCAGGTTAACACCCCCCCCTAGGACTAACAACCCCCAATGTGTTTAAGAACACCCCCCCCCCCTGAAAATGGCTGCCCCGTAGGAAAACACCGACGTGGATAGTGGGGGAATGAAAAGGTCGGAGGACACGTACCGCCGCCCTTCGCGGGCTCGCTGCGCTCACCACGCTTCGGGTTGGCGTTGATAGTGGGGTGGCGTTAACAATGGGGGGGCATTTAACATTGTCAGTACCCATCAGGGTGGGTGTACAATGTAAAATCGGGTCTGGGTGCGTGTACAATTTAAAATCGGGTATAATCGCGTCTCATCGCATCGCATGCGATCATATGGCATGCGATGCAATGCGATTTTTTGGTTGTACAATGGCATGCGATGGAAACGGGGGCGCCGTGATAATACACAAGTACCGGCTGGTGCTTTATCTCTTCTCCAGGCTTAATACATCTGCCCCACTGACAGCTTCTGTTGTTTTAATGAATAAGTATTAATTACATTTTGAACACATACACAGGAAAAAGTTATGGTCAATAGTTTGACACCAAATGGAAGACATGGACAAGGTCGACATAATAAAAAGGTTGACACAAGCAAAAGGTCGACACAGAAATTGTTGATATGCGTTTTTCATGTTTATTATTTGTATCAGTTTGTACATTTCATCATGTGGACCCCTCACTGTGTTTCGGATAAGGCGTCTCACTGCTTTTGGTACACTTTATCATCCCCAATCAGAATCTGAAAAATTAAGAATTAAAAAGTCTCCCCCCCCCCCCAAAAAAAAAAAAAAATTTCATGTACCAACCATGCCCACGTCAACATTTTTGCTTATGTCGATCTTTTCACTACATATTTTGTGCATAGAAACCATTTGGTGTAGACCTATTGACTGCCAATATAGACACGGTTGACCTATCTACAGGATACCATGAGGATAAATAAGCACATTACATTCTGTACACTAGACATTATTTCCCGCTATAGAAGTATGGGTTGGTCATACAGCGAAAACACATCTCAAATGGAATTCCTAAGAAATAACACATTAAAGAGGTATTTCATGTGAAATGTACAGATGGAGTAGGAGTAATCTTTGCAGGGGATGGCGGAAGAATCACCATCCTCCATCCCCCCGCCAACCGCCATAAGGGGACACGCGCGCTCCCCCCGGGTCCCCACCCCAGGTCCCCGCTGCATTGCGGCCCCCCCCCTAACCCTGTCCGTCTCCCTGAAGCGGAGACAGACAGGGTTCCCGTCCCCCCGCCAACGGGAAACTGGGACACGCGTGTGAGGGCACTGAGCGCTAGCAGGTGTACAGCAGGATGGGCAGTGGTGGGTATTAGAATTTTAAAATAACCTTTCAAATGACCGGCCGGCCTCTGATTGGATGAGAGAAAGCACTCTCAGCCAATCAGCGGCCTCCCTTCGGAGCGGCCACTGATTGGCTGAGAGAGCTCTCAGCCAATCAGAGGCCACCCAGTCATTTGACAGGTAATTTTACAATTCTAATACCCACCGCTGCCCGTCCTGCTGAACACCGTCTAGCGCTCAGCGCCCACCCCGCTGCTCCTCACCACCCACCACCCGGATGCAAGGTCGGACATGATCTTATGCGCAGCCCGTCCGACCTCCTTATCCGGTCCAATGCGCACGGGGCCGCACATTGGATGTCACACACATGCGATTTTGGGCCAAAAGTGCCAAAACTGGCCCAAAATGGAATAGTGTATGGGCACCTTTACACTCTGAGAAGTGGATTATGACAACTGACATTAGGTGCTCTACAAGGAAGGAGTAAATGTAGACCTAAGCATGCCTCTTTGTAGAAGGGTCTTATTTTCTGTTACACATATCTTGAAACATGTTACAGGGCCTACACAATTAGCGATTTAGGAGCATTTTCTAATCGATGTCACTAGAAGATGCCCCTTCATCACTCTGTGTGTAGGGGTCATATCGATAGCAATGCTCAACCCCAGTCCGTCAATATCGCCCAGCGATTAATATCTAGCAAGTTGGATAAATCTTCTTAATTGCCGGTCGGGGACAGTGTCCTTACCAGAAAACACTGGCTCTGACAGATCGCTCAGCACATTGTGCTGACACATGGCAGTGTGCTGACCGATCTAGCATCGCTCAGGACAATCTGCAAATCTCCCCTGTGCATAGGAACCTTTAGTTCTGGACAAATCTATACACTAGATCAAAGATTGCCCTTATCTTATGATTATAACTGAAAACACAGACATAACTGTGCAAGCGTGCAAACCTACAGTTCTACACAAATAGGGGATTCTTTACATTAACTTGTAAATCAGTTCATGTGTATTTTATTGAATGCATTCAAGTACAGCACCTAGCAAATTGTCTTGAACAGCCTGAATTTATTAGAGCCTGGACTAAAAGTATTTTAATGGGCTGCTTTGCCCTAGATGGCTGAGATAGGTCCACACTTATTCAGAGGTGGTGTTACTGTAGAGCAATGCTCCACCTAATACTATAAATGCTCAGTGGCACGGAGATGTCATGACTGGGAACACTAAACAAACGTGAATCTATCATACCCTCCAACATCTGAGGGGAAGAATTCGGTACACAATATGAAAGGGGGCGTGGTCACTGGGAAAGGGGGCGTAGCAAAGCCTACTTTCCAATCCTTCAATGGTAAAGTTTTTGCAGCCTGGCCAAGCACCTGACCCGTCACCCTACCCCCCGGCCCAGAAAATGATGCAGCTGAGCGCATGTCACATGGTGGCTTGATGGGCTGCTGGCATATTAAATAAGTATATTTAATATACTTATTTAATAAATAAGTATATTAATATACTTATTTAAATATGCCAGCAGCCCATCAAGCCACCATGTGACATGAGTTGCAGGCAAACAGGTGCGTCACACGATGCTGAATTTAGTCAAAGTGCAGCCCTGGCTAAACCAACTTGCCCTGCACTGGATCTGATGTGCTGTGCTGACAAGACAACTGTGGCAGGCTCCGGATGGTCCGCTGCGAAGATGACATCATCATGAGCGCCGGGGCTGGCCTGGCACCCCTCTCCCTCACAGAGGTTCGAGGCTTCGCACCCTCAGTTTCCCCGTCATTGAGGGTTGAGACTGAGACGTCTTTTCCCGTGAGTGCGCACGGTGCGCGGTCCCGGCATTTGACATCATGACACACGGGACCGGCCCTGCAATACACTCATCGGAATGGAAGGGGCCAAGGGGGGAGATCCGCAGTGCATGGAGCGGGGACCGGGAACGCTCAGCCCGGAGCAGAAATTATTTTGCGGCGCAAAGTCAGTGTGAGTGTCAAAAAGCGGTACATTCGGTACAAACTGAATTTGCCGGTACAGACTGTTAAAAAACGGTACTGTACCGGCAAATTCGGTACAGTTGGAGGGTATGATCTATTCTCATGTTGAAGAGCAATATCTTTTTAAAAGGTCTGTCTATTTAAAAAAAAGCCTTTTTGTGACAACTAAATCTTACCTGGAATATTCAATTCGGGGAAGGATGAGGTAAACAACAATGCAAAGAAGAATAAACACATCAGCAGTGAGGAAATAAGCAAGAGCGCTATCTGTGACATTGGATGCGACAGTCAAGTCCAAAATTGCTGCCAGTGCACTGATTGTACCGCCCATCGCCTGGCCTGGAAGAAAGTAACAATATGACATGTGGTCAACTCAAGCAGAACATTTTTAATGCAAATTTACATGGCTAAACCGGTTAAAAAAAAGCACTTTTAATTACAGTATACAGTATAACAGATATTGTATTTCTTTCAGGCAAAAATTACTTAAAAAGGTAAAACCAGGTCACATCATACCAGGGTATAATCAGTTATGTTAATTAATATTTTGTACAGTGTAGTAACACTTACATGAGTTCTTCTCAACAAAAAAACATTTTAAAGAACAGTATCTTTACATGGGAGGCTTGCTAAAGGTCTGGTTATGCTAAGAGCACAATCACTTTAACGCTAGTCAATAAAAACCTATTAAAACTGTAAATAGATGCAAACATCATGTTCATTCTATTTAGCCAACATAACTGTAGAGAAACAGCCATCAAAGCAAAATAGAGTTGAAGAGATAAAAGATAATAAAATGAATCTCCAATTTAGATCACAAGACTTGCAAAATAAATATGGGCAGAAATATATATATTTTTTAGGGCAGGACGCTGATAAAAAAATATCCTCTGCCTCAAAGGAGACAGTTATAAGGTATGTTGAATGAGGTGATAGCCATTTTAGGGAGGGACATTTTTAATGTAGCAGGGGTGACAGACCTGCTGCAGTGGCCGTGGGGAAGGGGGGGTGTCCCTGTCAACAAGCATATATCAACAGGGGATAACGGAGGTGGTTGGGTGCCACCACTCTACACACACACACACACACACACACAATAGGGTTAATTTCTGTTGGGAGCGAATTAACCTTCCAGTATATTTGTGGATTGAGAAACCACAGGGAGAATGGCCCACATTTAACTCTCTCTGCACAGGTACATCAGCCCCACCTGCAGTGCACATGGTTTTGCCCATTTTGAGAACAAATTTGTACTGCAATCAGATCTGAATAAGGGCCCATGTATACAAACTCCACAGTAAGGGCTGTGATGGATAGCAAACAAGACTGTGCGGTGAAAAAGCCATGCTAAACATTAGTCCAACCATGGTGGACATTATACTTATTATTTACATGTGTGCAACATATTTGAGATGATTGATGTTACTCCTGCTATTAGCATGCTTTAACATGTAACTCATTTGTTTAATACATTGCTCTTGTTAATAAATAAGGAATTTGGTACTTACCGATAATTCCCTTTCACCGAATCAGCAGGAGACACTGCAGTCATTACATGTGGGGATAGAGTAGGTGTACTGGAGGAGTGGCACTTTAAGAAAACTTTACTGCTGCAGGCTCCTCCCTCCTCTATCCCCACCCAGACCCCAGTCTTAGAAAAACTGTGTCCGAGAGGAGAAGAGAGACCAGGGCCAGCCCGGTAGGGAACGGAGCTAAAACATAAACAGAGTTAGTAGACAATGCACATAACGTGAACATACTAACAAAACAGAACACATAGGATTTTTGAAAAGTTCCCTATGTAACAATAACTATGCAACAAACATTGCAACAATAGAAAGAGTATATCTTTCACACACACACAAACCACACTAACATCATGGCAGGAGAACCAGTGCTGGGTGGGCGTGCAGTGTCTCCTGCTGATTCGGTGAAAGGGAATTATCGGTAAGTACCAAATTCCTTATTTCACCTACATGCAGCAGGAGCCACTGCAGTCATTACATGTGGGGATACATACCCAAGCTTTTAAGTCCGGGCGGGAGAGCTCTGGGGCTCCTGTAACACTGCCCTACTAAAAGCCGTAGCCGAGCTGGCGAAGGTATCAAACCGATAAAACTTTGCAAACGTGCTAGATCCCGACCAGGTAGCCGCTTTGCACACTTGTGTCAAGGAGACACCTCTCGCCATGGCCCAAGAAGTACTTACTGACCTCGTGGAGTGCGCTGACACTCCCGATGGTACTTTCTTTTGTGCATACAAGTAGGCTTCCCTAATTGTACAGCAAATCCATCTTGCCAAAGTCCTTTTTGTCGCAGGCCAACCCCTCTTAAGTGCATCGTAGAGCACAAAAAGGCTGTCAGATTTCCTTAGATGTTGGGTACGCCTAACATAGACCTGTAAGGCTCTGACTACATCCAGAGAAGCATCTTCACCCTGAAGAACCGGTACCACTATAGGCTGGTTTACATGAAATGCAGAAACCACCTTAGGAAGGAAATTCCTGCTAGTACGTAGTTCAGCCCGGTCCCTGTAAAAGGTAAGGAAAGGAGACTTACACGATAGGGCTCCTAATTCAGAAACCCTACGTGCTGAGGCCAAAGCCAGCAGCATCACCGTCTTCCAAGTCAGAAATTTGAGATCCGAGGTGTCCAATGGCTCAAAAACATCTGACTTCAAAAACTCTAGAACCACCACTAGATTCCATGGTTCCGTAGGAGCAGTGAACGGTGGTTGAAGTCGAAGTACTCCTTTCAAAAAGGTTTGTACTTCAGGAATCAGCGCTATCCTGCGATGGAAGAATACTGAGAGGGCTGAAACCTGAACCTTGAGAGAAGCAAGCTTCAAACCTGATGCAAGTCCCGCCTGCAGGAATTCAAGAAGTCTAGCCAGAGAAAAGATTGCCTTTGGCACCTTCCTGGCCTCGCACCAGCGGATGTATGACTTCCATATTCTATGGTAGTGAGACGCTGTTACATCCTTCCTTGCCTTAAGCATTGTAGGAATGACCGTTCCTGGTATACCTCTTCTCTTCAAAAGTTCGGCCTCAACCGCCATGCCGTCAAACGTAGACGAGGCAAGTTTTGGTAGACGAATGGACCTTGCTGCAGCAGGTCTTCTCGCAGCGGCAGGCGCCAAGGTTCCTCCACCAACAGGTCCCTTAGGTCGGAGTACCACGGACGCCTGGGCCAATCTGGAGCGATCAAGATGACTTCTACTGCTCCCCTCTTTATCCGTTTGAGTACCTTTTGAAGTAACGGAATAGGAGGGAAGAGATATACCAGGTCGAAGTTCCAGGGGATGGAGAGGGCATCCACTGCCGCAGCCGCTGGATCCTGAGCCCTTGCACAATACTGCGGAAGTTTGTGATTCAGTCTGGATGCCATGAGATCTATCTGTGGCATCCCCCATCTCTGAACCAGCTGTTGGAAAACCTCCGGATGAAGGCCCCACTCTCCCGGGTGGAGATCCTGCCTGCTGAGGTAATCCGCCTCCCAATTTTCCACTCCTGGAATAAAGACTGCGGAGAAACCGGTGGTGTATGTCTCTGCCCAGGACAGAATCGGGCGGACTTCCCGCATGGCTGTCCTGCTTCTGGTGCCCCCTTGTCGGTTGATATAGGATACTGCCGTGATGTTGTCCGACTGTATCCTTACCGGCAAGCCGACAAGTAGGGGGTGGGCTTGAGCCAGTGCCAACCTGATAGCCCGTAACTCCAAGATGTTTATGGGTAACCGGGCTTCCTGGCTGGTCCAAAGACCCTGGAAAGTGCGACCCAGCGTGACCGCACCCCAACCCCGAAGGCTGGCATCTGTGGTCACCATGGTCCAGACTTGAGACTGGAAGGAGCGACCCTTGGTAAGGTTGGATGTATCCAGCCACCATTGAAGAGAGAGTCGAGCTTCCTTGGAAAGAACAATGGTCTTGTGGATTTGAAGATGGGACCCCGACCATTGAGCCAGAAGATTGCCTTGGAAGGTCCTGGAATGAAACCTTCCGTAAGATAGGGCCTCGAAGGCTGCCACCATCAGGCCTAACAGCTTGGTGCACAAATGCACCGATACTCTGCGAGGCGTCAGAACCTGACGAACCCTCTGCTGGATAACTGTGACTTTGGATAATGGCAGAAAAACCCTTTCCTGGACAGTGTCGAACAACAGACCCAGAAACAAAATCACTTGTGTTGGTTCCAGCTGTGACTTTTTGAAGTTCAGGATCCATCCGTTCTGAACCAGGAAGTCGCAGGTAGTCCGGGCATCCTGTTGTAGCTTCTGCGGTGAGGATGCTTTTAGGAGTAGATCGTCCAGATAGGGCACAATCGTTATCCCCTGAATCCGAAGGGCTGATATCATGCAAGCCATAACCTTTGTGAAGGTTCTTGGAGCTGATGAAAGACCGAAAGGGAGTGCTCTGAACTGGTAATGCTGATTGCGAATAGCAAACCTGAGGAACCGATGGTGTGGTTCCCAGATCGGGATATGCAAATAGGCATCCTTTATGTCCAGAGATAAGAGAAACTCCCTTGGCTCCAGGCTTGCAATGACTGACCTTATGGATTCCATCTTGAACCTGTGGTACACGATGTAATCGTTGAGGTGCTTCAGATTGAGAATGGGTCTTACCGAACCGTCCGGCTTCGGTACTAGAAAAAGACTTGAGTAGTAACCCAGCTTTTCCTGAGCTTTGGGGACAGGTATAACGACCCCTGCTTGTAAAAAACTTTGAATGGAGTTGACCAAAGCTGCTTGTGTTGTTGCTAAAGCAGGTAGGCCTGTTGTAAAAAATCTGTTCGGCGGAGCCTGAACAAACTCCAGTTTGTACCCGTGTTCCACAATCTGAAGCACCCAACTGTCTCGACAGTGAGACCTCCAGACGTTCTCGAAGAGGGATAACCTTGCGCCCACCTTGGGGTCCCCCAAATGGGCGGGAAGCCCGTCATGCCACAGGTTTGTCTGCAACCTTGGGTTCTGCACGGCGGGTAGAGGTAACTGCGGCTGCGGCACCTCTGCCTCTACGCCCTCGAAAGGACGAAAAGCCTCCCCTGGCACGTCCTCTAAATGAGGCGCCCCCTCTAAAAGCCCGAAAGGACGGACCCGTAAATTGTCTTTTCGGTGGGGGAGTGGCCGAAGGGAGGAAGGTAGATTTACCTCCGGTAGCTTGAGCAATGAGCTTGTCAAGCTCAGGCCCAAACAACATATCTCCCGCATAAGGCAAAGCTTCTACTGCCTTTTTAATGTCGGCCTCCGCCTGCCAAGACCTTAACCAGATAGTACGTCTGGCCAATACAGCTGAAGCTGAGATTTTTGCCCCCAACTCAGCTACATCTGAAGCAGCTTCTCCTGTATAGGCAGCTGCATCCTTGACATACAGAGCCAGCTGTAGCAGCTCTTCACGGGGCCTACCGCTCTGTAAACCCAATGCAAGCTCCTCAGCCCATTTCTCCATGGCCTTACTGACCCAGGCTGAAGCTAAGGCTGGTCTGAGTAAAACCCCTGCCGTGGTGTAAATAGATTTTACCGTGGTCTCAAGACGACGGTCAGGAGCCTCCTTGAGAGCCACAGCAGCCTGAACTGGAAGCGTGGTTCGCTTGGAGAGCCTGGACAGCGAGACATCAGCTGGAGGCGGAGTCTCCCATTTTTCCCTAGATTCAGGAGAAAAAGGGTAGAGCAGTTTCATGCGCCTAGACAATTGGAATTTTCTGTCTGGCGTTTTCCACACATTAATAAGTGGTCTGTCCAATTCATCCGAATCAGGGAAGGTAACCTGATGCTTTTGTGTCCGACCAAATATGGACAAAGGAACAGGAGCATCCTCCTCAACCAAATTAAGTGTGGTGCGAACTGCTTGAATCAGGCCCTCTACCCCCTGAGGATCCTCACGCTGTAGCGCCTCATCCTGAATGTGTTCAGGTTCATCTACCTGAAGTAAATCCACATCCTCATCCCCATCAGTATCAATATCAGCTCCCTGTATTGAACCTATGGGTGATCTAGGACGCTTTTGTGGAGGGCGTGAAGGGCCAGCCACTGGGTTGGACAAAGAGCCCACAGACTGTATAAGGGTCTTAACCCAGGCTGGTTCAGTAGAACCCATCATGGAGAGGTGAGCCTGAAAATGCTCCCTGTCCTTCCTGGAAGCAGCTAATTCTGCAGGTAATCCAGCCAACACATCCTGTAACAAAGGTTCAGAAGAATCTGACTGAGAAGTCTGTGTCTGAGGCTCCACATCCTGTGTGTGCTTTGCCTGATAACAAGATTCACACAAAGAGACACCCTTTATATGCTGGGTGAATTGCTCCTTACAAGTTTTACAGGTGAAAACTTTAAGAGCAGCCTTGGAGGCAGCTTTTCCTGCCATATTGTCAGTGTATGAGATTAGTTCTAGAATCACACACTCACACAGACACAAATATACCAAGTGCACACACTGTAAGCAACAGATATTCTATGCCTAGAGCAGCGGAGCTGAGCTAGGATAGGGAGGGGGAGCCTTCCGCCCTTGTATCAGAGATTATGCACAATCTCTGTAAACTGTGCACAAAAATAATCCCCCAGTAACTTACAGACCTTCTCTGTAGTGGATAAGGGGGAGCGCTGGACTGCAGTGCGTGCGCTGGAGCGCGGTACACGATGTCCTCAGATCAGCCTTGCGGTGGGACAGCAATGGCGCCGGCAGAGAGAGAGAAGGAAAGAGAAAGGGCGGCACCCGGTGACGTCACCTAAGCCCTCCCTCTCCCTCCGGCGCGTAGCTTTGCTAGAGCGGAGCGCTGTGTACAGCCTCCGCTCTGATTCTGTCCCCACTGACGCACACCAAAATGGCGGCCGTCAGGACTTCGGCTGCTGTAACATTAGAGAACGGGTGCGCCCGCCCGTCTCAGGCCACATTTCGGCGCACAGCGCCGCTTACCTGCAGCGATGCTGCCTTCATTCCTGGAGCAGTGGCCAGGCCTTGGACCCGTAACGCGAGCCGCGTGCAGCTGCGGCGGGTCCCCGATGCGGTGGCACCGGTGGCCGGATGCGTGGAAGGCGCACTGCGGGCAGTGGCGACCAGCACCCCTCCAGGTCCCACGGAGCAGGCAGACCCTGCGGAGGGGTCTGCCTGATGTTCAGCAGTAAAAATAAAAATTTCCAAAGAATAAAAAATAAAAATAAAAGTAAAAAGACCTAACTCCCTGAGGAGAAGAGGCCCAGAGAACCTACTCCTCCGGGCACTTTTTCTAAGACTGGGGTCTGGGTGGGGATAGAGGAGGGAGGAGCCTGCAGCAGTAAAGTTTTCTTAAAGTGCCACTCCTCCAGTACACCTACTCTATCCCCACATGTAATGACTGCAGTGGCTCCTGCTGCATGTAGGTGAAAAATGTATATATATATTAATAAATGTTATGTTTTAAGAAACCATTTCAAAGCACCCACATCTGATCTTGGTGATCTTTTTAGGGTGTACCAGGACACATCATTTTTAATTACAGTAGATCACAGATTTGTATACAGTGAATCGATCCCTAAATCCTGGTGCAGTGATTTCCTCTCTGCCTATTTTTAAATTGTGTCTTTGATCTCATTCCACGCTGACTTCTTATTGAAACACTCTTGGACTATGTGCACGATTAGCTGCTTGGCAGTCATCAGAATGAGGTGAATGTCTTTGGCACTGGAGTTAATTATAACTAATTACACCTAATTCTATTGAACACAATACCTGTAAGCAAAGGCACTTCTTATTCCACAGAATTAGGCAATCAGAAACACTTTGTGCAGAAGGATTGTTAGTGTGTCAGGTTTTGTCATCTTTTCCTGCTCATTAAACTGAATATATTCTTCAATTATGACAGATACGATACAGCAGAAAAATAATATGTACTGTTTATAATCCAGACATATATATACACACACACACACACACAAGGAGGATATTTACACATTGGACATAACCATAACCCAGATATATGCTATAATGATGTAACTTTCACCACGCAGGTCACGTTGGTTGCAGTGGGCTACCATATCTCCCAGTAGTCATTCATTTAAGAGGGACCCAATATACATTTAAAGGTGCCAATACACAGGGCATAGTGTCATATCAGTCTGACTGCCAACTCTGTGTAAGATCGGATCTATGCTGTACATCACCTTTTATCTATACGTCAGACATGATATACGCTGCTTCTAATAGTAGATGATAAATTATATATTTTCCAGTCTTAAAAAAGACAGTATTTATCGATTCAATATTTTAGGAGGCATGTGATGGGTCATAAACTAGGACTTCTGTCACCCGGGGCAAGGCAGCAATGTGACTCCTCCTACCAGAATCTCTGTAGTAACCTGTGTCCAATGTTTTTAGAACAGTCTGCGACATTCCCCCCTTTTCCTGTCACTACACCAGTCTGTGTCCCTCCCCTAGATTTCTGCAGCAGCCTGTGCTTACTTCTTCCCAAACCCCTGCCCCACCCCCACCACTTACCTGGATCTAATTATTATTCCTCCTTAAGGCTATAGGCTCATAACACACTCAGCACAAGTGATGTCATATCAAACTGACAGGAGAAAATACACTATTATTTCGGGTAATTCTGGTCCATCTATGTCTGCGCCCTGGCCTACCCTCCAGAACAGCATGCGTCCGACCCATCATGGATTTCCTGCTTTCTAGGCCATCTCAGCAGCCCCTCCAATCCAGAACCTGGGCCACATGTGCCGCACTCACTTTTATAGGTACTGATGTTATTTTATGTGGTTATCTATTATATATGTTTACAGATGAAGCCCTGTCATCTTTGCCCGGCACCCGACAGAACGTCCCCAACAGCGTGCGCCGACAGACAGGGACTCCATTAAACAGGGGCTTTATCTGTATATGCAAGTGCTGAGAAAAATCTCATAAATTTTTTTTTTTATATATATTTATTATTACATGATTTGCATGATTTTTATTCTTTACATCATTAAAAGAAAATAATCACAACATGGGGTAAATATGAAGTGTGCTTACAATGTAAAACAAATGCATTAAAATGTCCCACTTCTTTCCAGAGGGAGACATTCACAAATAATAAATAACATGAGTGTCTGTGAACTTGATAAATGTTGAGAGCAAGGGGAAGCGCAGAAAAAACACCAGCATATAGAATCCTGCAGGGGACTCATCATTCATAGGAATGAATTACCAGCTTATCAAATATGCAAATCAGGCAGATCTGAGGGAAGTGTGTGTCATTACAGCAAGCAGAGATGATGCGGGCACAAACATGCCAATGGCATACCCTCCAACATGACCCATTGCATTCGGTACACAATGCTCTGCTCCTGGACTTCCCTGGTAATGTATGATTGCCATCACCTGTGTGGAACTAGGTAATTGACAAGAAATGTGCTTCAACTCAGGTGACGGCCAGCATATATTACCAGGGAAGTCCAGGAGCAGAGCATTGTGTACCGAATGCAATGGGTCATGTTGGAGGGTATGCAATGGCTGGACAGCTTGTGGGTAAGAATTGCATCCTTGGTAGCTGTACTAGACAAGGTATTTTTGCAATTAGATACTCTCTCATACCAGGAGATTTTCCGGTACTTGTTTCCTAGCACGGTGCCCATCGCATCGTATACCATAAGCCATACAATGGTATGCGATGCAACGAGATGGCACCCGATGTCATACAATTTTAAAATTGTATACCATTGTATATGGCATACAATGCGATGGTATACGATTTTAAATTGTATAAGCACCCTAATGGGTGCTTTCAATGTTAAATGGCCCCTCTATAAGATTATTAATTGTATAAGCACTGTAATGGTTGCTTACAATGTTAAAAGCACCCCCACGAAACCCCCACTATCAACGCCATCCCGAAGTGTGGTGAGCGCAGCAAGCCCGCAAGGGGCGGTGGTACGCGTCCTCCGACCTTTTTATACTTTCATACCCCCACTATCCACGTCGACGTGGAGTTGATTTTAGATAGTGTGGCGAGCGCAGCGAGCCACCGAGCCCGAAGCATGGCGAGCGGACGCGGAATACATGTGAAGTAATACGCGTGCACTCGGCACGCTTCGGGCCATACTGAAAAAAGTCGACTCCACGCCGACGTGAATAGTGGGGGTAGAAAAAGGTCGGAGGACGCATACCGCCGCCCCACGCGGGCTCGCTGCGCTCGCCATGCTTCGGGTTGGTGTTAATAGTGGGGGTGCCGTGGGGGTGCATTTAACATTGCTTATACAATTTCAAATCGTATAGGGGCGAACATTTAACATTGAAAAAACCCATTAGGGTGCTTATCCAATTTAATATTGTATCGCAAGCGGGCATTTGGCATGCAATGCGATACAATGCATACAATGCCATACGACTGAATATCGTGGGTGCCGTGCTAGGAAACAAGTACCGATTTACCTGTTCAAATGTAAGTGTCTTACAATGAATAAAACTGGTTAAGAAGTATGAGCATAATTTGGGTCGTCCTTAATCCTCAGTGAGCAGAATATTATAAGTCACCATTCTGTACTGAAGAAGTAGATTTGTTTAGTTAACTACCATGCTATACATACTTTATGTCTCTCTTTAATATGATCCTGTTAAAAGGCAAACTTTGCTTTAACAACTTAAGTCACAACAGGTCCACCAGGCCACCACTGAATCCACAAACTTCATGCGGCACGGTATCATTAAAGGTCCCCTGCTAGTCATCAGCTAATTCAGTGCACACGCAGACTAAAAGAGTGACTTGGCCTACTAACTTTACTACTTTCCTATGAAAGATATGACCGAGTATGGAAATTCCTGATACAGACTATGGTGGATATTCAAGCCCCGCCACTATTTCCGACGGGGAGAAAAGTGGAGGATGTTCTATTCAATGCGGTCTTTCCCGAAAGCATTGAACAGGCATTTTGTCTGAACAGGCCAGTTCTGCCAAGAACGGCCGTGGATTGTCGAGATCACGGCCATATTTCGCAGCCACTCCTCTCTTTCGCCGGTTGGCAGACGGGACATTGAATCCCACCTGCCAATATGCAGTCAAGGAAAATGAAAAGGACCAGGGTTACGGCTGTCATGACCTGCTGTTGAGACAGACCTACAGTCGTGACCCTGGATTGAATACCCCTCTTTATATCATATTGCACAAGTGTGACATTTTTCTCGGTACTTGTGTAGTTTCACGGTAGCAGTTACGCCGTCAGCGTAGCGTCACTGTCAGAATCAGCGTAGTGTTCCCGCGGCCAACTTAGTTAGTCAGAAGTAGCGTAGTTAGCTTAGTCAGTCAGAAGTAGCGTAGTGTTCCCGCGCCAGCTTAAGCATCCCTGTCAGATCCAGTGTAGTCAGTCAGCAGTACATTATATGAGTTATGGCTGCCAACAAATTAACTATCCACGTCAGCCCGAAGCATGGCGAGCGCAGTGAGCCCCGCGAGGGGATGCGTTACGTATCCTGCCTACCTTTTCATACCCCCACTATCCACGTCGGTGTGGAGTTGATTTCATATAGTGTGACGAGTGCAGCGAGCCACCGAGTCCGAAGCACGGCGAGCGCAGCGAGGGGACGCGGATTACCTTACATGTAATCCTTGTCGTCTCTCTGCGCTCGCCACACTATATAAAATCAACTCCACGCCGATGTGGAAAGTAGGGGTATGAAAAGATCGGGAGGACACGTAACGCGTCTTGCACGCCACGCTTTGGGCTGCTGTGGATAGCCTCCTTCATTGTGAATTAGACGCACTTGCGTCCCCACCCTCTCTTTGGACAGGATACGTACGTGATACAGAACCGATAACCCTGTTGGAAGGGTTGCTGTACTCTGCCGCAATAGCTACTCAGACGCTCTTGTGTCTCTTTGCTGGAGCGTCTGAGACGTTCCTGCGTCTCAAACAGATGGAGCGCCTCTACGCCGGAGCCAGCATGATCCCCTCTCCGCCAAAGAGAGGGTATCTTGCTGGCACCAGCGGTGTGAGAGAGGCACTGACTAGGCTTGCCAGGGATAGAGATGCAGTTCCCAGTAGTTACTTGTGTAGTTTCATGGTGGCAGCCTACGCTGATAACTTAGCTTAGGCTGCCGCCGTGAAACTACACAAGTATAGCAGCCGTTGGGCTACGCTGATAATGTAACATAGGCTGCCGCCGTGAAACTACACAATTAAGGCAGCTGTTGGGCTACGCTATTAGCGTAGCTTCAAATGTAGCATAAGCTGCTGCCAACGTGAAACTACACAAGTACCTTTTTCTCCTCTATTCCTTGGGTCCTTGTATTGCTTATCTCCCAGTGTCACCTTTGCAGTGCGCCTACCATGGCTGCCTCACCTGGTACACTTGTGGAAAGGATGGGCCTGGCTGTGTTAGGACCCTACTGTAAGCTTTAGGATGCTGCAACCACTTAATTTTCTGTAATCCATTCTAGGAATAACCTATTCCATCCAGGGTATTCCTACGTAGTGCTCCCAATATGGCTGCCTCACCTGGTACCTTTGATGAGTGGCATAACCTAGTACTGAGGCTGCTCTCCCTACCTACCACTTTAAGTCCCGGCAATCCCTTCTGGCACCTGGCGATCCGACCTCCAGACCCCCACTAGATGGAGGGCGCTCCATCTGTATAGTTTATGTACTTTGTGTGGCACTGCAAATCCCTTATGATAGCCATAAACTAAGGCTAACAATAATATTAATAATAATAAAATCAGTGTCAGATACAAATTCATACAAATTGACAGTCTGCATAAGGAGCTGAAGACAGGCAACTATTCAGCTGACACAAGTATGTTTTTTGGATTGAAACTGACTAATACATTCATTTCCTTTTTCTTAAAAACTAAATAAAAAAGCACACTTGTCTATCGGAGCACGTGCCTTAAGATGTGGCATGGAGCAGGAGAACTAATGTTTCAAGTCAGTCTCTAACCAGTTCTGCAGCAACTTCAGGAAATGTGTTTTATGTGCAAAAACTTTACCTTTTCCTGGTCATAATAACATCCAGTGGTTGCAATCCAAGCACCTGGCACAGGGTGCGAGTTGTCCTTGCAACATAATTTCCAGTTGTTGCCGGGACCGTAACTCACCACTTGCCATGGCCTCGACTTGCACCAAACTCACATATTTTTGCTCCCATCCTTATGGGATTGTCAACAAAAATTCATATATAGCAATATTTCCTTGCAGCTGTATACAGATCACACACAACTGGATAAACCCCCTAGAATCAGAGAATATCTGAACAGCATAGTGCAGAACAGTATGCACCCACCCCTCAGTGATTAGGGATGCTCGCCATGCTGTCCAATATGTACGCAGTCCACATTCTTTATTGCAATGTACATTCTTTGACATCACAATGCCACTTCTGTATCTCATGATCCAATCAGCTGCTTAGACAGTCAGATATGAAGACTAAACATCTGTTTAAATAATGAAGCACCAGCTCAACAAATAATAGATTTACAATAAAATCTATCTCCTCAAATCTATTTACAATTAAATAGAACATTTTAAATAAATATGTACTTGTATAGTTTTCCTATCTGCCTGTGTATTCTCTTTTTTATCTGCATACATTACAAATAATATTTAAATACATTTACCATGGACAATTTGCTGCTGGCCCAGTCACCATATTTAGCACACAATTCACAAAAGTAGAAAAATAAAAATGTGCATTTATAATGCTCCTCACCAATAAATATCACATACCGAATACTAAACGACGCAAATAAAATCCCAGCAGTTGGGTTACCGACAATGAGATGACAATGTGGAGAAAGACATTGAGAGAAGAGGACCCTTTCCTCCGCATAGTTCAGGCACTGAAGCCCCTAACTAAGGATGATTAACTCTGATTTTATTTATTGTTCTTTAAATCATTACTTTTTTTGATTTTAAAAAGTTTTTATATTGTAATTATTAATGAATGTTCTTAATTATTTATGCTACATTAATGAATTTAAGTAAATTAGTTATTAATTAACAAATGTCGTCATTACTGTGTCAGCCGTATGATTTTGCAGGTGTGAATGTGTTCCTAAAACATACGGGAGGATAGGAAAGGGTGTCTTTTATTGGTGCACCAAGAAAGAATTATACTAATAAAAAATGACTTTTATTGATTTCATTAAAATAGTTGCGAAGATATAAAAGAAAACACGACAAATACATGAGACAACATTTAGTGGTTTAAAAAGGATATAAATCCTCACCTAGTGGGACCCCACTTCACACTGTCCCTAAATAATTATTCAATTGATCTAATAAGGCACGGTGGGTTAAATAACTGTTACTGTGACAGATATTGGCACTTACAGTGTGTATGCTAGCCAGGATTGTTGCGACTTTTGAAACAATGTATGAGTATGCTCCTGGAGCTCTTTGTCCAGCAGCGGTGAGCGTTTGAACACGGGTGTGATCCCGCTTCAACGCCGCCGCTGGCTTGCTGGAGCCACTAGTTCCACACCTTGCGTGCTGACCGCATAGCTAGGTAAGAGGTGTGCCGGTGTGCACAGCCTCGCTCATGCGGGTCAGGGAAGACAAGGGTGTGCAGGGTTCTGGCGCCAGAACCCGTGTCACAGGGCATCCGTTGGAGACAGTCCCCTGCAGCACAGTGACATGGGTTCTGGCGCCAGAACCGTGCACACCCTTGTCTTCCCTGACCCGCATGAGCGAGGCTGTGCACACCAGCACACCTCTTACCTATAGTGGGGGTATGAAAAGGTCAGAGGAATGCGTTCCGCCGCCGCTCGCCGCGCTTCGGGGTGGCAATGATACTGGAGGTGACGCTAAACAAGGGCATAGGTGCTTTCAATTGTAAGCACCCATCACATGTCATACTATGCACAAATCACATCTCATCCCATCACTTCTCATAGTAAGTACCCATCACATCTCATCGCATGGGTGCTTCTACTATGAAATATAGCATCGCACCTGGTGCCCTGCGATCCCATGCGATATTTCATTGTATAAGCACTGTTGTGCACTTCATATGGACATCGCATCGCAGAGCACTGTACACGCTGCACGATGCAATGTGATTTCACTACAGAGAATAGCCCAGTACGCTAAATACATACTGGGTGCCCTGCCAGGAAACAAGTACCAAACATTGCATAAAAATAGTCTTGCAAATAAATTTTGAGACTATATTTTGGCCAGTTAATTGTGCTTTTAGGCATGTTGATTTAAACATTATATGAGCATATTTTTTAGAAGTTTCCCTCTGCTTCTCACTATATATTCTATACTACAGTAGTACCAAATCACACTTTGTTTTAATAATATTACAACCACTCACAAGTCTAAAGGCCAACCAAATGGTGAAGCGGTAATCACAGCAGTCTCATAACCCCATACATATTTCTGTGTGTGCTATTAATGGTTTGGAATCACTGACAGGGTTACTGCATGGCTATGGAAGAAGAGATGGGGAGGGGCGATGGCATGTATCATATTGCCTCAAATGAGAAAAAATATATTGTTTGGGCTTATCTAACAGTTTTGCTTCCTCACAACAAAACTTGCTGAATAAGAAGAATGCAGAGACAAGTTACTCACTACAATGAGAGACAAAGGGGGAAATGTTCTAAGATGTGAGTTGTATTTTACAAGGGATGTTGCTATAGGCAACCAATCAGAATCTACTTCTTATTTTATTAGCACCTTCTAGAAAATAATAGATATTATCTGATTGGTTGCTATGGGCAACATCCCACGTGAAATAGAACTCCCATCTAAGTAAATTTACCCCAAATCCCTTTAAACTGGGGAACTCATGGATTAAACAGGTTCTCTAGCTGCTTAAAACCAGGTGAAATGCAGGCTTGACATCAGCCAGCCAACTTCTCGGAGCAGCGTATTGGCATCCGATCCCCTTGAGCCACCTGACAATGGGCAGGATCCCATGTAATACATTGCATGTGGTCCTTCTGCGTGTGATGTATCGCATGCGATCCCTGTTCCCCACTGCAGAGAGCAGGGCCAAGTCAGAGATCAAACATGCAGCACGTATGATATCCGGTTCCAATTCGATGCGCACTAAACCTCACATCGGAACGGATGTCAACACTGTTCCGATTTGGCCACTTTTCACCTGATCCGTCAACCGCATCCTTCAGAATCGGGTGAAAACAGGCCGATTTGGACGTGTGTATGGGCACCTTAACCCAATAAAGGTTTTCAGAAGTGACAATACATTTTGCTGAAAACAACAAAAACGTAGAAAGAGCTTAATCTAGAAAGATACTAATCATGTGTTTCCCGGTAATGGTAGGCACTAACTGTCACACACTGATTACACATACCCTCAGAACAGGACGTGATTATCAGATCTCAGCAGCTCGAGTCGATAAAGGAGGAGCACAAACCAACACTCCGGTTATCTCATTATTCTCATCACCAAAGCAGCACTACCACTGAGGACACCCTTGGAGCTCTTTAGTACCCACTGAACTGGGAAGGTTAATTCAAGGGCTTGCTACAAAGTATTAGATGACTAACACCAACCTCCAGGTTGTTCTTGCATCGCCACTGTACTAAGATTTTGTTTGACTGACTGTAGCCTGTTCAATTCAGTGGTTCCCAAGCTGGCATACCTTAGGGCAGTCTTTTTCAACCACTGCGCCGTGGTACACTAGTGTGCCTTGAGCTGTTCTCACGTGTGCCCTCAGATCTAGAGATGCCCAAACCAGTTTACAGCCACCACCAGTTCAACGGTTATTGACTGGTTTCTTCTTTTCATGTAAAGGGCCAATGTATTTTATTTTTGTTACCTGTGGGGACTATTGTGATTGTTTTTTATATGGGGCCAATGTGTTTTACCTTGTGGGGATCTCATCCCATATAATTTTAAAATCTTATTTAGTGTGCCGCAAGGTAAAAAGGTTGAAAATCACTGCCTTAGGGGTTCTGCTGTGATGCTCAGACAGACATGTTACCCCACCAGTCTATCCAGTATAGTAAACACAGTCACAACCTTTCCCTCCCCCTTTAGTAGGCTCAGCCCTCGGCCACTCCTTAATTTGAAATCCTTAATGATTTTTGCCAGCAATCACACAAGGACCTGTCCCACACTTAGGCAGCCAACAGCACCCAAATGACATTTACATATTTCTCAGCTGTCCTAGTGTACAGAGAATGCATTATTGGCACAGGGATCTCCACCCACAGTGACAAGATAACTGGTGGTGTTTCCTTCATAAAAGAGATTACATGGATCTTGATAACTCCAGTACTTAAGGTTAGAACTTGTGACTATGCTATGCAATTGTCACGGCTAGGGCCATTTGTGACCCCGGACTAGGACGAGCTGCAAGTGGGCTGGGCTAGCGAGGACAAAAGTTAGTGGGTTAAATGTAAGATTTGCTCATAAGACATGATGGTTGAAGAAGTCTATGGATTAGGCGATGCTATAGATGCTGAGAATACCAGCAGTGCCAGTTTAACTGGATAGCTAAAATCTACATAGGTGAGAATTGGATAACTGAGAGCTGGATAGCGGGAGACTGTATGCTGGGGACACCAGCAAGGCAGGATAGCTTTATAGGTTGTAGCCGGGAAAAGCCAGCAGCGCAGGTTAGCTGGATAACTTGAAGCTGGGGACACCAGCAGATCAGGACAACTGGATGACGTGAAGCTGGTGATACCAGCAGAGAAGGATATCCAGATTACTTGAAGCTGGGGATACCAGCAGAGCAGGATAGCTGGTTGGCTTGAAGTTGGTGATGCCAGCAGTGCATGATATCTGGATGGCTTGAGGCTGGAGATACCAGCAGGGCAGGTTAGCCAGATCATTTGAAGCTGGGAACACCAGTGGAACAGGTGATCCAGATAGCTGGAAGTCAAGCAATGCTGGAGATGGAAACTGCACTGTGTCTTTAAGAAGCAGAGTAATGCTGGAGCTCTCTACACACTGACGGACAACAAAGCACCGACAACTACAAATGCCTGGAGCTGGGCTTTATACCTCCTGCTCAGTGCTGATTGACTGGAATGGGCTCTGACTGGGATCTGTTTCCTGACTGGTTCTTGCGGAGGAACAGACCAGGAAGTGTCATGGCACAGCCCATGGAGAGAACTGGTTTGGAATGGTGGCGTGGTGCAGCCTGCAGGGAAGTGTAATGCCAGGTAGCTGAGGTAGAATGACGCAATGGCAACAGCGGGATGCCAGATGGGACAATGCTTAGGATAGCGCCGCACCTATGACAAGGCAAGGCTGGGGAGCGCTGATAAACCTTTGTTTTGTGACAGATTTATCAGTTTTTAGTTAATTTTAAATATACTTTTAAACAATGACAAAGTCCACAGATTTGGGAGCACTCAATGTTAGAACATAACATAGTTTTAGAACTGAGGGGTGGATGAACTGTATTAAGGCTGGTGAAGTGATAAAGCGGCCAGTGATAATGCAGCAGGCAATCATCTCCTAACTGTCATTATCCAAACCCAACCTGTAACTTGAAAGTGAGTGATCATAAATACGCGTTATAGCATGTATTGTACCCGACAATTAAACTGACTCATTTTTTGAAGATCGGTGCGTCACCCGGCATACACACCTTTTCTATATATGCCAGGGAGGGATCTGTTCTGGCTGCTTAAGTGCTCATGTGGCTTATGCGTCCGCAGAGGGGAAAGACTCATCATCACAGGGCGGGCTGAACTGAAGCGCCACAAGGAAAGAGCTGCCTGACTGGCCTCACGACGGAGCTACAGCTGTCAGGGCAGGTAAGTAATGTGCACTGCGGTGGCATCCTTCCCTGCTGCTCTAGACTGTTTGGCCGCCAGGCAATGGTCGTCTGATAGGTATAGATGGTGCTGGCTATGTGTAATGTGAGGGGGATGGAGGGGGCTGCGTATGTGCAATACTGGGGGCGGGGCGGGGGGGAGGGGGGGCTTGTGAAAGGAGGCCATATATGTGCAATCCTGCTGTGGGGGGGGGGCAATGTGCCATGATTGGGCTTTGGAGAAAGTGGCCAGGTTTGTACCATGCTGGGGTTCTGGGGATGGAGGCCATGTTTGTGCCATGCTGGGGGTATGAGGAAGGAGGCCAGGTATGTGCCATGCTGGGGGTTTCGGGAAGGAAGATGGGTATGTGCAATGCCAGGGTGGGGATAAGCGGCATCATAATTAAGAACCTTTGTTCTGCTGGGACCCAGAAAAGGTCAGGTAGGACCCCAATTTTTTTAAGTGAGGGGTTCAAGGAGCCAGTTTTGGTTTGGCTAGGCATGATCACTGAAAGTTAGGAACGGATTGGCAGGTGATAAAGTGCCGGCCTCTTAATACTTCACAAAGCTCAATAAAACTGTCCCTCAATAACAAATCATATTTGGACTATTGTTTTTTCACTTGAAATTATGTTAAAAATTTAATTTGTGAGAAAATATATGCAGAATGTAGAATTCATTTTAATCTGGCTTTTAGCACATTTATTGCATAATATATATAGGAGACCGGCACTCAGCTTATACAGGTCTACTTTCCCGGTGCCTTCACATCAACAGTATGCAGATTCCAGAGAGTGCGGCACTCATCATAGCGTACAACTTTTCAGTCTTTCCTGACGAAAATCAAACAAAGACTGAAACGTTGTACGCTATGATGAGTCTGTGTCTTTTTTACTGAGTGCCGCACCCTCTGGAATATATATATATATATATATATATATATATATAAGGTGAGTTAGTTTGTTGTAGTGAGTGCTGGGCCCCCTGTGTTTGTATTTACTAGTGTGTGGTCACAGGCCACCACACCCCACCCTGGGATGTGGGTGCTGTTTGCACCCCATTCCTAGGAATGGCGAGTGTGTTGGTACTTCTGTATCTATATATATATATATATATATATATATATATATATATATATATATATATATATATATATATATATATATATATATATATATACACACATATACACACACACACACACACACACACACACTGTCTAGAATTTTATCACACAGTAATTATACTTATGTGTGGCTCTGAAAATGTTTCTAATACAAACGCCACAAATGAGATGCCAGGAGAAATAGACATTAAAGAAAGAACAACACTGCGCTAGAACCCGTATGCAACAAGGGATGATGTCACTAGTCCACCAAAGGACCCTTGTTCATGCACAGTGACCCGATGCGGAGTCTTCAGATGCATCATCGTATAACAACAGCACACAAAAGATGTCTATTAACACAAGGCGCCACCGCCAGCATTGGCATAATCCACACACATGCAGCTACTGTTCTTACAGTGTCCGACTCTGAATGTGGCCCATAGTATATGCACAGCCGCCAAATCCGCCTATCATTCACAAACCTGCTCCCAACATCAGGAGTGCTGCATGATGCGTTGGAACCACACACGGTGTACATCGATCGTCTGCCAAACTGCAGGCCACCACAATAGTCTTTAGGGAAATGTATCGGCCATATAGGAACATTAATAGTGTAGTGTGTATAGATGAAATCAGATGTTCTCTGGGTTGTTTCAGCAATAGAAAAAAGAAATGAATATTCATGGATTGTTCCTCTTATCTTTCAGGTGTGCACCCACCATTTGAATTGAATGATTATCTACAAGGTAATACAGTCCTAAAGCATAACTGATATCACTATGCTCAGCATCCTGCTGCTCAAGATCTGAACTCTACAACAATAGCAGCGCACAAAATACATTTTTTACACGGAAGCAGGACAAGGGATCTACTGCAAAAAGATAGAAAGCCATTATGTCGAAACCATTAGTTCGACAAGCAAAAAGGTTGACATGCAAAAAGGTCAACATGCAAAACAGTCGACATGCAAAAAGGTCGACACTACCATTAAGTCGACAGGCAAAGGGTAGACATGGGGTTGTTTCACCCATATATCGACATAGACACCGTTTGAAGTGAACCGCAGCCCCTTGCTTCGCTTGCGATTTGCTTTGGGCACGGTGCCTTGCTGCGCTCGGCACACTATTTTATTCTCACACCTCGCACTAGTGAATGGTAGGGCATGAAACACCGTCTGTCGGCTCCAAAAACAGTGAAAAAACCCATGTCGACCCTTTGACTGTGGACCTAGACACTGTCGACCTAATGGTAGTGCCGACCTTTCTGCATGTCAACCTTTTTACATGTGAACTTTTTGTTTGTCAATCTAATGGTTGTCTATCTTTTTGCTGTAGACAAATAGTCCGGATACCTTTTTACACACATGCACTGAAAAACTGTTAAATTCAGAATTACCTGAAATTAGTGACTGGGAGTGTTTCATTGGGAAGCGTCCAGTTACACCAAACACGCTAGCTGTGAGGATGTTTGATGCACCGCTGAGAATTGCTACACAAAACAAAGTAAAAGCAAAGAACTCCATAGTCCAAGATGAAGTGTCTACTTTCACCAGCACCGTGGTCAGAATAAAGGTGAGCAGCATGACCAGTAACGATGATAGTATTCGTACCCGAGAGGAAATCCTAAAAGAATTAAAGAGAAACATATTTAAAGCACAAACCTCTAACCGCTGCATTATTAGCAGACAGCACTGACAGGTTCTTACTGAAGATGAAAAAAATTGAACAAAGTTTATCAACTTCCACTACCACTTGAAAAGGGGCATAGTAACCCAAAATAAATGTTTTACAATATCAGTAGAAAACCTGAATTAATGATGCAGAGGTGTTCCCATCTGCTAGATCAGGTAATAAATGATTGTGACGTCAGCAGTAAAGGCCCATACACACTGGGCGATTTTGAGCTGAAAGCCGCTCAAAACACCAAGATTGAGCGGCTTTCAGCTCACAGCACCCAGTGTGTATGGCCCGGTGATGAGCAGTGAGCGGTGATGCACGCTCTCACATCATCGCCGGGAAAGCCGCTCATCTGCTGGTATTACCAGCAGATGAGTGGCTTTGTGCGCTATGCAAAGCCGTCCGCCCCCCACCCCCTGCTGACAGCACCGGGCAGGTGGAAAGCGGCTTTCCCCCCAGCGACAACAGCGGTCATATCTGTCCGTACACGCTGGGCATAATCATTCAGTGTGTATGGACCTTTGCTGTTGGGTGGCCCAACAAAAAGCTGACTTTATAGCTAGAGTGGCATATAATACCACATCTCAGGGTTTCATAATGTGAATTGGGGGAATGCATAGTGTGGCATAAAAACTAAATTGGTACATGTCTAATTGGCATCATGCTTATTGTGCATCAGTTGGTGGAAGGAGTGTTAAAAATTATGTAAGCCTTATTGCACAATATCGAAGTCACTAAATTGTATAGGCGGCCTGAGGGCCCCCAGCCATTGACTTCAAATTTCCAAGCAATTTTGGTAAGCGCACTTATGGGCAGCTACATTTAGCCACGAGTTGGAGAAAAAAATTTGCTTAAAGCCCCGTACACATGGACCAATATGATTGCTAAGCAATATTAGCTTCAAATTGCTCAGCAATATATTGCCCAGTGTCCTGTCTTTATCAGCGACCAGAGATGGTCGCTGATGAAAAGGAGACACTGCCGGGGGAAGCCGCAGGTCGCAGCTCACTGAATGGCATTAGTTACCAGGCTTGAACACTACATGATAATAGAATTCAGAGATATTAGATACATATATTGGTGCAAATGGATGAATAAGCCCCCAAGCCATCATCAAGGCTTCTCTGTGAATTAGGATCCCTAGCGCTATATCTAGGTGCAGGGCGTGGCACCCCAAGAAAGTCAGCCTCAGCCACAAAGCCCAGAGAGGCACACTAGTGACAAAAACTATAGCATTAGAGAATATTAGTGTTAGGAAGCCAAAGCTATATACATCAAGTGAAAATAATGTGAAGTAATTAAAATATTAGATCACACATGGTTGCAACTTTTTGCTATTCAGTCATAGAATGCTAGTAATGTTAACATGGGTCAAATGAGTGTATGACAACAGTAGGGAAAATATTTCAAAGGTAATAATTTCAGAACTCAGCACAGAACCTTTAGTACACTCTTCCCAAGGAATAATTTTGCACTTGGAGGCATATAATCAGTGCTTTTATGTATCTGGAGATGTGTTACGGTGGGACCTATTTCATGTGCCAACCTAAAGCCCTGTCGACCCTTAGTAATCGACCTTCATATTGTCAACCCTATGATCCAAACCCATTGCAGGGATGTGGGCAGCAAGTGGTTTACTTTGCCAGGGATGCCCACACTTCTAGTAAATGGCACTGTGCTTATGTTCTAGATTATAGGTGCACTCATAAATACTATACATGTGTTAGGACAGTCATTCTGTTCCACAGGTAATGGTATGTTTACGTAAAGTTGCGGTTTATGTTAAGTAAACTTTTTACCCTGAAGCTTGTAAGATCAGTTGGGTTTATATCAAATGTAGATGTTGGGATTGCATTGTTCAGGTTGGCATTCAGCTGAATATTATTGGTTTTAACAGGAAACCGTATCTTCCTCTTATTTTAATGAGCAGGGGACATGACCTAAAGATTAAAAAATTGTGTCTAATGTACTCCAGGGATTTTTTTAGATCTTTCTCAATTACATCCTACCATAGGAGTGTTGATGTGGCCAAAACCAGGAAGCGTGACCGCAAACCCAACAGACTGAAATAGACTGCCCCATGTACTACATGTATTAAGCATAGAATACATTAAAGAGAACAGGAGCTCAACTGAAATAACAATTATGTGGCCGATTATGGGCTACTGCTCACAGCATATAGTGCAACTTGTCACACTACACCTCTAATCCACACGTACCCTCAACAGGTCATGTTTACTATTTTGTTGAATCAGTAACTATCCCATTGCTTTCCAATGACAAAAATTCTCAAAACATGGCCATTCATTATTCAATAATCATAAGCAGTGTTTGCTCACCAACTCTTTTCCTAAGCCGGGAGCACACTATGCGATGTGTGTACGCGGTGATACTGGTGGCGGCAGTGACTCAGCGCAATTCCGGCATCATCAAGTCCATACATACCTGCCGATGCTGGCAGGAGGGAGCAATGGTGGGGGTGAGTGGGGGACATGCTGCATGCTGTAGCATGACTCCTGTAGTCATGCACTCCCTCGTGCACATTCAGGACGAAGGAAGGTATCATTAATGATCCGCGGGAGCGTGCATGCAGAACAATAGTCAGCATAGACAGTAAGCTATATTTTAAACTATATCGCTCAGAAGGAGGAAAATGAGTGCTTAATCCCTGTACACAAGGGGCGATTTCAGCATGAATTGCCAGGGATATGGTCACTGAGCAACCATATTCCCATGTGTACGGGGTGACGGTCATTGGAGTGCATGATCGCTAGTCACCGGAGCAGTGACCAGCGGCTTCCCCCGGCAGAATGTTTCCTTTTCATCAGCGACCATCAATAGGACGAAAATGGGATACTCAGCAATTTGGTCTCTGAGCGATATATATCGCTCAGCGACCAATTGCTCCGTGTATGCAGAGCTTTAGTGTGTATGTGGCTTTAATCAGCAGCAACAAGCCGACAGTATGTTGGGGCATGCACACAGTGCGATATGAACTACATAGTACATGCATCACCATGTGTATACAGCTTACAATCCCGAGGGTCGATATCACAAGAAAAAAATAGACTGTGCAGGTAGCACAATTTTGACAACAAAGTGTACGATCTATAGTATAATATAATTAAAATTGTACAAAGCCAAAAATCATACATAGTCAGAACTGCACAGTGTATGCACCTTATGGCTTAGTGATCCTTCTAGGATCTGGCCAGGTCAAGGGGGGCCTGTTGACATTACCATTGGAGGCGGGTCTGGTCCCACCAAAGTCACTGCTGGGGAAGCACAGGGCATCTACAGCGGCACTTGGCTTCCCTGTGTGCACCGGCGGGGGGAGACGGCAGTCTGTGCTAGCAGGGTGCTGCTAGAGGGCTAGGGCACGTTTTGCGATTTAAAAAAAATCAGGCAGGGTGCGGCGACCTGCTAAAACAGCCTAGCATGAACACTATTTTTTCAATTATGCTTTGCACTTGTCAAGTAGAATGTGGAGGCAGCAGGAATATTCCCTCTCTCACGACATGGATGCCAAAAGGTTTTAGATGTGGGAGAGGAGACACGGTGCTAGAAGTATGCATTACATTCTAGAACAGCATTACATTGAGAATGCTTTGCACAGAGATGCATTTTCAGCTCAGGAAGAGAAAAATAGGTGAGATGTTTATCACAAAATTATACACTGGAACAAACTTTTCATCTTCTATTATTTACAAGGTTTATTTTCTAATTTTGCTTGTTTCCTTAGCACCCCATCCACCCAGGCAGAGTCTGATAAGCATGCATGCGGGATCTATAAGTTTCTGCCCGGCACAGACAGCTAATTATCTGCCACTGATGGCAGACCTGTATCTGCATTCCCCT
The DNA here is from genome assembly GCF_055691185.1 of Crinia signifera. NCBI lineage: Eukaryota > Metazoa > Chordata > Amphibia > Anura > Myobatrachidae > Crinia > Crinia signifera. Next base: position 74,593,089 of record NC_139222.1, on the reverse strand, counting down.
ATCTCCGGTTATTACCATTCTGCTGCTGTCACTGGCACATACAGTATGCTATTAAGGCTGTAAATAGATATCTGTTGCATAAGGGGGTGAAGGAGGGGGGCAAAACAAAATAACAATTGTTAACAATGTAATCTTGGTAAAGCAGTAGTTCAAGATTGGGGCTAAACTTTTTCTTCACCCTAGAAAATATACAGCATTACAACTAGGATATTTACTTATTTACCTGGTATAATTGCCTGTCATTAAGATGATGGGTAGTGTCATTATAGGCTGAGACACACACACCGACTCGCTGCCTGCGCTGGAGAGCTACTATGCGGTTTAACCCTTTCACCCGGCAGTTCTGATACCAGTAACAGAGAGAGCAAATATTTCGCTGTGGGAAATGTGTATATTTTTAAAGGGTAACCCTACCTAAAATAAAGGTTTGTCTATAGAAAAGAGATAATACTATATAAACAGAATAGGGGTTCCGATGAAGGGGGTGTGCATTGCTGCAGAGTGTAGTGTCTACATGTTTTTGTGTAAATAGAAGGTAGTGGTGTGGGAGGCAAAATTTGATGGTAGCCCTTGTGGAGAATAAGCATGCTCATCGGTTGTCATGGAAAGGTTTACCAAAACACTAGGGGCAGTATTCAATGCGGCCGGCGAGGGTGTTAAACAGCGGGGATCGCCGAAAAGAAGCGACCATCGTAGTTTACCTGTGCTCAGATGCTGCCCGGCTTCTCCCGTCCCGGGCAGCGCGGCTCTGTGCAGCGTGACGACGTCAGAGGTCACGCTGCGCAGGCCAACCAGAACGTCCGCCCGCGCTCCCGGCATCCCTCCCACCCTCCCAGCTGCTGCTGCTGCGCCCGCCCTTCCTCCCGTACCAGCCGCCCAGCCACCCTCCCGTACCGCCCATGTAAGTATATATGCGGGGCGGCCTTTTTTTTAATTAGGGAAGCCAATCCCGGGATCGGGCATTTTTCAATTCTGAATTCCGGGATTGAAAAAATGCTCCGGGATTGGCTTCCCTAGTACACAGTGAGCATGAAGCAGTCGGTTAGGATGAGAGCTGGGTTTGGTAGAAGCTGGTTTTAAGAGCCCGTTTGTAGTTTTGTAGATAGGTGGATAGTCTGATGGGAAGAGGTAGAGGATTCAAGACAGAAGGAGCAGCACATGCTAAATCTTCGGAGCCAGGAATGGGAAGAGATGGAATATACCTTTATAGAAATTTATACATGACTATCCTCCTGGAAGGACTGGGAAGTTTCCAGAAAATCGGATGGCCTTCCTGGCCCACTGGAAAGGTGAACAAGTCCTCTGCATCCCCGCAGACCTGTGCCCACCATTTACAAAGCACCAATGGGCAGACCGAGAAGGACTTAATGAGGCACTTTGCTCAGAATTGTGACATTGTAGCACAGCCCCCTGCTATGTAATGCCTGTTATAATCGCAATGTAGTGGAGGCAAAGTCACAATGATGTGATTGTGTGACAATGCCGTGGCCTACCCGTCTCCCCGCTGGCCACTCCCTCTAAACACCGGTCAGGCTGCCCCCTTCCTGGCATGAAAGTTGGCATGCATGCACTCATTACACTGATCTGTACAAAAGCAAAATAGAGGTAGCCAGTTTTGCCTTGCAGAAGAGGAAATGTGCTAAATTAATAAGACTGTCACAAACACAAACGTCCAGGAGATTGCACACGTCGTGACCTAGAGCCAGGACCTACAAATGTATACAGGGCATGATTCTGCGAAAGTATGAAAGCAAGGATGGTAACTATGCACCTTGGTGAAACCATGTTGAACTTCAGGTGGGGCACATTTAAAATGTGCAGAATGATATGGATTTGAGTGGGGCATGATAACTAAATTGCTATAGACATTTCATGTGAATAGGCCTGATTTCCCATTATACCCCCCCCAAAAAAGGTTCTGTGATTCCCAGTGCTATCTCAGCATCATGATGCCCACTTCACTACGTAGCTAATACCTGCCCATTCTTCCAGGGATGCAGGGGACTACTCGAAAAACCTGAAGCCTCCAGAGACTTCCAAAGTAATGGAAGCACAATAGTTTTATTACGTTAGTTACATATGTAACATAACGCTTTTAAAATCTCCTAAGTATAAAAAGCTAAATAAGTGAACAAACAAATGTTATTTTATGCTTCAATTTACACAATAAAAAGCATTTCGACTAATTGCAAGAAAATTCCACTTTACATGTATGTAGTAACTTTCTTTTTTAATATCATTTAGAAGAGGGGCTAAATGCAAGGTTCTGTGAATGAACGTTACCTGTTTACAAGGTAGAAATTGAGTATAAGACATGGCACTGATGGCACTGCGGTGGCAATGGAAAAGTAACTTTCAAAGTAGTCCTGGAAAACAGAAAAGTGAAAAGATATCATTATCAGACAAGGAGACCTGCAGTCAGGCATCACAGCAGAGTTTCCTCAAACTACAGTATGTCATTACAGTTCAGGACTTCTGGTTGAGAACAAGTGATTTAATTATAACCACAGTCAATTTAACTTAACCGTCTGGACTTAACCCTTTAAATGCCGAGTGCATTTGTCAAAATAGTTGTGAAAATTGCCAAGCAAACATTTTTATTCATCATAATGATTTTTATTGTTTACCTTATATCAGAAATATCATCTTTTTTTGTTTTTTTATGCATTTTTTAATCTAAATTATATAAGAAATGTGAGCGAGGCTGGTATTTTTTAGCAGATCCTTTTCACATCTCGCACAGAGATGGCACTCCAAGGGTTAAGCATGGATATCCTTAAAACCTTGACTGATGGTGAAATTTGGTTAACACTGATTGCCTATTTAATGGTAAACATGTGTATACGCAAATATTTTTACTTTTTAACAATCACAGCAGTGTTCATTCTAGCACCTTCTATCTTTAAATACCCATGTAGTTCCTCTTCCCTGCCTGGGGTGTCGCTGTCTGCTGTGGTGTTTCTAGCACAGGTCTAGTTTGCATAGCGGGTGCTAGAATGAACACTATCACAGTATTCCAAAACCTATACAGGGAAGGCAGCCATTTTGTGGGCTAACAGAACAGCTAAGACAATGCAGAATATATATATATATATATATATATATATATATATATATATATATATATATATATATAGTTACATTGTTTGGGCCAAATTCAGTACTTAATACAGAGAGACACCCAATATTAGCAGAGTTGCTCACTCATGCCTGGCATCTCGCGGCTTATGTAATTTTTGGGGGGGCTAAATGTATGAGGACACATCTTTACCACACTCTTTAAAAAAAAAAAAATTCTATATAACTATGACATTCACTCTATGGCGGAATTACATTCTCGTTTAGAAGTTTAGTTAGCAGAGTTGACGCAGCACAAAGTTCAAATTGTGACATTCACTATAATTAATTCACTTGCCCTGTTATATGTAGGTAGTGGATTGGAAGTAGCCAATCAGAGCAGCCCCTACTGTCCCAGCAGTGGAGAGCAGGGCTGCTCTTGTGGAAAAAACAAATGGCCCTGGTTTTGCTCTACTAGAGCGTCTTTAAATATTTAGTCACAGGATATAAGAACAACTCTTCAAGGTTAAAACAATTTTAACAAAGTCCCATAGCTTCACTGTGAAAATGACGAAACTAGCAAAATAGAATGTGATCGTATAATTGACCTGGATTATAAAAGTAAACATTAATATTCAATACTATATAACTTCATCTGTAGCATTTACAAAAAATGTAAAAATATACTGTATACGCAGGGGACATTTCCCTTTCAAACAAATACATTTTCAAGTGTCAACTAGGTCAGTTTATTTGACATTCAGTGATGTCATCTTGTCAAAACTGAGTTGCATGTAGAGTATAGAAGACCTCATTAATGACCAGCAGGGATGAGCACAGTTAAAGATTAAGCATACACAATAAGCGATATTACAAACGATAATCACCCAAAAGGGCCAAAATAAGCACTATCGTAAAAAATATTGGGTTCTTGTGTAATATCTGGGCGCCCGATTTTTTGATCGGGTCGGAGAAATCGGGTCGATCACATCGCATGCAACCAAATCGCATGCGATGCGAGGGATGCTATTTTTACATAGGATTCAATGTTAAATGGTCCTGTTCATACCCCCACTATCCAAGTGAGCATGGAGTTAAGCTTATATAGCGTGGCGAGCGCAGCGAGCCACCGAGCCCGAAGCGTGGTGAGCGCAGCGTGCCCCGCGAGGGGACGCGGAATACCTTTTAAGTAATCCGTGTCCCCTTGTCACGCTTCAGGCTCGGTGTTTTGCTGCGCTTGCCACGCTATATAAATTCAACCCCATGCCCACTTGGATAGTGGGGGTATGAACAGGACCATTTACCCTTGAATCCTATGTAAAAATCGGGTCGATCGCATCGCATGCGATTTGGTTGCATGCAATGGACCCGATTTTTCTGAAAAATCGCGTCCATCGCATCTGATTGTATGCCTTAAGTTAAGGCATACAATCAAACACATCGGGCGCCCAGATATTACACAAGTACCAAATATTGCTTAGTGTGTGTGGGGCTTAAAGCTGGGTACACATTTGCAAACAATATGCCCCATAATGCTATAGTTGCTAATATTATCGTGCATATCATTTAGTGTGTACCCACTATAACATTAATGTTGCACACACCTGCAGTGAGGGGGGGGGGGGGGGACATCAACGAACGTTAATAGCATTCAGCGGTTTTTTTTTGTGTGCTGAATTGTTCGCCTGGGACTTGAAGCGCTATCATATCTGGCTACTGACTGTGGAAACAGTTTAGTGCTTCCCATGCCGGAATGCAGCTAGTCGAGTACAATAAATGATCTGCTTCGCTGGTGGAGGTTGAGCACAGATATTACTAGATGGCAAGGAGAATAAAACCATGAGCTTTCGCTAGTCTCTTTCCTAAAAGTCAATAACTCGTTTTTACAGTCATCCTTGCCAATAGTGTAGCGTTTGCGACCCATAATCTTGTACATTGGGGCAGATGTATTAAGCCTTAACAAGAGTTAAATCCAAGGGTGATAAGGAGAGATAAACATCCAGCCAATCACCTGCTAACTGCCATGTTACAGGCTGTAACAGTCAGTTAAGAACTGATTGGCTGGACGTTTATCTCTCCTTATCACCCTTGCATTTATCTCTTGTTAAGGCTTAATACATCTGCCCCATTATATTATAGAAAGTTTGCAAACAAGTACAATGTTTATGTGCGGTATGTAAAATATCTTTACAGATGCGATTTCTGAATTATTAATAGATTTCATTTTTAAGGTGACATAAAGGGGTACATTTACTAACATTTGAGCTCTATTGAATACGGGATGTTGCTTATAGCAACCAATCAGATTCTACTTATTTATTTAGCACCTTCTAGTAAATATCAGATAGAATCTATGCTATGGGAAACATCCCATCTTAAATAGAACTCCCATCTTAGTAAATTTGGCCTAAAGAGTGGAAATTTGGGAGGGCTTGAGTGAATGTTTAAAGCTAGCATAGTGTGACCTGGTAAGAGAGTGACTACCATAGGAAAAAGAAAGAGTGGAAGTTACAGGAGGTAACCAGGGTGGAGATGAGGGGTGAGATTTAATAGGATGAGATATTCAGAAAGTGAGAGATTTGGGAAGAAATCTCCAGTTTTTTTAAAGCGGCAATGATTTACACTGCAAGATCAAACTGGTTTTGCAGTGTAAATGGTTGCCGCTTTAAAAAAAACTGGAGATTTCTTCCCAAATCTCTCACTTTTTGAATCTCTCATCCTATTAAATCTCACCGAGGTGTCAATTAGTCAAAGAACAAAAGAGGTGTAGACAGAAAAGAAGTTGTAGGAGGCCTGAAGTAACCGACTTAAGGCCCCCATACACTAGGGCGACTTGTCCTGAGGACAAGTCGCCCCCGACTTCCCCCAGAGCTTCCCCGGCAGCTCCCCGGGGGAGCTTGATAAGATTGGCACTTGATGTGCCATTTTTTACATGTGATAAATCGTCTCGATTTATCACATGTAAACCCGGTGAGCAGGGGGGGGGGGGGGGGTTTGCAGAACAGGGCTGCTGGTGGGGGGTGCTGCTAAGGCAGCGTGCAGGGGACACTGCGGGGGACAGTGACAGAGCCGGGCAGGGGGAGGCGGGAGCTGTCAGTGCTGGAAAAAAAAGCCCATACAATGAATGAGCAGCCTGTGATTGGCTGAGCGCTCTCTCAGCCAATTGCTGACTGGCTGAGAGAGCGCTCAGCCAATCATGGGCTGCCCATTCATTGTAGGGGCTTTTTTTTCCAGCGCTGACAGCATTTACTGCCCGGCTCTTGTACTGCCAACTCTGTGTCCCCCGCAGCGCCCCCCTGTCTTACTAGCAGCGCCCCCCCCCCCCCATTATGGCTCCCAGCTCCCTGCGGAGGTAGTGCAGGCAGGGACCGCAGGCGTTGCAGAGCAGAGACTGTCGGCGCGGCGGGAGAATAGAAAGAAATCTTATTTAACAGCGCTGACCTCAGCCAATCAGTGGCCGCCCGGTCTTTTGAATAGGATTCCTTCCTTTCCTACCGCCGCGCCGACGGTCTCTGCTCTGCGACGCCTGCGGTCCCCGCCTGCACTACCTCCGCCGGGAGCCGTCAATGCGGGGGGGGGGGCGCTGCTAGTTAGACAGGGGGGCTGTATATAAAGATGCTAAAAAGCACCCATGATGGCTCAGATTCCGATATATCTTATGTTCTGCAGGTCCAACGCCGTGATCCGATCCGCACGGGACCGCGCATCAGATCAGATGTCAAACACATGTGATTTTGGTACGATTTCACCCGATTTATCGGCCCAAAGGGCCGAAATCGGATAAAATCGGCTGAAAAGCGCATAGTGTATGGGGGTCTTTAGAAGTAAGCCTGAAAATAGATATTTGGATAAATAAAATGTGTCCTAGTTTAGCAGCCACTACAGTCTTTGTTTCCTGGTACCCCTCTAACAGCTGGATCCCAGCAGCCAGTGCCTCCAATGTCTCTGGAAGTTATGCCGCTACCTACATCAATTTCATTCAGGGTGTGCGGATTTAAATGAACTGGATTTAAATCACACATAATGGAGCCACAGTACTGTGGTAGCTGTTTAACTGCATAAGAAGAGTTAGAAGCTCATAGATTTGCCAAAGAAAAATATCCACATTCGAATATCCTGCTACCAAAACTATCCAGGTTCCAACAAAAGCAACCCTGTGTAATGACCTCTTGTTTGACCACAATGTTGTGTCAACAGTGGCACCAATAGATTGGTGGAAAATGCACATTGTAACTGTAGCTGGTATTGAAATATCTTGGTAGCAGTAGAGCAGCCGCTGACAACTACGGCAATAGAAAGATTAGTTTCCACATTTGGGGCCTTATTTTCATTCACACGCTCCCCCTCGCGTTCGTATAGGGGAGCAATATTTTCCTTCTGTGCATGCACATTTCTACCAGTGCCGGCGGGGGCGTGGGACGGCAGGTTGCACCCATCGGAAAGCCCAGCGTTTCATGGGCTTTCCCAGGGATGTTAGGCCATGACATTGGGGCTGTGGGAGGGCATCTGAGGAAACTGAATTTCAGCCACAATAAATTCAAAGGCATGTTGCAGCAAGTAACTACTGTACATAATCATATGCAGTGGTTCTGGCTCTGAGAATCTAACTTGGGACAGACATTCTGAGCAATCATTGGGTTGCTCAGAGGACAGATGGCGTGACAGATATTCGTCTGCAAGCATCTGGATAATCGAATGGGAATTGAACTGCACCAAAGACCAAACCTACTCATGGAGGTCTCTGGAGAAAATCCCTTGTGCCTACTGTACTAGAAGCTCCAATGCAAACTGATAACAACTAGTATCCAGTATTCTTGCTGAAAGCTCTCAAACAGTATGTGGCATTTACACAATACTCAGATGGCATTAAGGGCCTAATGAGTGTTCATAAAACACTCTCTAACCATTGTACCACAAGCACCAGCCTGAATTGATGACCAAAGGCAGAATGGATTAGTGGATTCATGCGCATTCTTCCAAATTCTGACCCTAACACCTGCATGTCACAGCAATTTGAGATTTATCAGACAAGGTAATGTTTCTCGAGTCTTCAACGGTCTACTTTTGGCCCACTGCAGCCTCTGTACAACATCCACTTCAAGGTATGATTTGCTGTGCAATCAGAATGCTCGTCTGCATACTACTGTTGTAAGACAAGGTAATAATATCTATTAGAATTTTGAATGTCGGGATTCTGCCCTAACCACCTGGGATATCGTACTTGTGTTCCTTCTAGCACCCTGCATCTTTGAAAAACCATGCAGTTCCTCTTCCCTGCCTGGGGTGTTGTTCTCTGCTGTGGTGCTGAAATACAGACCACACTGTGCTAGAAGCACAACAGCATAGAGCCACATTCCAGGCAGGCAAGAGGAACTTCTCGGATTTTGGAAGATGCAGAAAGCTTGAAAGGAACACCCAACCCATTTCACAAACTAATGTGTTAACATTATTACATTACGTACATTTGCACAATTTTTCCTATATTCATTTATTTTAGAACCATGTAATTATCGAGCACATAATTGTGTAACCATTTTTAGATGTTAACTATTATTAATAGTTAAGATTTTAGTTTCAGGTGACCTCACACTAACTTCAACAAAAATAATTGTTCATCAAAAATACCATATGATTAAATGTGCCATGAACATTAAATGTAACTATACTCACACTCAAGTCGGAAACACCTGGTTGCTCTATCACTGGAATATCTGAGCAGTTTCTTAGCTTGTATATCCAATAGTGTTTTGCTGTGCTAATAAAATTCCAGGGGAGCGAGGACCCCACTCCCAGTACAAAAAATATAATATAAGTTCCATTATAGTGGTCCTTTGGTTTCTTAGCAAAGTAATGGTTTATCCGGTGCTCCGCCAGCAGAGTGTCCTGATCATCTGAATCACTTGTGTCTGTGGGTGTGTAAATGGGGCCTGTGCTTAGTAAAGGGTCCTCAGACACTGGGGGGGGGGAAAAAGCACAAAACAATTTAATTATTTCAATGGAAAATAAAGTTACAAAATAACATGCCAGTAAGTTAGCAAAAATTAATACTTCAGCTGTGGTGAATGTGCCTTGGAATACAAAATGCTACATGGTTGATAACAATCATTTGTTCTGCAAAACAATCCATTTCCATTTCATTAACCTCTAACATTTACTGTATCTGTATAATTCTAATACAAAATACTATAATAAGCTTGAAAGCACTTTACCCATTAAAGTGAAATAAACATGTCATAGGAAAGGACAGACTTTCCACATGCTTATTTTATTTATTCAGTTGCCAGATTAGTTTGAGAGCATTTATAATAAATATTATTTAAACTATTAGGCTTTTACAAAGCTTTTTGACGCTGGAAGTTTTTGTCCTTACTGCAGCCATTCCCATGGCAAGATCTAATTTGGCCATCTATATATTAAGTTGAAGAGTGTGTGTGTGGGTGGGTGTGTTTCTGTCGCATTGCGGACACACCGTGGCACTCAGAGCTGCCAAATTCAGCAACAAGGTACCTCTGGACCCGTTGGTGTGCACCTTGAAGCCGTTTTTGGCAAATTTCACTTAGAAATGTAAAAACACCAAGGTTAAATTTGCCTTGATTCATGATATGGAAAAAAAAATTGACGATCTGGAAACAAGATTGACGACCTGGAAAAAAAGATGACGAAGGAACACCACACCTGGTTTTGTTGTTGTCTTGAGCATGAATGCAAACACATTCTAACATTATAGTAGACACTTTAAACAATTAGAAATAATTTGAGATATACATAGACCACAAATCACACACACACAAACACATTGTACACACACATTACACCACATACGCACACACATATAAAACGTAGCACACCTCACACACACATTGGACAGATACACACAACACACACACACACACATAGCACAACACATGCAGTACATACACTAAGACACACACTTAAAAACAGTACATCACACACACAAAAAAAACAAACGCATCATAGGTGCTGAAACTCAGGAGTGGATGTGGAATTCATCAACACATAAACAAGCTATCAAGTCTGGAGTGGTGTGTTTCAAACAACACCACCACACCTGATTTCATTACGGTCATTGAAAATCAATGTAAACACATTCTATAATTATGGTGGAGGTTTTAACAAATGACAATCTTGGGCCTTTGGCACACCATACAATGAAATTTTACCGCAATTTTGGAAATAAATAAACCCCCAAGGTTTTCCCAGGCAACGCCGGGTGAGTCAGCTAATCAAGAAATAACACAACATAAAACTCAGTGAGTAAGTCGAATCTAAAAAACAACAAACACATTTAGAGTTCATTCTAGCACCCGCTATCTTTGAAAACACATGAAGTTCCTCTTCCCTGACTGGGGTGTCGCTGTCTGCTGTGGTGTTTCTAGCACAGGTCTGGTTTGCTTATCAGTGCTGATATACAGACTACACTGTGCTAGAAGCACTACATCAGACAGTGACACCACAGGCAGAGAAGAGGAACTGCATGGGTTTTGAAAGATAGCGGGTGCTAGAATGAACACTAACATTTACTAAAACATATTATGCACTACTGATCAAACGTTTTAGTACAATCTCATTAGTCCAATTTTTATCGAATTTGAGCAATTCAAGTGGAGCACATAAATTGAAATGGTACAAAGGTAATTGGTAAACTGAAGTATTTTTGTTTTAAGAGTTACAAATAATGCCTTTTTGTTATAAAGCTAGTAACAGCAAATAAAAAGAGGTTACAACACCTCTGCAGCAATAAAACTAAATTAACTTTGAAAAGCCGATGAAAACAATTCCTACAGGTGTACCAGAGCCAGATAAAAGCTTGTGGGGTCCCTGGGACTGCCCTACAGTGACCACCTAAATTCCTGATAATGCCCCCTCTCAATATGGCCCACATGCATCTCTTATATGTCATAGTGCCCGAGTACTCGCCTCCATGGTCACACCCTTCAAGCACTGACTGAGCATGCAAAAGTTAACACGTTGTGAAAGAGGATTGTATCCAAGGATATGTAGACTGAAGCTGTCCATACATCTACAGATCGATTGTCACATTGGACTGGTTGGATGAGAGCAAATGACAGTTGTCCATTTGCTTTGAATTGCTGGAAAACTGCCAAAATCTGTCAGGGGCAGATTTATTAAGCTCGGTGAAGTGATAAACTGTCTAGTTTTTATCACCGGCCAATCAGCTCCTACCTGTGAAGTTTGGTTAGAAAAAGGACAGGTAGGAACTGATTGGCCGGTGATAAAAACCAGACACTTTATCACTTCACCGAGCTTAATAAATCTACCCCTTCAGATACTCCCAGGTTTTTGTTCCAACCAGCCCAATCTTACAATTGATCTGTAGATGTATGGCCACCTTGAGATTATACATTTAGAGCTTTGCATTTTAAGGTCAGCTCTCCATTAGAATATCAGATGATACGTTGCAGATCAAATCATATTGTTATGCCAATGTTTTATTACTGACTGAAGGAATGTAGGGTGTAACTATAATGGGAGTAGTATAGGGCTGAGTCAGATGCCGCAGCATTTGTGTGTTTTTGACCTTTTGGAATATTGCTTCTGCCACTATACAGAAGCCCGTCGCTGGACTACAAACGTGTATCTGAATGTACAAGGACTATAAAGGTGTAGTCAATCTCGCATATGTGCAGCACCCCTTCTGTTTGCGTGATCATTTGTGATTAGAGTGTGCTTCACTATATCACTTCTCCTCGGTTGTCCGTATGAAATCCACGTAAGGCAGAGGGCACTACTGACATGCAAGAACGTTTTACTTGTGCACTATTGTTGGTGAAGGGTTAAGTCGAACCTCTGTAAATACAGAATGTGTCAGCAGCTGTGCGCAGCTTGGGTTATACTACTTTTTTCAAAACAGTTCTGAGACTGTGGAGGAAATTTACTATGCAAATAAGACTGCCTATACGTAATTTTGGCATTTACTATGCCGAAAATCCGCCTATTCATATTCATGGCACATTTGTATTTACGAATACATACGCCATTGACAGAATACGAGTAGAAATCACCATTCATTCGAAAGGTGATTCCTAAATGATTAAGCGGCCGTATATAATATATATATATATAACATACGGCCGCTAATTGCCACAAAAATACGCCTTGAAAATACTCGTATTTGGCAGAAGCCTGCACAGATCAGCCTGCACAGACACTACATTCAGCGTTTCTCTCTGCTCATCATGCCATCAGGTACTCTGTTATTTTGCCAAGTACCTACATGGACAGAAGAGGATGTTATCCATGCGAAGGAGCTGTAAGCATAAATTCCTTCAACAGGTACCCATATGGATTATCTTAAGGACCAGCGGAGGGATGGATACCTACGTGTCAAGGTAGGCAAGTATCAGTATGTATGTGATGTATGTTATAAAGTTATACTTTACTGGTGTGTGTGTATGTTTATTTTACTATTTGTACTGTTGTGGAACTACAAGTTCCAGTCTGCCCTTTAATGCCCCATATGCTGGGACTTATTGTTCTCCAAGTCCCTGCATGTGGTGCAGGCTTGCTGGGACTCATAGTTTCACAACAATACATACATTTTTTTCTATTTTTACACAATGGCTATCAGCCCAGTGCCCACCGCACAGGGGCACCAAGGGCAGCCCGGGCAGGGTTAATCCTAATGGGGGACCCCTTTATTGGGGGTTCCCCACTACCCCAGGGTCCCTGCCCGGGCTGATCAGTCAGTGGGTATAATGCTTCGGCCGCGGGACCTTATACAATAAGGCTGGTTACAATAACCCCTACTCATTTTGTCCCCCCATATTTTGGGAACCAGAACCGGCCCTTGAGCCTGGTGCTGGTTTTAAAACATCAGGGGATCCCCTATCCAGTTTGCCCTGTGATTTTTAAAACCAGGACCAGCTCTTTAAGCCTAGGGCTGGTTACGGCCGGGGGGAGACTCCACGACGTTTATTCAAATTATTTATTTATATTCATTTTTTTAACACTGCAGCCTGAATGGATCGGACTGATCTGTGGAGGGGCTGCCGACTCGTATTTGTATTTAGCTGGCGTATATATGGCCGCTACATATGAATATGGTGGCATACGGAGAATACAAATCAATAAATAGGGCAGATTAGTAAATATGCCCTATCTACGATTCATATTTTCCTGAAAAAACGATAGATGGTGGTCGTATAAATTCGTACCCGGCATCAGTCATATTTGGGGATCTTAGTAAATTTCCCCCAAAGATCCATCTGTGACTCTGGGCCCATGCAGAGTAGCAAAAAAATCACTCAACTGCATCCGCCACTGTGGGGGAAATATAATAGGATGAGATTCAGAAAGTGAGAGAATTGATAAGAAATTTCCAGTTTTTTAAAGCGGCAATCATTTACACTGCAAAAGCAGTCTAATGTTGCCGTGTAAATGATTGCCGCCTTAAAAAACTGGATATTTCTTACCAAATCTCTCACTTTCTGAATCTCTCATCCTATTAAATTTCACCCTGTGAGTGACTCAAAATCAGACCCTATGTATAGTCCATCCAATGAATTTTAACTAGCTAATAAGGTGTATTTGTTACTATGAGAAGACATAAATATCCGTGTGCTGTTTGTATACTCCCCCATGTTTGCATGGGTTTTCTCCAGCACAGGAGTTATACAATTGTAATTGAAAAATCACCACTTGGATTAAATAGGTTGAATGTAAATTTGAGCGAAAATTGCCGAAAAGTGCAGATTTTCAGCACTTATTGAATACCCCCTTAGTGTTATAGGACTGCTACTACTCAAAAAATAAATAATACATATGTAACAGTACAACCACATGACAAGAAAAAAATTAATTTCCAACAATTAAGAGCACTGTACAAGTACTTCCAGCCAGTACAATAGCTTCTCTTGTCCCTTACATATGAATACACGGCATGGTCATGGGGTTTTAAAAGAAACACTTCAGATCACATATTCAGTTACATTTTGGAAAACAAATACACAGAAAGACGCCCACAGCCTGTAGCTATTTTTTATTTGTTTGCTTTTATTAACAAGTAGCTTCTGTAACCCCAAAAAAGATACACAATACAGTAGGTTGTGTTTGTGTTTTTTTCCTTTAGCAGTAAAACAATATGTAAAATATCTTCACCCATCTCTAGTGTTTTTGAAATAACTAATACTGCTTTCACATTGCAGAAATGGGTAATGACACGGTATTCTTAAATGGGACTTTAAAACGGGTCTGAGCCTTAAGACCTTTCACATTGCAGGTGAAAACCGTTTTAAAAATCATTTAATACCATTCAAAATTCAACCCGTTTAACCCCCAAGGGACACGTTTCAAGCCATTGAAATAGAGCCATTCACACTGCCTACAAAACGGCTTTAAAACGTGTAGGACTCTGCTTTTTAACCGTATTGAAATACCGGTTATCTTTAACCGGTAAATCAACTTTGGCACTTTCACATTGCAGCCTTAAACGTTTTAAAATGGGAAAAAAACGGCAATATACCATTTTAAAAGTGCAATGTGAAAGGGGTATAACATTACTAGAGCAGCAGCAGAGTACAAGCCTTATTGCAATGTCATTAACAAACTCCCTAAAGTTAAAAGGGCTCAGTGATTGTCCTGGCAGCAGTCAGAAGCCATGTCCTGTAATAAGGAGAATCAGGACAGATCCTCATGCCTGGGTTGTAGCAGTGATGGGCACAGGCTGGCCTGGCAGGTGTATGGCATAGTATGGCAGGTATACCCACCTTGGGCTGCGTCAGTGAGGGGCAGAGGCTGGCTGGTGTATGACAGCTGTGTGTGTGGCAGTGAGGGGCAGAGGCTGGCCCTGCAGATCCCCAGGCTCATCTGTGCTGTGGCAGTGAGGGGCATTGGTTGGCAAGTGTATGACATGTGTGTGTGTGGCACAGTATGGCAGGTGTCCCCAGGCTGGGCAGTGGCAGGGTGTGTGTGTGGCAGTATCAAAGGACTAGGCTACAGTATGAATCTATCACCATCAGTACAGTAAAAGAGCAGGCAGCAAACAGGAGACATAACATGGGCAGTTGCCATGAACACGGTGCCATCCAGCCGGGCACTGGCGCTGCCAAGCAGAGGGGGGACCCCGGCGCAGACGCTGCCACTTACTGTTTATCAGGGCAGCTACATCCGGGGCAGTGCGGCGGTGCTACAGCTGGTGCTGGGATGCCGGCCTCACTGAGCCGCCTGCTTCCTATCCTATCTCCTGCTGCCGGGCAGGAGAGGGCGATGGGCGGGGGGACGTCTAGCGACGCCCCGGGGATGAGCTCCGGCCTGTCCTGTTCTCACACACAGGCAGCCTGGTTGTTGTCACTTGTCAGCGACGCGTTACACACACAGGAAAGGAAACAGCATACACAGTGCAGACGGCATGCAGTGTACAGGTGCTCCGGGCTTAGTGGGGGCATCACCTCCGTAATGAGCATAAGTAGAGAAAATGTGTGTGCATGTGACACAACTGTGTGAATGTACTGTGTGTGCATCATGTGATGTCTGTGTGCATGTGAGTGAGATACATCTAGTACAGGAAACCCTTCACTGAATGCTCTTTGACATATAGTTGGATGCACACACATAACCTGGCAGCAGGATATGAAATAAAACAAGTAGACAATTTCCAGTTTCCACTTTGCCTAGAGCAGCTATAGAAGAGTTAATCAAACTCAGGGGCAGATTTATTAAGCTCGGTGAAGTGATAAAGTGTCTAGTTTTTATCACCGGCCAATCAGCTCCTACCTGTCATTTTTCAAACCAAGCCTGTAACCTCACAGGTAGGAACTGATTGGCCGGTGATAAAAACCAGACACTTTATCATTTCACAGAGCTTAATAAATCTACCCCAGAGGTCGCCAAAGCGGGATGAAGTAAAAATCAAACCACAAGAGCCCGGAACGCCTGACCGGACATCAAACTCTGCAATCTGGAGCTTGTAGTTTCTGGTGAGGCTTTATTCCATACTTGCCGACTTTTGAGCTGCCCTCTCCTGGAGAGGGCAGTCAGCTCTGTTAGGCAGGGAAGCCATATCATTGGGGGTGAAAAAGAGGCGGTTTGGGGGCGTGGTCACACAGTTTGGGGGCGTGTCTACAGCGCTGCGTCATTTTAGCCCCACCCCTGCTGTGCAATGCCGGTATTTCAGGCATTGCACTGTGGGGGGGGGGGGGGCTAAAATGCGGCGATCGCAGCCTTTTACCCGCGGACCCCCCCACCGAGGGACACATCGCGGGAGCTGGGGGGATATGCGGGAGGATTTCCACCCTTTCCGGGGGGCCGGGAGGGGGACCCGATTTCCGGGACCCTCCCGGCCATTCCGGGTGGGTAGGCAACCCTGCTTTATTCTCGCCCTTCTACTCTCCTTGGTGACATATGTTATAGGCAGCCCCACTGGACAGGACACTCCCAGACAGGCACCCCCCCCCCCCCCCAACAAGAAATTGTTCATGTAAATAAAATTATTCAGCAATAGATGTGGGCCCAAGTCAATCTGCACTGAAAATCTGATTCCAGCATTAACAAAAAATATAAAAGTCACAGACCCCAATGAAACAGAAGCGTCAGTGTTCAAACTAACATGGATAAATGTTGAGATAATGGTTTCGCTTTGGCATGCAAAAATAGTTATATCTCTCAGGCATAAGAATAACCACATGCAAAACTAATGCAGCAAATTAAATATTTATACATGTAATAGACCAAAGACAAATAAAAGCGATACATACATTAAAGTAATAAACAATGCAGTCTTTGGTATTTGCAAGAGAACAAAACAAGAAATATTTTGATGCTCACGACTGGCCCACTGCAGGGAGAGGACATTACAGCCGGGAATCACCACCCTGGCTGCAGAGCTGACAGTCACCTGTCCAAGGCCGCAGGGTGTGTGCCACTCATTGGGCTCCTTCGGGATAGTTCTCACCTCAGTAAAATGAGTGACATGTCCTGCAGTTCACACGTAAACACACCCGATGCTGGCGGCGGGACGTGAGGCTCCTGCAGGCTGCACACAAAGACTAGCGTCTGTAGCTTCACGCCGGCCGGCAGTCAGTCAGTACAATGCCACTGTGAACAATAGTGAGGCTACACCGAGCCAGGTACACAGGCTCACCCCTCAGGCTGAGAGAGTCCCTCTCAGCATGATTATCTCCTCCGCCGCGACCCGGAGCTTGCCCAGAGAAGCCAACAGGCTGGGCAGCGGCAGCACCATATTCGGAGGCTGTCCAGGCTTTACCAGTCACCCGGATTCTTTGAGAATCCTGGAATCCGAGTGACTGGAAAAGCCTCCTGGAGGGTTGCCACCAAATCCGGGAGAATCCCAGAAATCCAGGAGAATCCCAGAAATGATGTAACATGTGCAGAGAGAGTTACATCGCCATTTCAAACTGAAATCTAAATTGCAGTGTAAGAATACAGCAGCCAGTACCATAGGCGAATCTAGGGGGTGGTCTGGGGGTGCACAGGACCACCCATTAGCCCATTTTGTAGCTGAGGGCTAGGGCTTTCCAACGAGCCCTGCCCCGTGTCTCTAGCCCCCTGGAACCGGAGATACTGCCAGGCAAAGCTGGAATGTTTTCCTTATAGGATAACATGGGACCCGCTAATTCCGACCCCCACCCAGTTCCAATGGCTGCCAGTTCCCCCTTTGGCATCACTGAAGCTCGAGGTTGATCTCAGTCAAACCCAAATCGCTGGACCTTCAATCTGATACCAGGCTGAATCCATATGGGTTAATTGGTTCCAGGAATATTGAGGTTAAACCTTTTTTTTTTTTTCATTTCTTAAATGTAATTTCATGACTGTTTATGTTCATTGAGGGTAGATTTCTCTGGAACCAAACAGCCCAGTTTTACGGGACCAAATTCATTTGAAGCCAACTGTAAATGGGTCAGTTGGTTCCAAAGATATAGCTGGTTGGTTAAAGGGGGGTAGGGAGATGGGAGTGGTTTTCTCTCCCCCTCACACCAGAAAATGCAGGGACTAGGCTGGTGTATAAGGGGTCAGCCTGGGAATGTCCCTGCATGATCCTGGGACCATATTCCCGGGTAAATCCCTGCATTTTCTGTTGTGAAAGGGGTATTATTTCAAATAGCCGTGACCTGTAGTGCTCTGAATACAGCCGGACAGCCCCCTGCTGTCTGCCCAGCTGTCAATGACTGTCACCCCTGCAGCTTCTGCTCCAATTTTTCTCCCCGCTTTCACCTCAGCCCGCCCCACCTTTAATCATGTGGTGCCGGCGCCTGGTGTGCTCCCCCGATGTCACGCACAACAACAGCGTGCACAATATTTCAAATGTCCACTCGGCTAGAGAGGACACCAGGAGGGGAGTGGGAGCGTGCTCTGCACTGCACTCTGCTCTGCTCCTCTCCCCATAGAAGCAGCAGCGAAGGCTCATATAAAATTTTACAGTAAGTGGCACTTTTGGGGGCATTGCTTACTGGACGCTACAAGTGGCGGTATGTGGGGGCATTACGCATAATGTGTGGCTTAATGTGTAAGGGGCATTACGGTGTGCAGCATCATGTGTAAGGGGCATTATGTGTGCAGCATCATGTGTAAGGGGCATTATGTGTGCAGCATCATGTGTAAGGGGCATTATGTGTGCAGCATCATGTGTAAGGGGCCTTATGTGTGCAGCATCATGTGTAAGGGACATTATGTGTGCGGCATTATGTGTAATGGGTACTATGGTGTATGGCATCATGTGTAATGGGTACATCATGTGTAATGGGTACTATGGTGCCATCAAGCAAGAACCCCCTAGCAATGAGCACGTAGGTAAGCTGCACTTATGTGGCAAATATGTAATGGGCATTACGGTTTGTTATATAGTATGTAATGGGCATCATGATGTGTGGCACAATGTGTAATGGGCATTATGGTGTGTGGCCTTATGTTTAATTGGCATTACGGCGTGTGGCTTTATGTGTAATGGGCATTACGGAGTTTGCTAAATTGAGTAATGGGCATTACTGTGTATGGTCTAAAGTGTAATACCACACCCCTTTTTGTGATGTCACGCCTCCTTCCCATGAGGCCATGCCCCCTTTTTGGTGCGCGGCTACGCCGCGCAAAGGTCCCCCTGCTATTATATCTAGATCTGGGACCTCCCATTACAATAATTCTAGATTTGCCTATGGCCAGTACTTACCCTGCACAGAAACAAAATAACTCACCAAAATGCAACCTTCTCTGCACATGTTACATCTGCCCCACCTGCAGTGCACATGGTTTTGTCCATTAAAGAAGAAGTTTGCTTTTACAAACCAACCAGAATCACCCCCATTGCCCTTAAGGTCCTCTCCCCTTTTCCTCGTTTTCTCCTTATGAATGGTTAGGACATGTGAAGAGAAGGGGGAATATCATAGTGTAGTAAATCATGATAATACGAAGTACTAGGATGGCCATCGACCATTGACGATTTGAAATCATCGATGGTTTGTGGCCGATGTTGAATACTTTTGCCATTGATGGGGGAGAACCAGATAGCTTCCCTCCATCGATGGCACAGCAAAACCAATGTTTTGCTCTTTTTTCCCCCCCAAAGTGCCGGGATACCATACACATACCATGACAGGTAATAAAATGTTTAGTAGTAAACTTTCACCAAAGCATGGTAGTAGTGCGCCAGTCTTCACAGCCAAACTGCAAAGGCAGTGGGCAAACCCCCTAATTCTGTGATGCTGTGCTGGCTGGTTCCCAGCATGCAAGATACAGCAGTTGAAGCTTTTCTATATTAGCAAAACTGTAACTGACACTAAATCAGGCCCATTGTCCTTTACGGTCTACTCAAAGATGCCTGAATATTAATTTGCAGCTGCAAATATGTACGCAGCAGCTTTGTGAAAATATGCAAAGGTCATACCTTACGGGAGTCGTATAGTCTCCCATAATCAGCATCTCTGATTCGCCATTTACATTCAAAGATGCAACCATTGGACACAAATCAAGTGAACATCAACCAAGTGAGATGCTGGGGCAAATTGTAACAGGCTCAAAGTCGCAAGCTGAGCCATGGACCAACGTCCCTGCACTTTTGCTGAAACTACCCTAACTGGTCCCTTATTGTCAATCACATTGAGGAAATCCTCTTTGTATCCACCAAAAACAAGACCAGAATCTTGATATTAAGTCAACAGTTATTAGTCAATAGGTCTACAACATAAGGTTGATATGCACTAAATCAAGGTACACAAGGTTGACATGGTCAATAGGTCGACAGTGCTTATTGCCAACAGGCTCAAAAGGTCAATGTGACAATGGCCGAAATGTCTTTTTCCCTATTTTTGTAACATTCTCATTATTTACCACACAGGTGGACTATGATTTGGAATAGTAATTAGTGCAGAGAGAGAGACCTATTACGGTCAACCTCTTTCCCAGTCAGCCCAATAATCCACACCCACCAAGACCATCAGGATACATGGCACACCATTTTTATTCAATGAACTACATAAAAAGAATTCAGGTTTGCATACATCTCTGAATCAGGCCCTCAACCCCAACTTGCCCAAGATGCCATCTTCACATATTGGGGCAGATGTATTAAGCCGGATAAAGTGATGATGAAGTTTATAACACACCGTCCAGTCAACTTCTAACTGTCATTTTCAAACACAGCCGATTGGCTGGTGCGTTACCACCTTCCACCTTATCATTTTACCAGGCTGAATACATCTGCCCAACGATCACTATTTCATTGAACGCTCATATTTATGACAGGCAACTCATGATGATCTAGAGCAGTGGTCGCCAACCCGTCGCTCGCAAGCTACCGGTAGCTCACCGAAGCAATTTGGGTGGCTCTACTACTGCTTCCAGCCCACTCCGAGGAGACAAACACTAGAGATCATATATGACCTCTAGTGTCTGAAAGGGAGCACAGCACTATTTGCTTCCGGCATTTCCAGGTAACTCTGCAGTGATGTACTCCCTGTCAGATGCTAGAGGTCAAATATGGCCTCTAGCGTTTGTCTCCTCTGAGGCGGGGGAAGACGACAATGGTGGGCAAGCAGCAAGCATTAACCCCTGGCAACGAGCATAACCCCTGGCAACGAGCATGAAGCCCTGGCAACGAGCATGAAGCCCTGGCAACGAGCATGAAGCCCTGGCAACGAGCATTAGCCTATGGCAACGAGCATTGACCACTTGGCAATGACCATTAACCCTTGGCAATGAGCACTGACCCCTGGCAATGAACATTGCAACTCTGGCAACTAGCAGGTATTTTATTAGAAGCCTTACTGTGGGATATCGTGTGCAGCATATTGTGTCAGAAGCATTGCGGTGTGTGGCATAATGTGCCAGGCATTACGGTGTGTGGCATAATGCATACCATATAACGGTCTCAATTATTGCTGGGCCATCCCTTGGTGGGCACCATTTAGGAGCTCCCCTTGCCTGCCGCTGATCTGCTGAGCAAAACAGCAGGGATTCGACACTGGGTGCATGCACACAGCATCTATTTAGGCAGGCAGAGGGGCTGATGCATGGCCAGCAGCTCAAACTGTGCTGCCCATGCTCCCACAGTGGCAAAAACTGTGCCCTCAAAATCTTGTTCCTCTTCATGTGACGGCAAAGCTAGAAGGTACGCATTATGCTTCAGAAGCATTGCGGAGTGTGGTATAATGTGTCAGGGGCATTACGGTGTGTGGCATAATGGGTAAGGGGCATTGTTTAGTTATTATTAGGCAGATTTTTGTTTTTGTTTAGTAGCTCTTCAGGTGGTTTATTTTGACTTGAGTAGCTCACGCCCGATTAAGGTTGGAGACCACTGATCTAGTTTCAGGGATATCAGTTTTTCAGTTCCCTAGTCCCATGATGGTACTGGGCAAGAATGATCTGCCTTCCCTCCACTCTACAGTACTACTCTCTGCTTGCAGTCGGAACATCTTAAATGGCATCAAGCATACGTATGTGTAGTTTCTGTTTTGGAGGTAGGATTTTAAATGCTACGGATTACCGTAATCTAATAAAACAATCATTCATGTATTGCTTGCATGTTATTTTTTCTGTACTGAACATTTATTACTTTTCTTGCATACAAATCGTGCAACTTTTTCAGGGCCCTGAGGACTTATGAACTAGTTGACCTTTCAATTTTTTTTAAACTATATTAACTCTCATGAGTAACATTTTACAGCAAGATTTATTGTGTTTAGCCACATCTGTTATGGTCTACAGGTTGAAATTAACCTTCATGTTTTGGATCAGGGACCCTTTTGAATGAAAGCAGTTTTCCTCCACTAAGCAGGACTAATATTTGGATCATTGCACCTGATGAGAAATTAGTCTTCTCTATAACAGGTATGAAATGGCACTCTTTTAAAGGTGAAATCACAGAGAGTAAATATAACACTATACCAGTGGTTCCCAAGCTGTGTGCCGTGGCACCCTGGGGTGCCTTGGGCGACTTGCAGGGATGCCATGGATTGGTGGACCATGACCCATTAAAATTATTTATGATCAGTGTAATAGACAAATTGTGGGCAAACAGAAGTGAATCATGTCTCCCACCACATAACTGACCCCGAGGAATAGAGATAAACACAATTTACTTACTTTAATGTTGTTTTCATACATTTAGAAACATTTGGGCTAGGGGTGGCATGAACAAAATTCTGATACTTAGGGGTGTCATGATTGAAAAAAGTTTGGGAGCCACTGCATTATACTATTAAATATCATTATTAAGCGTTATTGTAACACAATCTGGTCTAACACTTTTTAGTACCAAAACTACTTTGCAGTAAGGTATCGCTTTTAAACACCCTAATTACTACTCACCTACTGTATATAACACTGATATAAATTTTTACACATTTCATGCTTAAACTCCTACTTCTCACTAGCGTGCCTTGGGTTCAGTTGGGTTGTGCTGGTCCGGGGGTCCCATGTTAGGGACCTACCTTATGAGGTTACCTGGTCGTGGGGTGTAGATCATTAGGTCTACAGTAAGAGAGTCGACAAGCATTAGGTTGACACCATGAATCTAGGTCGACATGGGTCTAGATCATGGGTCTTCAACCTATGGCCCTCCAGATGTTGTAAAACTACATGTTCCAACATGCATTGCCACATTTTTTCCTATAAGAACATGCCAAAACTGTCAGGGCATGCTGGGAAATGTAGTTCCACAACATCTGGAGGGCCACAGGTTGAAGACCTGTGGTCTAGATCAACAGGTCATTAGGTTGACATGGGTTTAGGTTCACATGGGTCAAGGTCGACATGGATTTATGTTGACAGGTCATTAGGTAGACAGTGTCTAGGTCGACAGTCAAAAGGTCGACATGGGATTTTTCACAGTTTTCTTCGGAATGTCGACACAGTTGGCATGGACACCGTTTAAAGTGCACCAAATCCCCTCACATTCCTCGCGATGCTTCCGGTACGGTGCCTTGCTGCGCTCGGCACACTATTTTATTCTCCCGCCATGCCCTAGTGGATGGTAGGGCATGAAATACCACCTGTCTGCACATGTCGGCTCCAAAAACAGTCAAAAACCCCATGTCAACCTTTTGACTGTTGACCCTGCCCAAGTTAACAAAATTAATTAGGGGAATGGAGAATTTAAACTATGAGGAGAGATTGAGCATTTTGGGATTATTTAAGGGGGGGGGGGGGACATGCTCAACATGTACAAATATATCAGGGGCCAATATAAGGAACTGTCAAACACCCTTTTTACTGATAAAAAGGAACCTAGGACGCGAGGGCACGAGTTTAGATTAGAAAAAAAAAAAAGTTTTTGTTCTCTTAGTAGAAAAAATTTCTTTACAGTCAGAGCAGTCAAACTTTGGAACTCTCTTCCTGAAGAAGTGGTGTTGGCAGACACTATAAATACGTTTAAAATAAGTTTGGATAAACATTTATTAGTTAAAAACATCCAGGGGTATGAATAAGTAACAATCGGTCTTTAAAATATCAGAAGATACTATACAACAAGGGATAAGCTACTATAAACATAGGTTGACCAAGATGGACGCAAGTCTTTATTCAGCCTTAACTACTATGTAACTATGTTGACCTAATGACCTGTCAACCTAAAGCCATGTCAACCTAGTCCCATGTCAAACCTTGTTGCATGTCAACCTTTCAGCATGTCAACCTAATGCTTTTCGCCCATCATGCTATAGACCTAATGACCGTATCCCTGGTCATGGTAATTCGATCCATATTTGTTGGACAAAAATTTTCCTAACAATTTTAAATGTTACATTGCAGAGTTCATTATATTCCTTGTGATTGCCAGTGTCCTTAGCATGTAGAGTGTACACCTGCATTTTTTTTCCTGTGTGGTACTACAAGTCTCAGCATGGTAGCATTTCATATTAAGTTTAAAATTAGTATGTGCAGGCCAGAACTCCACCATCATACTGTATGTGTAATAACCTGAATAGGTAGTGATGTGTACATTATAAACAAGTGACATGGACCAGACATGGATGGAGGATCTGTTACACCCCTTAATAGGGATGCATGGGATTTAGCTAGCTGCTCCAACTGAGG
This sequence comes from Crinia signifera, assembly GCF_055691185.1. NCBI lineage: Eukaryota > Metazoa > Chordata > Amphibia > Anura > Myobatrachidae > Crinia > Crinia signifera. Next base: position 74,568,513 of record NC_139222.1, on the reverse strand, counting down.
CAGCCCTGTGAACAAAGACTGGGGTGAATTGACTAATAAAGTTGGGGTGCTCGAGCCCCAGAACTGCGTGCCTGCGGTTTTGATCCATATGGTCGCGTGGATAAACCTATAAAAAGGAGCGGTCGTTAAGGTTTTGACAGTTGAGTCCCCAGAGACAGGGTCAGAAGGTGGCAGAGCTGCGCAGGGAAGGTGAACAGTGGTGCTGACGTCGGTCAGCATACTTACCGGAGAGACCCGATCTGCTGTTAGCCGGCGGGCGGCGTGACACCGCCCGCTGGGCGGACCCGGAGCTGCGGACGCAAATAGGAGGTGAGCCGGGCAGAAGAAGGACGGCGCTGGGCGGGATCCCATGGGAGCTGTGAGCCACAGAGAGAGTGCTGGGCGGCCGGAGTGACGCACTTAGGCCCTCCCCACCGCTGGTCAGGTACAAAGAGGTAGGCGTGACGGAGGCGAGGCCCAGTAACAGAGAGCCAACTGCCAGCACAGGATATAGAGAGACAGTGCAGTGACGCATTTAGGCCCTCCCTGTGAAAATTGGAGGAGGGATAACATATGAGACATTTGCAATAGACCATTGTTTGCCTGCAAGGACTGAACAAAAGGGACTCCGTGTCTAATAGCGTTTGATCAGTCTCCAGAATAGCAGCCATAGTACAGCCACCTGTATAGACAATATTGCCAGATCTCTGAGCACAGAGTAGATAGAGCCTGTTTACAGTGTTAGGAAACAGCAAACCCTAGTCTAGGTTATAAGAGGGAGCAAGGGTGCCAGTGTATATACTTAAGTGGATACAAATACTCGTTACCAGCACAGCTTATATACTTAAGTGGATACAAAGACTTGTTAACAGCACAGCATACTTACCTAGGAAGGGAATGCCATTGTTCTTCAGAAATCACCACGGTAGTTTCTACGATTAAAAACACAGACAGGATCAAGTAAAGCATTTCCATATGTTACAGAGCCTAAAGAAAGCAAGGGATTTTTATTTCAACTGACGGCATTAAATATGAGAGGTCTAGTCCATTGAAGCACAGGATTACACATTGTAGCAAAGACGTTGATACTTTGAAAGCGAGAGGTTATTGTCAAAATCAGACAGTGTGGCTTGATATAATAATCCGTAACATATCTGGGAAGCCTTTGGGACACAAGTTGAGCTGTCTGTATAAAGAGGAATGTGTATTCAGAAAAGTAAAGTTGACTTTAATGTATGCAAAATAGATGTGTATAGTAATTGGGTCGTTAGAGGAACAACTCTGAAGTTTATTGTTTGCACTGCAATTTAGCTTACCGAAATAGGAGAATTTATCGCATTGTTTATTAATTGAGATTGTTTATTAATTGAGATTGTTTTGCCATTGTATCTGTTATACGTTGACATGCATTGTCTCATATTCTATGAAAGATGAAAAGTTATCTATGTAATTAATATGATATTTTAAATGACAAATTAAACTCCTTATTATAAAATAAATTGCCTATACTTACCGACAAGAGAAGAGTCTTGGAAGTAGAAGAAGGAAGCACATAGAACGGAGACGTGGGAGAGTGTCTTTCATTGGAGATTTCGATAAGGGGAGTGAAAGTCCCTGCGTTATTGGACACGGGCTCTCAAGTGACAACAATTCAATTAGACGAATTTATGAAACACTGGAAGAAAGATGAAATTAACACACCCCCTACTAACTGGATGAATTTAGTGGCAAGTAACGGCCAGCCCATTCCATGTAGTGGTTATTGGGAAGCAGAGATGGAAATTGGGAACACTAAGTTACCAGCGCAGGGCTTTCTAATCTCCACTGATAAGAATGAGTACTTCCCACCTGTCATCGTTGGGATGAATGTTCTACGCAACTGCCCGGATGAGATTATTTACGCCCTGAGGACCAAGATATCTTTAGCCCCGCCAGGTGAAAGGAGAATCTTACAGCAGACCATTCGTTTTCTACAAGGCCAAAGAAATTTCGCTAATAAGCTTGGGGAAATAGGAAAAGCCCGAATTGCGGACCGGAATCCTGTTATTCTTCAACCCAATTCTGAAACGGTTGTATGGTGCAAGGCTCGAATGGGACCAGGAGGGCTCGACTATGAAGCATTGGTTGAACCATGTGACAATGAAGGCCAGAATCCATTTGTGGCTGCCCGGGCTCTAGTCTCAGTACATCAAGGGAGAGTGCCAGTTCGGATATTAAACCCTCAGTCTTATCCGGTGCGGATGTTTCGGTATTGTCCTGTTGCCAAGATCTCACAAGTAACGTTCCAAGAAGTATTAGGAGAAGTGTTAACGGTAGCGCAACAGGGGGCAACCTCCGAGGAGCATGAAACTCACTCAACTGAATGTTCCTGGCTGAAAGATGTAAAGATTGGTGATGAGGGCACTTCAGAAGAACGAAGACAAGGAGTGATCCAGGTTGTGTTGAAAAATAGTGCCGCATTTAGTAAACATGCATCCGATTTCGGCAGGGCCCTGGGAGTTTGTCACCATATTCCTACTGGAACAGCTCATCCTATTAAAGAACGGCATCGTCCTTTGCCCCCTGCTCTGTATCAGCCAGTACGCACGATGTTGGAGGAAATGAAAGAGTCCGGAGTGATCAGGGATAGCTGTAGTCCATGGGCAGCACCGTTAGTGATAGTGAAGAAAAAAGATGGAAGTCTCCGGTGTTGTGTCGACTATAGAAAGCTCAATGCGGTAACCCATAAGGATGCCTATCCTTTACCGCGTATTGAAGAAACGTTAACCGCATTAAAAACTGCCAAGTTTTTCTCTACGTTAGACTTAACAAGCGGATACTGGCAAATCCCAATGGCCATCGAGGATCAAGAGAAGACCGCATTCACCACCCCGATGGGCCTTTTCGAATGGGACAGAATGCCATTTGGGCTGTGTAATGCACCTGCGACATTCCAACGCGTAATGGAGCACTGTCTTGGGCACCGGAATTATGATATGGTCCTCTTATATTTAGATGACATCATCATTTTTTCTAAATCATATTCTGATCATCTGCAACATCTTGATGACGTCCTCTCCCAGTTGACAAAGTACGGACTCAAGTTAAAACCAGCGAAATGTCATCTGCTAAAGCCTCGTGTACAGTATCTGGGCCATATAGTTAGCGCCAATGGAATTGAAACAGATCCCGAAAAGACCCGTGTTGTGGAAGATTGGCCGATTCCTAAAACCCTTAAAGAAGTTAGGAGTTTTCTAGGGTTTGTAGGATATTACAGACGATTCATCCAGGGGTTTGCCAAAATCGCCACGCCCCTAAATGAACTTTTACGTGGAAAGTCAGGTGCGGATAAGAAAAGCAATATCCCTGTGCGATGGGTTGAAGTGCATCAAGAAGCGTTTGAGCAACTGAAATCTGCATTACTGAAAGCCCCGTTATTGGCTTACCCAGACTATGAACAGCCCTTTTATGTCAGTACAGACGCTAGCCATCAAGGACTGGGGGCCGTCCTATACCAGAAAGAAAATGGAAATAATAGAGTAATCGCCTACGCCAGTAGAGGTTTAAGGAAAACTGAGAGGAACGGCGAAAATTACAGTACCTTTAAATTGGAATTCCTCGCTGTGGTTTGGGCAATCACAGAAAAGTTTAAAAATTATTTAGCCGCAGCCAAAGTAATAATAACCACCGATAACAACCCTTTGGCCCATCTCCCGTCAGCCCACCTGAATGCCCTGGAACAGAGATGGGTATCGAGGTTGGCAAACTTTAATTATACTATCCAGTATGGTAGCGGTAAAACCAACAACGCTGCAGATGCATTATCCCGCTTACCCACGGAAGAGTTAACGGAGAAAGAGGATGAATTGGAAGATATAGAGACTCCGCCATTTAGTCGTTCTAGAGTCAGGCAGAATGTCATTCAAGTCAACATGACAGAGGAGGATCAAGGGATTCCAGGAATAGATTGGAGTGAAGTTCAAACTCAAAGCCCTATCTTACAAGAGGTCCGACGTATGATACAGAATGACGTCTGGTTGACCAAGGAACAGAGGAAAACCGCCGACCCAGAATTAATAAAATTGTTGAGGCATCGTGATAAAATCCTTTTTAGAAAAGGGGTGATGGTTAGGAGCATTGTTGATCCCGGAACGCATCAAAGCCTCCAGCAAATAGTCGTGCCCAGAGCACAAGTCGAACATCTGTTGACAGCCTATCATAATGAATCTGGACATTTTGGGATGCAAAAGACTGAGGCTGTGTTGAGAAATCGATATTTCTGGATAGGGTTAAAATCAGACGTGGAAAGGTGGTGTCAGAATTGTGCTGTCTGTTCCCGAAAAAGAAGTACTGGACCAACGCAGAAGGCCCCTTTACATCCTATCACCAGCCAATATCCCCTTGAACTAGTGGCTCTTGATCACGTAAAGTTGGATACGAGTTCGCAAGGATATCAATACATGCTCACTATAACCGATCATTACAGCAAGTTTATAGTGGCTGTCCCAGTGAAAGACATGACCGCAAAGACCACAGCAACGGTCTTTCTAAATAAATTTGTTCGCCCTTATGGATATCCAGATCGCATCTTAACGGATCAAGGTGCTGCTTTTGAGTCGCAATTGTTCAAAGAACTCTGTCAACTGTATGAGTGCAAGAAATTAAGGACAACTGCTTATCATCCTCAAACGAACGGATTGTGCGAGAGAGTTAATCAGACCCTGATTGGGATGATCAGAAGTCTTCCAATGGAAAAAAGATATAGATGGCCAAGTGTCCTTCCAGAGCTTACCTATCTATATAATAACATCGAACACTGCTCTACAGGATTTACACCGTATTATCTACTGTTTGGCAGGAGGGGCAAGCTCCCTAGAGATTTGGAACTGTTACCTGAATTAAATGACTCCTTTCCCCCTGAAACGGATTGGGTACAGGAGCATCAAAATCGGATGAAACTCGCTAAAGAAATTGTGCAACAAAAGATGGAGACAGTGCATCAGCGACAAGAACAAAATTATAACTTAGACGCCCGAGCGATTCCCTTACCGTTGGGAAGTCGCGTGTGGAAAAAGAAGAATCACCGTTCTGGAAAGTTAGACGACAGATGGGAAGAAGAGCCCTATCAAATTGTAGGGGTTCCGGATGACAATGTATTCACGTATCGGATAGAGAGACAATCTGATGGATACACTAGTGTGGTGCATCGAAATAAACTAAAATTGTGTACAACTGAGATGTTACCATCTACTATGAAAGAGGAAATTGAAAGGGGGATCCGATTCCCTGAAGAAGGAAAGGGCGATCCTCTTACTGATCCCATGGCAATGTTAATGCTTATGACTGGGCCTGTTATTATGGGGACTGGTTGCCCACGCTCACAAAGTCCATGTTATAGTCGTCATGAAATTGTAATTGATGATATTGATAGCATTGCTTTGTCAAAGATAGGCATGTCTGAACCGGAGTTAAGAAGGTCAGAGAGAAGTAATAAAGGTCACTTACCTTTACGTTATAGAGAATAGCTTTGGATTAAATTGTTATGTACTTGTGTAAAAGTTGTAATATTTTATATAAGAATGCGTGGGGACACGCAAAGTTTTAGGGGGGATGTATGTAATAACCTGAATAGGTAGTGATGTGTACATTATAAACAAGTGACATGGACCAGACATGGATGGAGGATCTGTTACACCCCTTAATAGGGATGCATGGGATTTAGCTAGCTGCTCCAACTGAGGCAGCCCTGTGAACAAAGACTGGGGTGAATTGACTAATAAAGTTGGGGTGCTCGAGCCCCAGAACTGCGTGCCTGCGGTTTTGATCCATATGGTCGCGTGGATAAACCTATAAAAAGGAGCGGTCGTTAAGGTTTTGACAGTTGAGTCCCCAGAGACAGGGTCAGAAGGTGGCAGAGCTGCGCAGGGAAGGTGAACAGTGGTGCTGACGTCGGTCAGCATACTTACCGGAGAGACCCGATCTGCTGTTAGCCGGCGGCCGCCCCGACAGTGTACACGGAGCCAGTGCCAGAAGAGGGAAGCCAGCGGCAGAGGACAGCGTCGCAGCGCTGAAGGCCCAGGACCGCGCTCCGGTGATCGTGTCCATCACCAACTCCAGGGGCACTGATCCGCCAGGCGGCGTGACACCGCCCGCTGGGCGGACCCGGAGCTGCGGACGCAAATAGGAGGTGAGCCGGGCAGAAGAAGGACGGCGCTGGGCGGGATCCCATGGGAGCTGTGAGCCACAGAGAGAGTGCTGGGCGGCCGGAGTGACGCACTTAGGCCCTCCCCACCGCTGGTCAGGTACAAAGAGGTAGGCGTGACGGAGGCGAGGCCCAGTAACAGAGAGCCAACTGCCAGCACAGGATATAGAGAGACAGTGCAGTGACGCATTTAGGCCCTCCCTGTGAAAATTGGAGGAGGGATAACATATGAGACATTTGCAATAGACCATTGTTTGCCTGCAAGGACTGAACAAAAGGGACTCCGTGTCTAATAGCGTTTGATCAGTCTCCAGAATAGCAGCCATAGTACAGCCACCTGTATAGACAATATTGCCAGATCTCTGAGCACAGAGTAGATAGAGCCTGTTTACAGTGTTAGGAAACAGCAAACCCTAGTCTAGGTTATAAGAGGGAGCAAGGGTGCCAGTGTATATACTTAAGTGGATACAAATACTCGTTACCAGCACAGCTTATATACTTAAGTGGATACAAAGACTTGTTAACAGCACAGCATACTTACCTAGGAAGGGAATGCCATTGTTCTTCAGAAATCACCACGGTAGTTTCTACGATTAAAAACACAGACAGGATCAAGTAAAGCATTTCCATATGTTACAGAGCCTAAAGAAAGCAAGGGATTTTTATTTCAACTGACGGCATTAAATATGAGAGGTCTAGTCCATTGAAGCACAGGATTACACATTGTAGCAAAGACGTTGATACTTTGAAAGCGAGAGGTTATTGTCAAAATCAGACAGTGTGGCTTGATATAATAATCCGTAACATATCTGGGAAGCCTTTGGGACACAAGTTGAGCTGTCTGTATAAAGAGGAATGTGTATTCAGAAAAGTAAAGTTGACTTTAATGTATGCAAAATAGATGTGTATAGTAATTGGGTCGTTAGAGGAACAACTCTGAAGTTTATTGTTTGCACTGCAATTTAGCTTACCGAAATAGGAGAATTTATCGCATTGTTTATTAATTGAGATTGTTTATTAATTGAGATTGTTTTGCCATTGTATCTGTTATACGTTGACATGCATTGTCTCATATTCTATGAAAGATGAAAAGTTATCTATGTAATTAATATGATATTTTAAATGACAAATTAAACTCCTTATTATAAAATAAATTGCCTATACTTACCGACAAGAGAAGAGTCTTGGAAGTAGAAGAAGGAAGCACATAGAACCTGAAAGAGAAAGGTAGAGAAACATTAGAGTAAAATTCCAGTTTATTACATATGTACACACAAATATGCAGAAAGACATTTGCTATTGCCACCAATAATATACTGTACATCCATGTCTGTAGCAAATAAAACATTTATGCTCGCAGGTATTGATCATTAGGTCACCAGCATTATGGTCCACAAGCATTAGGTTGACACCATTAGGCCCACACGCATTTAGGTCGACAAGGGTGAGGTTGACATTGAAAAAGTCAACTTTTTTTTTTTAAACCAGAATGTCAACACAGTCAATGTAAAAAGTGAAACTTATCACCACGTCCGCTCGACATGCTTCGCGCACAGTGCCTCAATATGCTCGGGCACACTATTTTATTCTCCCACCACGCTCTAGTGGACGGTAGGGCATGAAATACCGCCTGTCGGCACATGTTGGCTCAAAAAAACAGTAAAAAAAACCATGTCGACCTACTGACCCTGTCGACCTTGCCCATGTCGACCATCATGCTGGTGTCCCAATGACCGCATCCCATGCTCGCATCCTGTCTCAAGGAACCACAATTCTCTGCATGGTCCTACACTGCCATTTATACCATACTGTACATATCATTACATTGCAGCTCAATGTACTGCAGTTACCTTTCATGATAAATGCTGCTAAGGTTTTGCCTGAAGAGTGTTGCTCATTGCTGGCTGATATTTCCAATACTCGGAAATGTCAGCTGGCACCTATTCAAATCCTGGCCATTTTATCCTGGGACTCGTCGCTAGATTCAGCTAATAGAAAAGCCAAATCTGCATTCGTGGAAACGGACGCTAAATTTGGGATTTATTAGCCATTTCCATGGAAATGGTTGTGGATTCGCCGATCCACGTGTCCTGAAAGTCAGAAAAGAAGAACACTGAATTGATCAAATGCGAATCAATCTATTCTACACAAAAAACGCAGATATTTACGAGGATCAGAAATATCTGCCTGGATTGTAGTAGTAAATATTCCCCACCTGCGCCCCCTTAATTTGTGAAGGTTTGTATTGTGAGAAATATGGTTAGAATCAGGGGCGGACTGAAACACATTACATAAACACGAAGCAACATGGAATGGTTGGTTGAGCTCAAAATATTATAAATAGTAATTACTTTATTAGGACAGGTTATAATAAAAGAATTGATAAAATACAATTACACAATAGAGTGTGAAATGCCCCCCAGGCCGCTCTGGCAGGTGTGCTGCTGGCCGATGCCGTGTCCGCGGCCGCCTTAACTTTTTTATTTGCACTGCCGGCGGCCATGCTCCTGTAGTCTTTTAAAAGACTGCGGCCACAGCAACATGGCCGCCGGCCGCCACGGCTACGTGGAGGAGGGCCCGGCCGCCTGTTTCCTCTTTTTTTTTTTTTTACTTCAATCTGTATTGGCTTTTTAGTATAACAATACATAAAATGTGTATTTACATTATGTAGAGAAAGTGCAGACATTTAGAGATTTACATTACATAATAAGAAGTACAGACACTTAGAAAATTACAGAAATTTGTCAAGTCATTTAGATTATTTAAGAAGCACAAGCTATGATCCTATTGCTACGTTGTTGATTGCCTCTTTCCATACATTAAGGGGGTAGATAGTTTTTATCGTATGATTTTGTGTATGATTGTGTCTGGTTGGTTTTGCAAATAAATGTTCCTTATTGTGCGGAGAGCAAATATAAATATATAGAGGTATTAAAACAAAAAAGTTTACATTGAATTCGTTCTAAATAGATTTTAGTAGTGTGTTTTAATAGTTAGTAGGCAGTGAAATTAATAATATTTTTACTGTGTTGAAGTGACCGTTGTTATATAATTATACTAATTATGACAGTTTGTGTATTTAATATCAACTACTATTTGTGATTGCCACGTGTTGGATTATCTCTTGCTATGAAAAATAAAATTTCACAATAAAACAGTGAGGAAGTGCAAAAAAAAAGAAGAATATTGTGTATTCATTTCACACTCTATTGTGTAATTGTATTTTATCAATTCTTTTATTATAACCTGTCCTAATAAAGTAATTACTATTTATAATATTTTGAGCTCAACCAACCATTCCATGTTGCTTCGTGTTTATGTAATGTGTTTCGGTTTATATGAAGACTTTTTTCCTGGTTATATGTTAAGTTTGTCAAAGCTATCCACTCCTGTATCTCAGGTCCTTTTTTAGCCAGCCAGGTTCTTGCGATTATTACTTTGGCCAGGGAGGTTAAAATTATGATGTAGTTACGGTGCGGTACATCAATATGAAAATCTACTACTATACTAAGCACACATTGCTTAATATTTAGTGTTTCTCTGGGTATTCCCGTTTCAATCATTATCTGGATCGCTTTTTGCAATATTCTGCTACAACAGGGCATTCCCATAGCAGGTGTATAAATGAGCCCGAAGTTGATTTACACTTAGGGCATTGATCAGAGGTCCTCCCCCCAAATTTTACTATCCTAGTCATTGAAAGATATGCTCGATGCAATATAAAAAGTTGAATTTGCTGTACTCGTAGTGCATTTGTCGCCTTTATAATCGAGGTTATGGCTGATTGCCATTCTTTATCGTCTAACCTCCCGACATCTTCCTCCCATTTAATCTTGAGTGTTATTAACTGGTCACTTTGTTCTAAGCTTCTCATAGATTTATAGAACCTTGATACCAGTTTATTTTTGCCCGGTTGTTTTAGTATCTTTTTAATTACTGACTCTCCAAATATTGGGGAGGTGTCCTGGGATTGTTTCCCTAGGGCGCTTCTAATCTGTAGGTAACGGTAAAAATATGTACGTGGGAGGTCATATTCCTCCTGTAACTGGGAGAATGATTTTAATCTATCGGCCTCGTATAACTGACTCAATTTTGTAATCCCCACTGAGTCCATTTTAACATAGGATTCTATGGGGAAAAGGGTCCTTTTCATTTCCCCACTATCCAACTACGCATGGAGTTGGATATAAACCTGTGGCGAGCGTAGCGAGCCACCGAGCCCGAAGCGTGGCGAGCGCAGCGAGCCCCGCAAGGGGATGCGGAATACTTTTTAACAAATCCGCGTCCGCTCGCCACGCTTCGGGCTCGGTGGCTCGCTGCGCTCGCCACAGGTTTATATCCAACTCCATGCGTAGTTGGATAGTGGGGAAATGAAAAGGACCCTTTTTCCCATAGAATCCAATGGAAAATCGGGTCCATCGCATCGCATGCGATTTGGTAGGATGCGATGCGATAATCGGGCGTCCAGATACTACATAAGTACCCAAATCAACATTTCTGGGAAATAAGGAATAGTCAGAATAAAATCCTAAAACCGCTCTTTACAACTGTCCAGAAGTCAGCAGTGAGGATTGGATGATCTTCATTATGTACGGAAATTAGGATATTAATTGTCCACAACCCACAAGTGAATGGGATCTACTTTGTCTAGTGAATTAGCCCCTCGGGCTGCAGGAATAGACGCTGTGCCATACTTGCCTACCTGACCCTCTCCTTCAGGGAGAAAATGCTCTGTTCCTGGCCTTCCCTGGTAATGTATGATTGCCATCACCTGTGGGGAGCTGGTAATTGATAAGAAAGGTTATTCACCACAGGTGATGGCAATCATACATTACCAGGGAAGTCCAGGTACAGAGCATTTTCTCCCGCATGGAGAGGGTCAGGTAGGCAAGTATGCGCTGTGCACATGCGCACAGCGTCTATTCAGGGTGACAGGGGGGATGGGGGGATGCGGGATGCGGGATTCCCCCCCCCCCCCCAACACGGGACACTGCCGGCCACAGGAGGGATGCGGGAATGACAGTTGGGAGGTATGCACACTCCTTGCAACTACAGTAGAATAGACCACAATGTGTTCTGAGCAGCACACCCTCCCTAGAACTGCTGCCTATGGCCATTTTTCTGGGCACCTGCAGCAGGTGTGAGGGAGGACTCTGCAAATGGGACATCCCAGGGGTAAACATGCCTCGGTACTTGTGGAGTATCACGGCTCCCACGACCTGCATCGTATGCAGATTGTATGCTAAAAATCGCATCGCATCGCATGTGGCATACGATGGCATACGATGCGATGCAATGTTTTACCGATTTTTGACTATTTTTGCTCAAAAATCGTATGCCATCGCATAACATCGTATGCCATATGTAGTGGCATACGATGTCATACGATGCGATACTTTACCGATTTTTGAGCATTTTAGCTCAAAAATCGTATGCGATCGCATCGGATGCCATACGATGGCATGCGATGCGATGGCACCCGATTTTGGACTGAAATGCATCAGAATGCATTGAAATGTGTAATAAAGTAGTGAAATGCCCCCAAATGCCATTTTTCATAGTGCACCACCCCCACTATCAACGTCAACCCGAAGCGTGGCGAGCGCAGCGAGCCCGCGAGGGGCGGCGGTACGCGTCCTACGACCTTTTCATACCCCCACTATCCACGTCAGTGTGGAGTTGAGAATAGAATAGTGTGGCGAGCGCAGCGAGCCACCGAGCCCGAAGCGTGGCGAGCCCCGCGAGGGGACGCGGATACCTTCACAGCTATACGCGTCTCCTCGCGGGCTTTACAGGTATCAGCGGGGCTCGCTGCGCTCGCCACGCTTCGGGCTCGGTGGCTCGCTGCTCTCGCCACACTATTCTATTCTCAACTCCACGCCGACGTGGATAGTGGGGGTATGAAAAGGTCGTAGGACGCGTACCGCCGCTGCGCTCGCCATGCTTCAGGTTGACATTGATAGTGGGGGTGGTGCACTATGAAAAATGCCATTTGGGGGCATTTCACTACTTTAATACACATTTCAATGCATTCTGATGCATTTCAGTGCAAAATCGGGTGCCATCGCATCGGATGCCATCGTATGGCATCCGATGCGATCGCATACGATTTTTGAGCTAAAATGCTCAAAAATCGGTAAAACATCGTATCGCATCGATGGCATACGATGCCATGCGATGTTTTACCGATTTTTCACCAGTTTTGCTCTAAAATCGGTAAAACATCGTATCGCATCGTATGCCACTACATATGGCATACGATGTTATGCGATGTTTTACCGATTTTTGACCATTTATGCTCAAAAATCGGTAAAACATCGTATCGCATCGTATGACATCGTATGCCACTACATATGGCATACGATGCCATGCGATTTTTGAGCAAATATGCTCAAAAATCGGTAAAACATCGTATCGCATCGATGGCATACGATGCCATGCAATGTTTTACCGAATTTTCACCATTTTTGCTCTAAAATCGGTAAAACATCGTATCGCATCGTATGCCACTACATATGGCATACGATGTTATACCGATTTTTGACCATTTTTGCTCAAAAATCGGTAAAACATCGTATCGCATCGTATGACATCGTATGCCACTACATATGGCATACGATGCCATGCGATGGCATACGATTTTTGAGCAAAAATGCTCAAAAATCGGTAAAACATCGCATCGCATCGTATGCCACTACATATGGCACACGATGCCATACGATGGGAGCCGTGATACTCCACAAGTACCCATGCCTCTGCAACCAACGTGTCCAGAAGAATTCAGAGATACTATATACAGTATAAGGCATCTTATGTGTCAGTGATGGGGCTGCTTTTGTGTGACACTTTTGTTGGCTGCAATAAACTCAGCTTTTTGTGCACAGAACTAAATGTACATAGTCACACCTATGCTCAGTTGTGCACATCTGTGTCACAGATGTCATCATTATCAGTGCACTATTACAGCAGCCCTATTATTGGTTTCTGAAGACATCCATCTGAAATCAGACAGATCTCTTCTCAGTCACGGCCGCTTAGGAGGTCATTCTGGTTGGCTCTCCCCATTGTGAATTTGCAACATGGAGCGATGGTGAAGGACTGTGCAAGCGCATATTCGATTATGCCTTCTATGCGGGTGCCATCTCCTCACTAGATGGACAGCGACCATCAAATGATTTCTGTCTCGCACGCAAGACTGCGAATAGATGTTTATGCAAAACAGCCATTTGCATGCCTGCGGGGACATTCGCCGGTGCAGCTTTGTGAGTCAACAAGAATGACCCTCCTTAGTACGTACAAAATAATTAAAACATTTTTTTAAAGCATATAGCAACACCTTTAACTTAAAGGTGCAAACAGGATGTGAAATGTCTTGAAACTGCCTGCATGAGTGTCTTTAAATGTATCTGTATGTAGAACTAGTATACTAACACAAACTCATGGCTAGCATAATATATTTACTTAGTTACCATAGAATTTATTGATGACCGTTAAAACAACAACAAAAAATACATTCTTTTCAGCGACATATGATAAAGAAAATGTATATCTTGAGCGAATGTTAGTGGGATAGGACTTACAATACAGTACAATGCTGCCTCACAGTGGAATTATAGTAATATAACAAGCAAAGGGTGACAGCTAACAAAAGTTTATCCTCCAAGCAGATCTAACATTATAATTGGTTTAAGGTCCGCTATTGGATAGATTAACATAAGCAGATTGGTATAATGTAACCTCATTAGTACAAACTGATAGGTATTTAATAAAAATGTGTGCATCTTCTACCATAAAGTACTGTTATAAGCAAATTATGGCAAGTCCGCCATGCGATTGGTAATATTTATTTATTAACAGTTAGTTATATAGCACACACATATTCCGCAGCGCTTTACAGAGAATATTGGACATTCACATCAGTCCCTGCCCCAGTGGAGCTTACAATCTATATTAGAAAAAATTAAAGTTATATTACATGCTCAAAAACAAATATGCCTATGGGGGTTGCTATATGCAAATACAAACATACTTTCTGCAGCCATAGTTAAATTCTATAATCCCAACTATTGTTTGCAATGGGAAAGCAAATGTACTGGTCTAAAAAAAAAAAATAAAAAAAAAAAATTGACTCAAATAAATAATGATAATAAACAAATAAAAAATGGAAAAGGAAAAGAAGTGGAAAAAACGCACTTATGGAGAAATAGTTTTTTTAAATACAAATGAGAGTAAAACGTTTCCAACTCTTCCTTGGAAGAGTTTTCCCACTTCTTTTCCTTTTCTTGTATTATTGGTTTATTAACATTATTCATTATTTATTGGATTTTTTTTTAGAACTGTAGGTTTCACCGTAACGCTCATTCTATATTTTCTTGCACTTATTATTATTATTATTATTAATAATCATACGCACATGCAGGGGGGGTTCTGAGTATCTGGAAACCCCCCCCCCCCCCCCCCCCGCCGATCAATCTGTGTAAGTGGGAGCAAAGGAGCAGGCCTGAAGGGTGCCGGACGTGGTCCCGACAGTCAGGATACCGACAGTCATTTACCCGACGTCGGGATCCCGACTGTCAAAACGCCGGCAAGACAGGTGCCTGACGGCCACCCGCTATTTTCCCTCGTGGGGGTCCACGACCCCCATAGAGGGAGAATAGAATAGGTGGTGAGCGTAGCGAGCAACCGTGCCCAAAGCAGGGCTTTGTGGTGCTCGCTATGCTGTCTGAGTCCGGGCAGTTGGGATCCTGACGTTGGGCTAATGACTGTCGTGATCCCGACTGTCAAAACCCTATACCACACCCAGCCTGAAGACTTCTGGATATGTAAAATATAGCACTATTTTCGCACCTTACTGAAATCTCCCGAGGGCCATCCTTTCTACTATGGATCATGTGTGTGTGTGCATATATGACCGCTTATTCCATTCTTTGAATGCTGGCTGGTAGCGACTTCCCGCCAATCTGGCTGTAAAAGTCAATAAAAACTCACTGCGCCCAAAAAAGAAAAGAAAACATAAATTTCAGTGCAAAAAACTACATAAAATCCAGGGAGGGCTTCCAAACAGGCAAGAGGAAGAGGCCACATGACAAAACCTTTATATACCCTGTTATCTGTGAACGCCCCCTGTCACCCTGATAGGCCCCTGGCCTGTCACCAACACATCACAGGCCACCCTACCTGAAACTGAAACTAGCTGTACTTTTCACTGAACTCAAACTGACCCTAAATATAGGGCTCTTATGTGGCCTCAGGCTTATGCAGCCCTGAGCCAGTTTAAGTGGTCCTGGAGGTGGTGGAACTCATTTTCTTCTGCCCATTAACTCCTCCACATCTCTCCCCCCATTAGGCAGAGTCAGGGCCAGTAATAGCGTTTTTGGCACCCCCTGCAAACTATAATGCTTTTCTGCTAGAATTAGAGGCAGAACTAGTTCTATATCACCATTGGAACCTGTGTATACATGGACCTGTGTATACAGCCGGACATCGCACAGCCCTCCACCCAGCTGTCACGCATTTACCTTGTGTGCGGCTGGCGGCGAGCTAAATCATAAGGAGCAGACGGCACTCATTAGCAAACGGTTCTGCAGAACTGATAGTACAGCAGGTATCGGCTCTACAGAACCGGGGCGAACTGTCTGAATCCCACCACAAGACATAGCAAGATTCATTCCCCCCTCCCTCAAACAATCAATACATTCAAAAAAAGCAGCTCATACAAACTGGTGCAATGCCACTGCACGGTGATTCACAGTGGCGTCCACGCAATTCAAAGGTAACAACTAGAAATAAAAACCTCACCAAAGCCTGACAAACTAAATTTCACAGTCAGACACCATAAAAACACATGGGGATGGAGAAAATAAATAATCAGCCAAACAGAGAGTGACAAGCAAAAAACACAAAAGTGAAGCAGCAGCGCTCTAGATGCACAGTGGCAAAGGAACACATGGGCACTGGCACACCTGAGGGGACCTTGGCACACATACAGGGACACATGGCAGAGAGGCACACGTGGCTGAGTACAGAAGTACACATGGGAAGTGGTACAAATGGCAGGGAAAGAAGCACAAATGGGCAGGGGCACACAGCAGATATAAACATACACATGGGCAGGGAAAGAGAACATGGCAGGGGCACACAGCAGATATAAACATACACATGGGCAGGGACAGAGAAACACATGGGAAGGGGCATACACAGACAGGGACAGAGGAAAACATGAGCAGGGGCATACACAGACAGGGACAGAGGAAAACATGAGCAGGGGCACACACTAGGGTTGCCACCTCTCCAGGATTTCCAGGATTCTCCCTGAATTGGTGGCAACCCTCCAGGACATTTTTGCAGTCTCCCGGATTTTGGGATTCTCCCGGAATCCTGGGGACTTTGAAAGCCTCCACAGCCTCCCAACTGAGTGTGCACACTGTCAGTGGCATAGGGAGGGTGGTTCAGGCAGAGAGCGAGCTTCGGGTGCCAGAAAGGCCACAGGGTGGCAAGCACAGTGCGTCCGTCTCCAGCGCTTATGAGTTGCTGCCCGCCCCAGAGCTCCTTCTACCTCCAGAAATATTTAAACTGGGCCACGGGAGAGGAGAGGAAGGCGGAGCAGTGTGAAGCCAACAGCTTAGGATGCTCCAGCAGTGCTTCCTCCCAAACTGAGCCTCAGAGGAGAGATAAGTCGGCTGCTACTGTGTATCAGTCCCAGGGAACCTCTGCATCTGTGCTATCAGCTGAGGAAATGGTGACGCCACTGTTGAGGGGAGGGAGGATTTGTGTGCGTGTGGACGGTCAGTGTTTGGGGCAGATATGCATGTTAGAGAAGTGAGGGGGTGGGGGAGGTTGCTGTGAAGTTGTTGTCCCTAGTGTCAGGGTGAGGGGAGGATGTATGAGGTATCTCTGTGTAAGAGTTGTCAGTAGGGGAAATGTGTTATTAAATGTAACAACATACCCTCCAACATTTGAATATAAGAAATCGGTACACATTCAGAAAAGGGGCGTGGCCATGAACAAAGGGGCGTGGCAATGGGCAAAAAGGGTGTAACCACGTCCCCTTTCCAAATGTGTACTGTGCACCAACTACTACAAGTATGATGCAGCTCATGTCACATAGTTGCTTGGTGGGCTGCTGGCATATTAAATAAGTATATTTAATATACTTATTTAATAAATAAGTATATTAAATATGCTTATTTAATATGGCAGCAGCCCACCAAGCCACCATGTGACATGAGCTGCAGGCAAAGTTTAACAGGTGCGACAAGATGATGCTTGGGTGATTATTTAGTGCAGCCTGGCTGAGTCACCTACTCTGTGCTGTTCAACTGTGACAGGCTCCAGACGGCGAGCGCAGCGGTCAGTGGAGATGATCATCCCCCTCATGCGCGCCTGGCAGTGGCCAGCGCAGCGTACCCTTCTCTCCCTCATAGAGATCGTGCCCTGAGTTCTCAGTCTGCGCATGCGCAGACAGTGAGGGCAGAGACATACACAATACAGAGAATTTTCCAAAGTACTAGCGCAGTAGTGAAAATTTTTTTCTTATCACTTGGGATCTTCTATTTTCTGTATCAGATCCTTTCTGGTGTCTAATGGAAACTGACTTACAGTGAAATTCTAGCAGGTGTACCCGTAGCAGTTTCTTTAAGGACACTTCAATTTCTCAGGAGAATATACAGCATGAAACAAACTTACATGAACTTCCAATCACGCGTGCACATCAAGGTTTCTTTGTCTTAGGATGATGACGGACCCAAATTGCAGGTAAAGTATTTATTTGCACAACAATCCAGGTATTCCAACATGGAAAAAAAGGTTAAAAAATAGTCTCAAGCAGGTGGGTGGATCACTGGTGGCTGTTATCCTCTGTCCTGGGTATGCTGCAGACAATGCCGGACAGGAGAGGAGAAGCTTGTGTACGCCACTGCAGGTCTGTCCTCACGCTGCTTGTAGGATGCGGCCAATCAACGCGTTTCAGATAGTAGTCTATCCTTTTTCAAGATCTTGAGCGTGAGGACAGACCTGCAGTGGCGTACACAAGCTTCTCCTCTCCTGTCCGGCATTGTCTGCAGCATACCCAGGACAGAGGATAACAGTCACCAGTGATCCACCCACCTGCTTGAGACTATTTTTTAACCTTTTTTTCCATGTTGGAATACCTGGATTGTTGTGCAAATAAATACTTTACCTGCAATTTGGGTCCGTCATCATCCTAAGACAAAGAAACCTTGATGTGCACGCGTGATTGGAAGTTCATGTAAGTTTGTTTCATGCTGTATATTCTCCTGAGAAATTGAAGTGTCCTTAAAGAAACTGCTACGGGTACACCTGCTAGAATTTCACTGTAAGTCAGTTTCCATTAGACACCAGAAAGGATCTGATACAGAAAATAGAAGATCCCAAGTGATAAGAAAAAATTTTTCACTACTGCGCTAGTACTTTGGAAAATTCTCTGTATTGTATATGTCTCAAATTGGGTTAGGGCGTTAACCCTCTCCATAGTACACAGCTGCACCTCATCCAGCGCTGGGTCCTCACAAAACCTTTCTCTCAGTGAGGGCAGAGAGACATCCTTCCCCTGAGTGCGCAATGCACTCATGGGAACGGAGGGGGAGATGGGAGAGCCGGAGCACCAGGACAGCAAGCACACAGAGCGGGGCCAGGAAGAGGAATGATTTTTTGCGGAGGCACAGTAAGTTACAGAAAAGCGGTACATTCGGTACAAACTGATTTTGCCGGTACAGACTGTTAAAAAACGGTGTACTAGGCTTTTTTTCCCCAAAAAACTAATGGGGGAAGACACCAGACTGGGGAGAGAATAACAGCTGAACTCCCTGTCAGCTGTCCTTAGCATATAACGTCCGTTTCCTCTGCACTTACTGCTGCCATATAATCAGGAGATCACCAAGCTGCATATAATGTCCGGTTCACGTTATGTGAGCCGGCGCCACCTCTCGGCCCCCTGCGCTCTGATTGTCCACACTCCGCAAAGCTAGTAGAAAGTCTAGCTGTGCAGCCAGCCCCTCTTCTCCCGGCACTGCCTCCCGGCCCCCTGCGCTCTGATTGGCCGCAGTGCTAGCAAGCCTAGCTGTGCAGCCAGCCCCTCTTCTCCCGGCGCTGCCTCTAGAAACCTGCCAGTGGTTAGTTATGAATCGACTGTTTACCTCCAAGACGGGAGGAGGCGCATGCGAACGGGAGCGTAATCTTCAAAAAGCGGTACATTCGGTACAGTTTTATTTAGCCGGTACAGACCGTTAAAAACCGGTACTGTACCGGCTAAATCGGTACAGTTGGAGGGTATGTTAATATCAGGGTTGCCTACCTGACCCTCTCCTTCAGGGAGAAAATGCTCTGTTCCTGGACTTCCCTGGTAATGTATGATTGCCATCACCTGTGGTGAAACACCTTTCTTATCCATTACCTAGCTCTAAACAGGTGATGGCAATCATACTCTACCAGGGAAGTCCAGGAACAGAACATTGTGTCCCTCCTAACTGAACATTTTTCAGTATATATATATATATATATATATATATATAGATAGATAGATAGATAGATAGATAGATAGATAGATAGATAGATAGATATAGATATATATATAGATATAGATATATCCAACGATCCAATCCACTGAAGGCTTAGAACATAAGAGCCAGCACACCACCATTTGAAGGCAAAAGTGATTTTAGTTTGTCAATTTTCATGAGCCATCACACAGCAATATTCCATACTGAGCAAACAGGTACTTATCATTCCAGGGAGTTGTATGTGAATCAGCAACTTATCCCCATGGCCCTCAGTGCCCGACAGCCGTTTCGGAGGTCCTCCTCCTTTATCAAGGGCATAAGGTATACTAAACAACAGTGATGGTTAAATAGGGAATGGGATGCCCGCCAAAATCACCCCACACCTGTGACTCACCTGCACTCCTCCTACTAAATAGGACTCCCATCTTCAGATCATCCCCATTCAATGCTCAGAGTCCGGAAGCGCCGCGGTGACCCGCACCGAATGTGCGGCTGTGCACCGCTCACGTCACTTCCCCTCTACGACCTCTCTGTACGCAGCGTCCCGGGTCACCATGGCAGCCGTCGGGTCGGACGGAATCCCCGCCCGCCCGACGTCACCTGGTTACATTTTCAGCTGTCACTCAGTCAGCTGCTGGGCGAGTCACGCCCCCAACCGCCGGCAGCAGCTTACTCCTGTCCCCCCGATCTGCCAGCTCATATTTTTCCTTAATCACAATTGCACATCTGGGTTGTCTGATAGGGATGTCCTTTATATTATCAATATAAGTGGATTATTTAATCATGCTTTAGATCGTGCAGTGGTTCTATCGGTGCAGTGTGCCGCCTGACAGGCACCCACATTCCCCTCTCCATGTATACACAGGTCAAATGCAGAAATTGGATTAAAACAACCTATCTGCTCAGTTCAATTCCACCCAAATCTCTCAATGGAATATTAATATACAATGCATGAGCCCATAAAACAACATACATAACAGTCTACATCATTTAAGTGTCAGCAGCCCCTACTCCATACTAATTCATCTAAACTTTATAAGAACTAAAAAGCTCACAGGTTTTTCAGTATATATATATATATATATATATATATATATATATATATATATATATATATATATATATATATATATATAGAGAGAGAGAGATAGAGAGATAGAGAGAGAGAGAGAGATAGAGAGATAGAGAGATAGATAGATATATATAGATATATATATAGATAGATATATATAGATATATATATATATAGATATATATATATATAGATAGATATATATATAGATAGATATATATATAGATAGATATATAGATAGATAGATATATAGATAGATATATATATATATATATAGATAGATATATATATATATAGATAGATATATATATATAGATAGATATATATATATATATATATATATATAGATATATAGATATATATATATATATATATATAGATATATAGATATATATATATATATATATATATATAGATATTCGGAATTCCGCACTCCCAGCCAGCATTGAAAAATAATATGGGGTGCTCTTTTAAGGCAACACAGTGTGTCCCAAATATAGAGCAGGGTAGGATATGGTTAATCCAATAAGGGCACTCACCAGCGTCTCATCATGAAAGGTTTATTGGTACATTACCAGTCAAAAAAAGTGGTGTAGGTCTACGTTTCGGCCACCAGGTGGCCTTTCTCAAGACACATCAGCAGTTGACGTCTTCACATCCTGACTCTTATGCTGTGAAGACGTCAACTGCTGATGTGTCTTGAGAAAGGCCACCTGGTGGCCGAAACGTAGACCTACACCACTTTCTTTGACTGGTAATGTACCAATAAACCTTTCATGATGAGACGCTGGTGAGTGCCCTTATTGGATTAACCATATCCTACCCTGCTATATATATATATATATATATATATATATATATATATATATATATATTGTCCAGATGTGAGCAGCACTTTCCTCAACAAGCCATAGTTAGAGTGGGGTGCCCTCCATACCCATCACGGGTTAATCCATACTCGCAGACGGCGGCACTCACCCAAAAAGAATTCTCATAGGCAGTTGTTACATCAACGTTTCAAACCTTTTTATTACAGGTTCTTCATCAGGATATATATATATATATATATATATATATATATATATATATATATATACATATATGACAGAGGAAAACATTGGCAGGGGCACGCACTGCAAGAACAGGGGAGCAAATGGGCAGGAGCACACATGGCAGGTACAAACATAAATATGGGTATAGGGACACCCCTGCAATAGTCCCCACCAGAGAAGACTTCAGGGGAAACAGCAAATAAATGGCTACTAACACACTGACCTCCATGTAGTTATGTTGAAGTCCAGCCAAATGGGAGCAGAGGCAGAGGCTGTTACCAGCACTGCAGAAAGGAAGAGATGGGGAGGGGGTGGGGCTGAGGCCATTAATGGTGTCTGCACTCAGTGAGCAGCACTGTGCTGCTATGCAATATATTATGGCTGTGAGCTTTCCATTCATGGAAATAGGTAGCGAGGAGTCGGTGTTACAACAAGTTCCAGAGGCAAGTGGCTGACCCAAAGAGACAAAATGGGTTTGCCTGGGGGGAATTTGGCACCCTGCCCGCTGGACCCAGTCCACCAATGCCTGCAGGTCTCTGTTTAGAGACCCCCTCCCTCCATGCCATACCTCTGTGCATTTTTTCACAGCCTGCGCTGGTAAACGCTTTGTTTTGCTTTGTATACACCTATTTGGGATTGACAACCCCAGTACCAGCTGCATATAGTAGCGCTGATCAAAATTCTTTATTACCTCTGTGCAGCAGACTGGGAATCCGACAACCCTCCCCTGCAGTTAGCAGTCCCGGGAACCCCAATTCTCCCCTGCAGCTTGCAGTCTGATCAGGCCCAATTTCAGGGGCCTGACCATGGACCCACTAGGCCCTAGGTGGGAGCCTAGGTTGCCTAGAAGAAAATCCGGCTCTGGGCCTCGGTATGGTTGTATACAGCCTAATAAGAACTTAAAGCATCGGGGGTGGGGGATGGAGATTAAAAGGTCTACACTGTCAGATAAACAGTCAATAGGTCGATATGCACATGGTCGACAGTAACAAAAGGTCAACATTATCAAAGTCTTCATTGACAAAGGGTCAACATGATAAAAACGATGACACCAAAAAAGAAAGATGTGTGTTTTTCACAGTATTTTGGTGTCATGTTTGCCCATGCGTGGCAAGCAAAAACTCCACGTGGCTGTTAAAAGCCAGCTCGCACATTGGCAGAATGTCACAATTTGTTGATCCAGTTTTCACTCCGCATCCTTCCTTGCCAGTTGCGGGGGGCTCTGCACCCTATGGAATTACCATAGTTATAAAAGCAAGTCAGCAGTGTTTTAGGGTTGCTGGAGGAAGAAAAATCATATGCACGTAAATTATAGGTTTGTGCTTTGCAAAATATAGAAATCTAGAAGGAACCGAGCTTTCACTACACTCCAGCTTCAGACCAGAGTCACAAGTCAGACGTGACATCAGTATCTTCACATTTCAAAAGAGTACATCAATGCAAGAAACATGCATTGCAACCTTTTGGGGGTTACAACAAATAACTGCACCATGGAGGAATAGGGATATAGAAACAAAATTATCAACTGGAATGCATGTAGAATCCAAGCGAGATCCAGCCGTGGTCATGCCACCTGACTTCCAGCCGCGTCAACTTCTGGGTATGACAACTTCCGGCGGAAGTGGATGGCGATGCTGCGAACTGGGAATAAATAAGAGACATGGTTACAGTGCAAAATTGTATTCTGATGAAGAACCTTTTAGGTTTGAAATGCGTTAAGACATTGAACTTTGGACTGTTGTGGAGGAACTTACCTGGGAGACCTTGCCCTGTTTGGTCATCAGCTGGTAAACAGCCTGGACTTTTGGATATTCTTCAGTACCACTCCAGTGATACATATGCTTTAATTATTTTTAAAATTGTGAGCGCATTTGTAAATAAGACTTTTTCTGTACAAAAGGCAACGCACCAGCAGTTTTATCTCTGGTTCCCTTTCCAGTACCTTCCAATTGGAGACTAAATCGAAGGGGCTGTCGTTTTGTGGAAATTTAAACACCCACCATTCAATAAAAACAATCATCATATTGGACTTCTTTTATTGTAAGCATATTTTGATTTGTGTGCTTTTGGTAGAGTTATTATTGAGCAACCTTCTTTTATCAAGGCTAAGAAAAAAAAATGTCAAAAAACCTTTTGGCTGTCGTCCTATGCATGTATCAACCTAATGACCCTGTTGATCTAACCCCATGACGACCGTTAGACATGTCGACCTTCTGTAATCAACATTCCTCTTGTTGACCAAGTGACCATACACCTGGGAACATGTGCAATTAGACAGAAGGTGCAGCTAAAAGTAGTGAACAATTGTGTCTATCCAGAAAACGCTCAAAGACATGTATAAATCATAAAATACAGATGTTAGCCGGCTTCATGCTTGCGGGGGGTGTCAATAAAATTGCTAGCCCCCACCATGTTTAAAGTATATTCATGGCTCAGCACAGATGATTAAATTAAATAGATTGAGAAACTAATTAAGTCATCTGTGGCCAAGCATGGATAAACTTAAAACCTGGACAGTTTGAGAGCTTTCAGGACCATGTTTTGGAACCTCTGGTATAAGGGACACCACTGTGCGGTGTAATTTGTATAGGGGACACTACTGTGTGGTATAACGTGTTTAAGGAGTACTACTGTGAGGTGTTACGGGATTTAGTTCTATTCTGTGGTCATGTACATCTGTGGCGTGTTGTATTTTTGTTTTTCAAGATTGGTGGCACCAGTTCTCTTTCTTGCACAGAGCATCAAAGTGCATTTAAAAAACCACTATGCATGCTTTCTATAGAAATTTTTTTTTTAATCGCTACAGTAAATTCAATCTGATAAATAAAAAATCCTCTATTTGAAGCAGTACATTTAGAAGCACAGCAGCATTCTTTGACAGTGTTCTTTTAGAAAAGTGAATTTTGAGGCTAATTCATAGTTTGCAGAAACGAATGTTGGTAAATTTCAGTGTTGTACTGCAGTGGCGCACACGGGGGGGGGGGGGGGGGGGGATTCTGTGTACCCAGAAACCCCCCTGATAGGT
The DNA here is from genome assembly GCF_055691185.1 of Crinia signifera. Classification (NCBI taxonomy): domain Eukaryota; kingdom Metazoa; phylum Chordata; class Amphibia; order Anura; family Myobatrachidae; genus Crinia; species Crinia signifera. Next base: position 74,543,687 of record NC_139222.1, on the reverse strand, counting down.
CTTTACTGTCACAGCGATAGTGACAGACTGCTGCAGCCAGGATCGGAGCTGTGCGTGTGCTGCGGCTCCTTGGCAAGGTCCCCTCTTTAGCATTATTTGTCACAGCAGGCAGAGCTGGGGAGGTGCGGGCACACGGCAGCGGCAGTTCTGGGGGTGCCTGAAGCCACACCTCCACTCTTTAAAGTGCCGTCGCATGCAGCTGGACTGAGGGGGCATCCAATGCAGTGACACTCTTTGCCGCGCTGGGATTGGGAAAGAGCCACCAATCAACCTGCTCCTGGCCGGGAGCCGCCAAAGTTCATCCATCAGAGGGCCATATGAAGAGCCCTGTGATCGGCTGAAGCACTGAACAGGCAGCGGCACATTCCAGCACTGGCAGGCCATGCATGCTGTAGTGGAATCGGGACATCTGTCAGAATGAACTTAGGTCTACAGTCATTAGGTCGACCCCACTAGGTCGACTGGCAGGAAGGTCGACCTGACTTAAGGTCGACATGGGCCAAGGTCGACATGACTTAAGGTCGAATTTGCATAAAGGTCGACATGAGGAAGGTCGACTGGTCATAAGGTCGACATGGGTTTTTCACTGTTTTTTGATCCGAATGTCAACACAGTCGACATGGACACAGTTGGAAATGAGAATCGGACCCTCGCATCGCTCGCTTCGCTCGCAATGCTTCGGGCACGGTGCCTCGCTCGCTTTGCTCGCAATGCTTCGGGCACGGTGCCTCGCTGCGCTCGGCACACTATTTTATTCTCCCACCACGCCCTAGTGGATGGTAGGGCATGAAATACCGCCTGTCGGCACATGTCGGCTCAAAAACCAGTGAAAAACCCATGTCGACCTTATGACCAGTCGACCTTCCTCATGTCGACCTTTATGCAAATTCGACCTTGGCCCATGTCGACCTTAAGTCAGGTCGACCTTCCTGCCAGTCGACCTAGTGGGGTCGACCTAATGACTGTAGACCTAAGTTCATTCTAATAGATGACCGCATCCCACTGTAGTACAGTGGTACTGCACACACGCAATCTCATTATACATCCTGCTGCCTTCCTGACAGCTTCTGAGGAAAGGTGATCCGGCTGCTGCTGCTACAGCCTGTGTTGTGCTTGTTGCTATAAACCAAAGCCTGCCACCTGCTAAGTCAACTGTGGGGATCACTGTGTGTATATATTTATCTGTGCTTTCAGTGTGTATATGTGCTGTCATTGTGTATGTGTGCTGTCTGTTGTGTGCTGTCTGTATGCTGTCGGTGGTCACAGTTAGCAGCAGGGTGGATATTTATTTTACATTTGTATGAGAGTCACCTTTCAAATGGGGTGGCAGTGTTCATATATGTGTTTTAACATGAAGAACTACATGTCCCAGCATATGCAGTGTCCTGGAAATGTTGCTCCAAATGCAGTTTTATTTCAAAACAGGCTCTATTAAGAGCAGTAAGCAGTGTGCGAGCAGGGCACCAAATTACTTGTTTGCCCCAGGTGCCGGAAATCCTAGCTTCGGCCCTGGTAGTGTGGGGGTAATGTGCAACTTGTAGGATGATGTACTGTAGTGTGATGTGTAGTGTAGTCCAGCGTGTAGGGGGATGTAGTGTAGCATGTAGTGTAATTTAGAATGTAGTGTAATGTATAGTGCATAAATTTGGAAACCCTGTACTGGTGCCTATGGAAAGCCCTGCCGAGTTTGTCTGATGGGCTGTTGATTCATACAAGTCTGTTCTGCGGTGATTTTCATTCATATTTGTGCAAACTTTGCAATGCTTTGTCTTTAGCAAATTACTGAGATGCATTTGACAGCCGAGAATTCAATCTGGACTTCACACAAATGTTATTAAATTTACCCCTTATTGTTTCTGGGCAGCTGAAAATCCTTAATAGCAGACATAGTATAACATTTGTTTTTAAAGTATTAAAACAATGGGCGTAATTCATGTTTGTACACCATGCCGGATGTTCACGCAACTGAGCGTTTAGCAGCAAACTGCGCATGTGCTGCAATCGCAATGCGCATGTGTGAAGGGAACACCAAGATCCCACTTGCAATTAGAACTTTGTTGCTGTGATTGACAGGTAGTGGCCATTTGGAGGTGTCAAAATCAGCTTTGATATTTAGTCCACTAGAATGTATGAAGTTGTGATTGAGCTTGCGCCTCTTTTCTTTCATTAGCATCTCCATACCCTAGAGAATTGCAATTGCGTTTACATACAAACATGAATTAGACAGACTTTATCCACTGCCTTAAAGAAGCTTTTTTTAACCATTACTCCGTTGGGGAAAATTTTATTGTGCATTGCAAGTAAGTGACTCACCGCAATGACACAATTGTAGCTGCCTTTGATTTACTGTTGGATCTTGTAATGACTTATCGCCAGGCATTTGGTGCAATTTCATTTGTTAAACCATCTTCCATTCTTCATTTTTAACATTGAAATCCATCTCAAACATTTTGCAGACTTTAAAAATACCATTCCCGGGTTCACTCTCTTGGCATAGCAACTGTACATCTGAATGGCAGATCAAGCATACATATTTTGAATGTAGTACATTTTTGGCTTCTTGGCCAATTTGTGTAGTACTCATATTGAGTTCAATAGGCACCTAAAGACAAAAACAGCATAACACATAAGCCTCCACAGTCGTACACCCTGCAGTAGTGAATACTGCAGGGGGTACCTGTTTGTACATATACCCTTATGGGTGTTGGTAGTGGACCCTTTCAGAGTTGATGAATATTCCGATCCCTATGTGCCTTAGCCATTGCGGCACAACAAACCTTGTACTGTGGTGCCCAAGTTCTGTGATGTGAGGCTGACCTGTGAGTACAGTGCCCACCTTTGTACACATTCCCTTGTTCACTCTTAATGGCCCTCAAAGGTTTGGAATATTTTTATTTACAGTAGCTTATATAGCGCAGCAAATTCCATAGCGCTTTACAATTGGAAACAACAATGATAAAACATACTGGGTAGTAACAGACCAATATAGAGGTAAGAGGGCCCTGCTCACAAGTTTATAATCTATAGGAATAAGTTTGGTTCTACATAAGCCACCTTCACCCCTTACTCCCCCTTGAAAGTACCTCAAACTTTTCCATAGAAGAACTCCATGACCTGAATAACTGATGCCAACCAATTTATCATACAGGATACACAATTAGTGTACTGCTTATCACTACTGCCTCTCAGTACTAGAGTAATGAGTCTAATTCCTAATTCTGGCTCATCCAAGTGAAGTGTGTATATTCTCCTTAATTTGCTCCAACACTCCAAAAAACATACTGGCTGCTTATTTGACTGGAATTTCTACACGAGAAGGTAGGAAATTCCCAGCTTCAGACTCTCAAATGTAAACAAATATTTCACAATGTTACAAAATGTCATGCAATTGTGATGAATTAATTATTGGGACGGCTTTATTAAGATAGCAATTTATTGACAATGGTACAAAAAAAAACAAATAGTAGAAACTTGCGCCGCAGGACTGCAGCACAGTGATTACCAAGGTTACCACACCAAATACAAGATATATACAAAGAATAGGTAAAAGCTGTTGCACTGTCCCAGACCGGCAGATAGAGAGGGGCATTAAGGCAACCGACTGTAATGCTTTCATAGGGGCAGGTACCAATCATCATGCTAACTGGCTGAATAGTGTCCCCAACAGCCAATTCCAGCAGATTGGCCACAATTGTACTAACCCTGGAATATACGATGAACAAGCTACTATGTTGGAAAATAAGTTTCGTAGCAAGGGCTACAATTCCCATAGAATTATGAAAGCAAAAGAAAAAGGTAGACACCTCACGACTGGTGAAGCCCCTCCAGTTCTGACTTCCGAATCCAAAGATAACCACACATATGTGACAATCATCACCCAGTACAACAGCCAACATAAACAACTTGAAGCTGTTATTAGAAAGCACTGGCCTATTCTTACGAATGACCCGTTACTGGAAAAATATGTAGAGTCCAAAGTTTTTTTTATAGGAGGGCAAAGAATCTAAAGGATACTTTGGTAAATAGTGCCATAAATGTCCCAACATCCTTCACGCATATTAAATGCAAAGGCTTTTACCGCTGTGGTACCTGCAGCATGTGCCTAGCATGCAGGAGTCCCACCACAGTAATAAGTCAGTATAGGTCTACGGTTACTGGCAAGATTTTTGATATAGAAGATTTTATTATGTGCAACAGCAAACAATGCATTTATCTGCTGGAATGTAATTGTACAAAACAATACGTAGGAAAAGCCAAACTAATGCTCAAAGTACGTCTGGCAGAGCACGTTAGAAATGTCAAAAAGGGATTAGAGTCCCATAACGTTTCTGATCATTTTAAAAAGATGCACAATTGTGACATTTCACACTTGACATCCTTCTGTGGCATTAAAATTGTGAAACTGCATTGAAGAGTGAATAACATAGAATTAAGACTCTCTCAAACTGAAATGCGAGCAATCTATTAGTTGAAAACCTTGGAGCCTAGGGGTATCAATGTGGACTTCGAAATTGAAATGTTTTTTATAGGTTCAGTTATATAAACGTGGACACCTTCTCTTTATAGGAGTTGAATTATTATGCAATTAACAGTGTGTTTTTATTTAAATTTTTATGACATTGGTCCATGTTGTATGGAATATATAGGAGACGCATTTCAAGTGCGGAATACATCTGTCTAAGAACACTTCCTGGCTGCGTTCCACTGTGGGATGATGTTTGCGTTCCAACAGTGCCAGAAATTACGTCTACAATAATTTACATCTCCGGCTTGCGTCCCACACAGAGGATATCTGTGCGGTTCAATCAGCACCGGAAATGACGTCTACATGGACTTCTGGACTTTAACCCGGAAGTAACACTATGCCGCTTATACTGTGATTCCGGTGGCGTTCCTACTAAGTACGGCAGCCTGAAATGGAATACATATGGACTGGAGGGTCGAAATGATCCAAGCCCTATTGATAATATGTGGTACTTTTTGCGATGTTGATATTTACATTACTGAGACGGATGTATCATACAAGTACACACGCTATATATTTTATATGAATTTCATGTGGATTTTATATGTTTGTATAATTAACTGTCTAGAGCATGGATTCAATTCCGGCCCTAGTTTTTTACATTTTCTGGTAATTGGATAATGTCTCAGGGTATATAAACCCTATCTGTAGAGGTTTCCTCCATACCTTGAAAAAGGGCATTTTTTATGGCCCAAAACGCGTTGGTAAGGAGGATTTAATACCATTTTCTGTCCAGGGACCCTTGTGCCAGTTTTCCATCTGAACGGCAGCCCCACCTCAGTCTCTGATACCCGGGTGAGTTGAGGTGGTGGAGATAGGCATATCCCGTCCCCTTGAGACATTATTTTAATTTTTTATTGATGTATTTGATGCTGAACTTTTTATCTGGATTGCCGTGTTGCGGAATTAAATACTTTTTTACCTGTGGATCTTTGGAGCATTCATGTTGGTCATAGAGTGTCTAGGATCGAGGATCAAAGATACCTATATGTGCATATAGGGCATAGACCCAAGGTAAGCCCTGTTAATTTGGGGATGTGGGAGCAGGGCCGGCGCCACCACTAGGCAGTGTTAGGCATTTGCCTAGGGTGCCGGCCACTGGGGGGCGGTAGTTGGGAGCAGGGCAGGAGGGAGAGCTGGAGGTCTGGCTTAGCGGGCAGGAGGGAGGGCTCGCTGCGCTGTGTGCATGTTAACTGACATTTTCCTCCACCCGCACCGTGCACAGCCGCTCAGCCGGGCAGCGTCTGAGGGTGAGCCAAGTGCTCAGCGCTGCCAGGCTGAGCGACTGTACACGGTGCGGGTGGAGGAAGATGTCAGCCACACTGCGCCGGGACTGAACTGCGAGGCCTCCCTCCTGCCCGCTAAGCCAGACCTCCAGCTCTCCCTCCTGCCCGCTGAGCTAGACCCGAGCTCCTCCTGAAGGGTGAGTATATATACACACCGGAACAACACGGCGGCCGTATCCCTCTCCCCCCCAGATCAGCGCGCCGCCGGCGGCATCACGCATCACCCCCCCAGGAGCAGCACGGCGGCTGTATTCCTCCCCACCCGTAGAGCGGGTGATCGCCGGGGCGCCCCCCCCCCGCCTGGGGCGCTCCGGCGCCTTGCACCAGCACTGCGTGGGAACTAGTCGTGGACTGTAAAGATACTATTATATGCAAATAGGGCAAGAGAGACAGGTCAGTAACACAGATTGGGTACTGTGTACAGATATAATACTGTGACCCTTCTGACCAATCTCTCATTGCCGTGAGTCCGGATCTGAACTCCTGGACGCACTTTGACCGTATGAGAAGTGGTTTGACATAAACTCCCCTCTCGTTATCTGCCGGTCTGGGACAGCGCAACAGCTTTTACCTATTCTTTGTATATATTGTTGATAATGGTACCTGGAGAAATGTACAAGACCCCTACAAAAGTTTTTATGGCAGCTTTTCCATATACTCACCAAACACTTCCTTATTTTTGATGAATTATCAAATTGTTGGCTAGTGTTTATAGGCTTACTGCTTTCCTTTCTTCATACAAAAATAGCCAGGGCCACCACTAGTAATGTTGGAGCCCGGGACTGACCTTCAGCCCGGGCCCCCAGCAACAAGCGTGCCGACAAGAGCGCCGGCAAGCGCGTATGTGCAAAATGGGTCTAGTTTACAGCTAGCTGGTTACAGCCTTGGGAGGGGAGAGACAGAAATGGAAGGCACAAACTGGTTTAAAAGTCTAATATAGACTAAAAGTGCTCAATGTAGAAATGTAAATTTTACCACAAAATGCTCTAATGTGAGATACACACAGCTAGAGTAAACGAGCATCTGTAATTTAAAGGCTGGGGAAAAAAAACTATTCAAATGTAAAATCTTTGTTTAAAAAAAAAAAAAAAGACAGACATTTCATTTTATTTTTTATTACACTAAGAAATATAATTTATTGCATAAAAATTAATTTGTTACAATAGGAATGCTAAACTTTATTTACAATTTATAGTTTACAGACCTAACAGAGAGGTGTTTGAAGGATCTGGGTGTAAATAAAGAAACAGGTTAGTCAGAATGCCTGAAAAGTTTCGTTGTCCATGACAAAAACAAATTGTTCCATATCCATAACTAGGCAGAAGTATCTATGTCATTTAATACAAAGGAAATGGTTTAAAAGGACTGACAAAAAAAGATGTCTCATTTGACACAGAAAACTGAATTTTGGTTCTTTTTTTTTTCTTTCTTTCATTTTTAAAAGGCAAAAGCTACTCAGCAGGCTTATAAGAAAAATGCATGTCTGCCTATTGCATAACTTTATTTAAAGTAAAAAAATCCCCCATCGGTTAAAAAAAGTTTTTTTTTTTTTTTACATGATAAAACTCTGGTGAGCCAGTATTACTCATAACTCTTCCCTTGATCAATAGTAAAGAAACTTTAACAGTGGCCGTACCAACTCCCATAAAGCCACCATAAACACTGATAAGTAATGTAAGCAACTAGGATCTCATACAAGTATTAAATAAAAATAATAAAAGGAATTTTGTAATAAAAACAGACAAGTAGTATCCCCACTTATGGTTTTGTCACCATACTTAAAACAGAGGTACATTATAGATATACAACAAGCTTGTAGCTGGCTAGATTTGGTGAAAACTTACATGAGCAGACCCATTTCCAAGCATTTTTATCGTTTTTACTTCCAGTATTATGAAAACATACTTTTAGCTTTAAATTCACAGACAGTTACTACATTGTTGAGTTGTTTAGAGTTTTAGATTAAGCGGACATTTATGAAATCCATACAAGAGAAATACCTGTTAAATCCCCAATACAACAAAGAACTTAACATCATGTATATGTCAACCTAGTAAATGTTCAGCTTTTTTTTTATTTTTATTATTGTTATTATAAATGTAACTTCTCCTGTACCAGAAAATTAATGGGGTTTAGTCCTTTCAGGTACAGAAAATGGATATGATTAAAAACAAAAGTAAAAAATAAATATTGAACATAAATGATGCATTTACAGTCACTGAAATGCATTTCCTTGCTTTCCAATTGATTAAGGAATATTACACATGATTAAACCACACACACATACAAGTCAAATTCTATAAATAAACATATCTAAAAAAAAAAAATCAAAAATGACATGCCATTATAGAAAAAAGAATAACTGCTCACTACCCTGAATAAAGGACATTCCTTTTCTACATAAGTCTGAGCACTGCAATCATATTAAATCTTTGCTAATACAACAAATTGAGAACAAATTTGCTTGCTCATTTTTGACATTTCCATAGGAATGCCCTTAATGGTCCTCATTTCTTGTATTTCCACAGGAATACTACACACTAGAGGCTGACATAAAATGCATATTAATTTGATAACAAGAGGTTTAGGCATAAGTAATGAAACAACTTAAATCTCTTGTATTGTCACAATTATCACATCGTAGCAAGGAAAATGAAAATGAGTAAATGGCAATTATATGAATAATAGTAAGAAGGAAAATTTACGATGGGGAAACATTAACAAAAATTATAGGCACAAAAAATATATAACTCTTTGCTTTAATTAACGTGGAAAATATATACTGCATTATAAAAACAACTTTTTCTGTAAAAAAATTGCATTAATATTTGACAAGGCCTGTAAATGTATCACAAGAGAACATACCTGTCTCGGTCAAATATGTATGGCTTATCGAGCACAAAAACATTTGTAACATTTATTATTTTCTTGTGTAGGAATATGAATGCACAAAAACTCTTCTAAATAAATATCACATCTATTTTAAGAAATGCTTAAATGGATAATAATTATCACCCATAAATAATGTTGTTGTGAATTCTTGTTCCTACACTTATATATAAATGTAATTTTATTGAAGCCATTTTGCATGGATATGCCATGTTCTAACTAGAATTTATTTGCATTTGATTAACATTTTGGCCAATCCTTCGATAAACTCATACATGCGACAAATTTTACAGTTTAACATTTATGAATTAAATTCTAATGTAGGGATCACTCTTAAAATAATAAAACTATTTTAGACATTTTCCTTAACAGAATTTTTTTTAAATCTGTGCAATAATTGGGCAAAATCATGAAAGTGGTTAACATTCATTTTAAAATGACCCGTGATTAACCCATTATTGCCCCACAGCTCCTGCAGTACAATACAATTCTGGATTTAATACTGACTTTAAAGCATAAAATGCCAAAATAAATGACCTTTGTAAGCTTATTTAAGGGAAGGGGACAGGTTATGAAATGAAACCTTTTATCTCAAAAAACCAATATCAATTTAATATTATTTAGTATACGAATTAAGTGAATATAATTTTAAGCAAGCTCATACAGATTTTTTTTTTAAGCAAATTTCTTTCATGCCGATTGTAATATTTCTCCAACTGTAAGGGTTTAGCTACTGAATAAGTTCCAAAAAGCTGCATACACTTCCTACCGTACATGACTTTGTAAGGGATCATTCGCTCCTATCTACTATTCTTAACATTTTCACACGCTAACAAAACATATGAAAAACATAATGAAAATAGGATAAAAAATAATATATGGTAATGAAATCTACTAAAAGTACCGTTCTAAAAATGCCAACTTGTTTTACACTCTTTTCCAGCATTTGTTTCGGTACTGCTTTCCTAGCACGGCACCCATCGCATTAATCGTGTACATTTTTATAAGGCATACAATCTGTGCGATTTCGGTTTTTAAATCGCATGTATCGTATGAAAAACAGTAGTATAGTAAGGTACGATGCGTGCGATTCGATGACTGCGATGTATGCGTTTAAATCGCATGCATCGCACTCATCGTTTACTTACTCATCATCGAGGGGACGCGGATACCTGTGAAGGTATCCGCTGCGCTTGCCACACTTTATAAAATCAACTCAACGCCGACGTGGATAGTGGGGGTATGAAAAGGTCAGAGGACGCGTACCGCCGCCCCTCGCCACGCTTTGGATTGCCGTTGATAGTTTGGGGAGGCATTAACAATGGAAGTGGAGTTGACATTATAAGCACCCAATTTGATGCATCAACACTTAAAAATCACATATCATCTCATTATAAACCACTAAAATACAGTGTCATTTTAAATGCACCCCATTCTTAACACTACCCCCACTATGAACGCCAACCCGAAGCGTGGCGAGCGCTGCGAGCCCCACGAGGGGCGGCGGTACGCGTCCTCCGACCTTTTTCATACCCCCACTATCCACGTCGGCGCGGAGTTGATTTTATAAAGTGTGGCGAGCGCAGCGAGCCCCGCGAGGGGACGCGGATACCTGTGAAGCCCGCGAGGGGACGCGGATACCTGTGAAGGTATCCGCGTACCCTCGCCACACTTTATAAAATCAACTCCACGCCGACGTGGATAGTGGGGGTATGAAAAGGTCGGAGGACGCGTACCGCCGCCCCTCCCGGGGTCGCATCAATCGTATGCATTGCATGCATCTTATGACATTAAAACAGTACGACCAATGCGATAAAAATGGATACGATGAAAAATCACTGTAGTCGCATAAATCGTATACATCTTATGGTGCAGAAACACAAAAGATGCATGCGATGCTTGCGATTAAGGACCGATACATGCGATGCTTATCGTGGGTGCCGTGCTAGAAAAGCAGTACCTTTGTTTCATGTAAATGAAACAAATGCATTTTAAGTTTAGACTTTAGTCCCATCTGCCAGATATCGCATTTTGGTAGCCAAATATTCAAAATTATGGAACAATAATAAATCCAAAATGACTTCTGGTCTAAAGATTTAGAATATGGGAAACTCAATCTGTATTAGATTTTAATTGTTGTATTACGGTTATTTATTACAGATGGAGGAAATAATATAGATTGTAACATTCCCTATTATTCTTGTATTAGTTGGTGCCATCAGTATATAAGAAAAATGCTTAAAAATTGTTAAAAATTATTAATTTAAAGGTTTGGATTGTAACTTTTTTACACATTTGTATGCATAATCCCACTGCATTGTTACAGTGGCGGTTAGGACATGTAACATGTACTCAGTAGCGTAATAATATTCTTTTTATTAGTAATATTACATGAAACACATACAAATACTTTATTGATGTACAGGTAAATCCTCTGGTCTAAGCCTAAAAGGTAAATACTGATCAATGGGTAGAATTGAACAGAAGTGCCTTAACCTGCCATGTATTCTACCAAAGGGAAAAAAATATTGAAATTCATTGGACACAAAAATATAAAATTATTGTTGGAAAAAATATATTAATTTGCTCCAGGAACAACAAGGAAAATGGGTTAGCGCATGTAAAACTCTGGGCATTCCACAACGGCAGCGGTTCTCAAACTCTGTCAACAAGACCCCACATCACGTTTTCTAGTTTAAGAACATGTGCCCTAGGGAAATGTGTTTTTAATATAAAACACCTTTTCTTGCTACATGGCATTTTAAATGTCTAGATAGACAGGCTTGTAAATAAGCTACTTCGGCCCCAAAAAAGTTTTGAGTAACTTAAACAGCTTGCAATCATTACAGATAATCGTAGACGTGCTATGACTTCTCAATAGCCAATGTCAAGGCACTTTGGTATCAAGTCCTTTTTAAACTGGTTACTGTCTGGGACTAAACTGCTGGAGATTATTTGAAGAAAAAAAAAATCATATAATGACCTTTCAATAACCAGAGAAACTGTTCTAGAAGAGTACATTTTCCACATGATAGTCCACATTTATCAAGGAAACCATCACCTCACAAAAATAAAGGCAATTTATTTAGGATTAATGGGTTTGTGTCTAAAAATGTAGAGATAATCTATTACTCAATTTAGCATTCAAATACTCTGCTGCCTTGATGATACTGGCCTATAGAGCATTAAGGGTAATGATCTATTATTGCCAGATTATTTTCCTCCCTAAAAATACACTCCAAAAACTCATATAGGTTCCACGTAATATTTTTTTGTAGGTGTACAATATTGGGGAAATAAACAACAACTTGAACTGAGGTTTAGTTGTTGTGGTTCAGTGCAAATATTGCACCTGAACACACGGTTATTATAGAAGTCTACAGAATAATTAATGTGTTGCTAAGAAATGCTGGTCTCAGTGGGTATTCAATTCATAAGTCACATAATTTTACAACAGCTTACCAATCGGAACCCCCGGACACATCCTTCAGTATGTAGAAGTATTGAAATGCAATCTGCAGTCCAAAACTACCACAAATATTAGCTAAAATTCTAATCGGAATCTTTCAGATATTAATCAACATATAATCTTCCCTTCATTTTACCCTTTGGGAGATCATAAATGAGTCCTCCAGGTGGGATGGCATAGTGCCACAAATGGCATAAATACGGCCATGCTGCCTTGTGTACAATGCTGCAATTTGCGGCAACAACAAAAAATTGGGGAAAAAGTGGAAAACAAAGAAAATAGAGATAAAAGCGCTCACAAAACATGAAACATGACCTTGCTCACCTGAGAAGCCAAGAACCTAATAAGACCTGAGAGAAGAGGCTAATCTAAAGTACTGAAATCATTATTTCCAAGATTTAATCAGAATGCAGCTTCAAACATACCCTCAAATTTTTTTCTGTCATTAAAATTCCACTTGTCATAAATGGTTGTTATGATGCACTCATTAATGCACTATAATTAAAGCTATTTTCATCCTTTCACTCAAGACAGACAAATACTACAAATTAAAGAGGTAAATACTGTCCTTATTCTAAACTGGCCATTAACCATATCCTGTATTAACCAGGGCAAAACAGTTTTAAACCTTGAATCTATTGGCAAGAAAAATAAAAAAATCAGACAATGGCTTTACCACCTTACATGTACGTATGCCTTTTGTAAGCACATAACAATGGAGATGATGTCTAAGATCACAAATAGATGAAGATGTTGAGAGAAAAGGCCTTAAAATAAATAAAATATATTTAAACAAAAGCAAAAACATTTATGTATGCATGCACGAGTTCACAGGGGGCAGGGCCTGATATAGACATCACCGAGCCCCGCCCCTCAGTACTGCAAATCCCGCAATCTGTGGGTATATGAGGGGCAATGGCTAAATGATTTGATTTGCATATTTAGCCCTGCCCCTTCCCCCCAAAAAAATCAGTGAGCCATGGAAAGTTAACGCTGCCGCAGGAGAGGCGGTACATACAGACACACACATTTGCTTTTCTTCTTTCCCTTAGAGCTATCCATTTACATGCTATTTATCTACTAAGAAGTGAGAAATAGGCAAGTAGACAACTATTAAACATTTGGGTATCTTTGGCACATTCTGACATCTGATTAAAATTAGTTATGTTTAAAAAATAAATGAGCAACTAGGCTTTGCTTTAGATACAGAATTTAAACTTCTGCAAAGATGAATGAGACCCCAAATTACACCTTACGTAGTCTGTGACTGTTACTTAACATTATGTCTACTATTACAAAAGGTCTCATACAGGTTTACTATTTTGTTTTTGCTTATTTATAAAACAAAAACTAAAAACGCTTTAAAGTTCTTGTAAGATGAATCCCGAAATCCCTCCGTAGAAGTAGTGTAGTCTGTAATGTTAATGGTGATAGTAGGGACAGAAGACGCACAAAATGCTTTGGTGAACAATGCAAGTGGAAATATAAAAAAGTAACACTTTAATCCAGATCTTTTTACATATGTGAGTGGTACATAAATGAACTTTTGTTACTTGACAAAGAGAATTCAAATACTACAATGACAAGGATGTGATTTTGAGGAATAAACTCAAATCCTTCTGGGGGTAAAAGTCATTAAGCAGACAATAAATAGTCAGTCGAAAAAAAATGATTGAATGAAAAGCTAACATCTTTGACTTTGGAAAGGGGTCTTTCAGAATTAAGTTTTAAAATAATATTGATGCTCTGAGTATTAGGTTCAGAGCACATTTAAAAATGTATGTTAAACATTTTCATAACACAACATGATGCAAGTGTTCCCAATTACACATGTAGCACGGACATAATATACTGTAAATGTTTCACATTACTTCCTGAGCCTGGAGATGGGCACTGCTGCTATAGCAGTCTATGATTTTTTAACTAGCTTCGGTACTGTAGGTTCTCGAAATGACTGCTTCCACCTAAGATGTATGGATTCATATATATACATACAAATATCCTGGACTTTATATAACCTATAAGCCACTGGTGTACTCTTTGAATTAAAACAATGCTTTATCAATCATTTTAACTTACATGGAGAATAGGAATCCCCAAAATATGGGGATATTTATAAAAACTGTAGGCATGGAGGAAAAAATACTACATCTTTTAACAATCTGTTTTTGTTCGATAGTACAGTTTACAAAAAACTAAAAATAAATTTAACCAAACTTTCTAAAGAGGACAAGTGGAGGTATTGCTTAACCTATCATATCCCAGCTATCATTTTATAATACATACAAGATAAATGATACCTGGAATCTGATAGGAGGATGCTATCGGCAACATCTCTACTTGCCCTCTTCACAAACTTGAATATGTCTCCCACAAATTAGATGTTACAGCACTTGCTTGTGCAATTAACTATAAACCAAATTTCATAAATAGGCCACAAGAAATGTGTCCTAAGTGTCTAAATTAAATCAATTTCTGTTTGTGAAATGTGGCTTAAAACCAAGTTTTAAATAAGGTAACTGTACCCCAATCCCTCCCATCCCCACCCTCAGCAATATACTCCCTGAGCTGAGTAGAATTTCCGTTCAGGTACAAATATTTGTGATATGCAGAAAGTGAAAAGAAAATAAAGGCAACAAAAGAGTTCCAAATCATAAGTGTATGGAGCCGCACAATGAACATAATTATACTGTCAATAAGCCCCGTAAGTGTAAAGAAGAGGTCAAAGTAAGCTTCATCTAATATTATAAACCTCTACTAGACCAAAATGGTTAGCAAGCTTCATTCACACACACACATGGGTTCAGGCAATCAGATATTTCAACCGGTAACATATAAAACAGAGACTCATCCAAAGATTTGGATAATAAATAAACTTGCGTTTCCTAGGAAACCATTTGCCTTAACAGTAAGGCTGTTTTCCAAGCTTGGACAGGATTAGAAGCAGTTTGATCAGATTGTACATGATCTTTGAAGGAATACATAATATGTTTGAAAGATGGAGGAAATGAAATAGCTTAAAAACTATAAAGTCTTAAATGCTTAGAACGGTAACATGAAAGATGTCTGCCAGCAGTAGTCATGGTAACAAAGATGCTTTCCACTCTTGCATGGCATTCTGTTGAGTGTAAAAGGTATTCCATTAGACACTTGGATGGCTTGTAAACAGAGTATGTAAGGATTTCTAAGGCTGGTTGTGATTAGATTGTAAGGAGTACTTGTCCTCCCTACTAAACTGCAGCTCTGTGAGGCATCCAGCACAAACAAGGACAGAAAACGTCTCTTGCTTAAGGACCAGAGTGCTTTCTGCTGCAAACTGATATATCCCACCTCCAACATATTCAATGACTCCAAATCAACCAAGTTAGGAGGTCATTAGCAGTCTCCATCTGTTGCCATAACGAGCATCATCTCACTTTTGCCCATCTCTTCCAAGGCACTAGCCAGAGTGTTGAGATCACCATCATCCTGGTGTAAGGCTTCCCATAAGTCCAAGATAACACCTGTCGGACTGGCTTTGGTGGCAAAATAGTTCAGATATCTAGAAAGAGAAAGAGATATGGGAATGTGTTTTTCCCCTTGGAACAGTGGGTTTTACTTTGAACCACAAAAATACTGGTGAGATAGTGAAATCTTCCTAGAAAATAACTTTTCACATACAAATGTGCCCTTGGGGTCAGACTGCCCAAAAGGGTAACAAAGGAAACACCTGGTGGGCCCCACTCCTCCTCTAGACAATGTTGTCGAGTGCTCTGCTGGGTACCTTTGGGGCCGTCAGAACAAAGTGGCACACTAAGCTCAAGGGATCAGGTTACAAACGGACTACATTATACAAAGAACAAAGGTGTGTTCCCTGCCATACAGATCAGTAAGATTTTATGTGGAAATGTTGTAAAAGTAATTATGGAGTTATCTATACAAAACCTCAGAGATGGCCGATAGGGTGATATTTTAAAACGGCTTTCTTGCCAATGCAACGGTTCTGTTTTAGGGCCAGATGCACTAAGCTTCAAAAGTGATAAAATGGAGAGTGATAAACAGCCAGCCAATCAGCTCCTACCTGCCATGTCACAGACTGTGTTTGAAAAATGTCAGGCAGGAGCTGATTGGTTGGTTGTTTATCACTCTCCTTTTTATCATATTAGTGCATCTGGCCCTTAGTCTGTTTTCACTCGAGGCTACATATCCCACAAAACAGAGATACAGTAGCAGCATTCTTTTGACTTGGGAAGGAATAAACATGCGAGACTCTGTTACGTAATCTTGAAAGTAAATGAATAGCAGGTCATGAGTGTGTGAACTACCGAGCTACATAGATCAAAGACGTACCTATCCATGCTGAGCTTTTGTGCCAAAAGTCTCCAGTCATTTCCTCTGGAATTGGGGGCATCCAAACTGTTGCAGATTTTCTGTCGGATTGATAAGGGGATCTTAAAGGCATATGGTCCTAACTGGGTTGTCACATTGCTTCCAGGATGTGAACAAAATGGATCAAATGATTTGGCATTCTGTTAAGATACAAGCAGTGGGTATTTTACTTAAGTCTGAGGTGATGATACATTATTAAAGATTATAGTTTGAAACAATTCAGAGTTACAATTAAAGGGCACATACTATATATGCCATGTGTATAGGTTTATATAACTTACAATGTAATATTATGCTGATCAGTATGCTGGCTCGAACCAGGATTTGTTTCTAAAGGGGCAATCACTTACAAAGTACGGTTTGGCCTTGTATGCGACTGCCCTTTTTAAAAACAAAATTCTGAATTTGATCAGCATACCTCATGGCCACTAAACGCTAACAAAATTGCAAACCACCCATATTTTTGTATATACTGTATGTATGTATTTATTTATTTGTACACCCTTTAGGGGAAGATTTACTGAGCCTTGTAGAGTCATAAAGTGGAGAGAGAAAAAATGGAAAGAGATAAACTTCCAGCCAATCCGCTCCTAACTAAAAAAACAACAACATGTAACATGACAGCTTGGAGCTGTTAGGCTTAAATTGAATCTCTCTCCACTTTATCACTCTGCAAGGCTTAATACATCTGCCCCTTAGAGCAGTGATTTTCAACCTTTTTGCGGCACACTAAATAAGATTTTAAAATTGCCAAGGCACACCATGAGATCCCAGCAGGGCAAAACACATTGGCCCCACAGGGAAAAAACCAATCACACTGGTCACCACAGGTAACATTGGTTGAAAAACACTGCATTAGACACATTCTTATATACATCTGACCAGTGGCGTAACTACATTTTGGGTGCCCCCCCGCCGTTAAAGGGAGGGGGCCCAGCCACTCACCCGCCCCTCCGCCCGCCGCACCAACCCCCGCAGTCTAGATGTTAAGATCCGATATATCTGTGGGTACCTGGGGGAGCGGCAGGCGAGGACCGCAGGCGGCGCAGATGGAGACCGGGGGCGCGGCGGGAGAATAGGAAGAAATCCTATTCAAAAGACCGGGCGGCCGCTGATTGGCTGAGCTCTCAGCCAATCAGCGGCCGCCCGGTCTTTTGAATAAGATTTCTTTATATTCTCCCGACGCGCCCCCGGTCTCCATCTGCGCCACCTGCCGCTCCCCCAGGTAGCCGTCAATGCAGGTGGGGGGGACGCTGCGAGGCGGCTGGGGGGACGGACGCTGCGGGGGACACAGAGGCGGCAATTACTTACAGCTGAGCCGGGAGCTGTCACTGTCAGTACGGAAGAAAAAAAAAAGCCCATACAATGAATCGGCAGCCTGTGATTGGCTGAGCGCTCTCTCAGCCAGTCAGCAATTGGCTGAGAGAGCGCTCAGCAGCCAATCACAGGCTGCCCATTCATTGTATGGGCTTTTTTTTCTTCAGTACAGACAGCTCCCGGCTCCCCCTGCCCGGCTCAGCTGTAAGTAATTGCCGCCTCTGTGTCCCCCGCAGCTTCCGTCCCCCCAGCCGCCTCAATGCCCCCCTGCCCCCTTCACATTGCAGCTAACGTAACTATAGCACTGCAGCCCCCGGCGCCCGCACATGCATAGCGCCCCCCCCCCCCGCGGTCGCGGGGGCTGCGGTGCTATAGTTACGACCCTGCATCTGACTTATGGGAATGTCCTATCTCCCTTTTTTTCCCCGTTTGCCCCATTCTCTTCTGTATCCAGCTTCATTTGTATAATAATATAAAAATGTAATACTGGAAAAAAATGAAAATCAGAAAAACATTGTTGATTGTTATTTCTGCACTGATTTCCCTAGGTCACTTTATAGTCATATTTAATAATGAGGAGGGTGTTCCCTTTATTCTTGTTCTACAGAGACATTCTCCATAAACAGGTAAGTGATCAATAATAGTTCTGTTTTCATGGGAACCTAAATATAAGATCTTTCACATGGATAGAGGGGAGAAACATTGACAAACTAATTGTGCACCCTGCGCTTTTATTCACAATGCGATATTATTGTCAAAAGACTAATTATTTCTTTCTGTGAGCTGTTTAAAATAGCACTAAGTTATATCACTCAGTCTGTGTTTATATTGTACTTGGGACCCGCTGTGAAGTGTTACATGGAAGCGCATCTAAACAGCTCGGTGCTATTTTATTTGAAGAAACCAACACCGATAGTTATGAATTTAGGCATGTAATATATATATTTTATGTTTGAGATATATATATAGTCCTACAGTCTAAAAATGTTCACTTTAAATTTCCATAAAGTAAAATCACAATAATAAACAGATAATAATGTATTATGATGGTCTCTGTGAGAATGTGCTAAATAAATAAAAGCACAATAGAAGAATCTTAAAATCTTTACAGACACACATTCAGAATAAGACAAGCTCACCTCTTCCAGCATGGTATGCAACTGGAATATCTGTCCTTCTCCTTCCACCTGCCTCACACAGATTTTGCATATAAGCTCTGTGGAAGCGAGGCTGTACCTCTCCAGAGTGAACGTACAATGCAACGACCGCTGACTTCCACTCCAGATGTGATAAAAAGGTATTTCCTGCAATAAGCAATTAACATTGTGTTTAACACAAAGCATGTCATAATCCTTTGCACATATTGTACTCCCGCCAACGAAAAAGCTTATTTTGTTGATGCAGCAACAAGTAATACATTTGTGCATTAAGCAACTTTATAAACCTTACTCACTTCCCTAATCCAAAGCTTTTTACTGTCCCAAGGCTTACACTGAATTAAGTATTACGGATACTATTTAAAAATAGTTTTCAGACAGATTTGAGAACATACCACAGGTATTGTGTTATGTTACATATTCAAGAGTACAAAGCTGTTAACATTAAACTATCTACCTAGAGCACAGGTCTTCAACCTGTGGCCCTCCAGATGTTGTGGAACTACATGTCCCAGCATGCCCTGACCGTTTTGGCATGCTCTTATAGGAAAAAATGTGGCAACGCATGTTGGAACATGTAGTTTCACAACATCTGGAGGGCCACAGGTTGAAGACCCATGACCTAGAGCATTCTAGAGCAAGTTTTTAGGCACTCAATGGAGAAAACTTTTGACAAGCACTTTAGAGTATACAGTAGACATTTATCAAAGAAATTATATTTATTAAAAATGTCCTCCATTGTGGTCAACAACAGTTTCCATTCAAAGAACATCACTCTGAATACTAGAAATATTGTATGTCAGGTGGAATATCCAATATTAGACTATTAATGCCGTCATTGAGATCTGACAATTGGTTCTCAAGTGCTCAACTTGTCCCTACTGACCTGGAATTTAGCTAGCAGTTTACTTCTCCACAGTGAATGAGGAATATCATGAATAGACAAACGTAGGTTGTGATAACTGTCTTTAAACATGAGTGGCTTTGGCTCCTCTATTAGATATCCTCCTAAGATTTTCTCCAAATCTAGGACTTCCTATGTAAAAAAGAAATATAAAATGTTACAGTACAGCAAGCCCAACACACATAAAAGTACATTCTGGTCTGGTAACCAAACAAGACAGAACTAGAAGGAGCAGAAAATGGTTATATCATGATCAGACCAACCATGATTTTGGTGGGAATGGCATTTTTCCTTTTGTTTTATATTTGCAATAGAGAAACTGTTCACGTGCACAAGCTGGAACTTGGTGAAAAATGTTTTTAATTATTTTTATTCCAGAATTATTTGCTGCAACTAAGCTGATTTTTAGAAGAGTATGAAAGATTTATTGTAGTACCTTCCTATTGAGAGAGTTATCCTATTAGCAGTAATACTTTACCACTGCTAATGATTTCAACAGGGGCTAGCCTAATAGACCCAATACCGGTGTCCCTTAGCTTCGATACCTGCTGTTATCAGTTATTATACTATTTGTGCCTTAGGCCAGTTAAGCCTAATCCCTGATAAGAAGCTGGGTGTGGTATAGCACACCGACAGTCTGGACTCAGACAGCGGGGCAAATGCAATGAAGCCCCTTGCTCTATTCTAGTCAAGGACCCCCATGAGGGAGAATAGCCACTGCCCGTCTGTTGGAGTTTAACAGTCGGAATTCTGATGTCGGTGTAATGACTGTTGGAATCTGGACTGTCAGTCAGTCATCTGGCACCCATGCAGCTGCCAGATGGTAAAAAAAAACACGTGTTCATGGAGTTATTCCTGATACCAGCTGTTTTTGCTCAAACCCAAGTCCTTTTAGGGCCAATAAAAAAACAGGTGCTAATTGGTTACCACAATAATGACCATAGGTTATTAATCGCTATATCTGGATGCTTGTATTGGGTGTAAATACATTGGGGCTAATAGGATAGAACCCTTAGTCTAGTTGTCTCACAGAATCTCCACAACACACACACCTACCTACCATCATTGAGGTTCCCCTTTCTTGACTTACTGCTTTTCCTGAGATACTAAACCCCACCCTGCCCTCATAGTATTCTGTAGACCACAGAGCCGGACATCCTTTGAAAAAAGACTGAAGGGCAGGTTGTTTAGTAAAAATGACTGTACAGAGAAAGTTAGCTCTTCAGCCAAATGTAATCAACACCATGTCCTACTTGTTATCTATGGGTAGAAGTAAATGCTCACAGTAATCATTTCCAGTATGAAAATACTACTGGCTGAAGGGCTAGGACTTTTGGAAAATGATAAATGAAAACTAGAGACTAGCTCTAATCACAGCGCCCAGCTCATATGTATAATTGCATCTCCAAATACCATAACGTAAAGGTTACAGTCCTAGGACATATGTAGACACTAAGATTGCAAGCAAGGTCCTCTTAGTGCTCTATATACCAATCTGGTTTTATTACTTTTCCTGTCCCCAGTTTCAAAATATTACGTATGGTAATCGTATATTAATAAAAGTTAATGAAGTACCATCATATATTCAGTAAGGATGCTACTCCTTAACTTGGTATGAAAGATGTTTAAAACGTCTGGTTCATATAATTCTTTAGGTACATTAACAAGAACCATTTAACTACTGGGTCTTCACAATTGGAATTCAATGTCATACAAGTCAACTTTTTACAAAGGATGTCCAATCTGTCCATTTAAACTTTTGTCTTTTATATTGACAGTTCAAAGTCAATGCTAACTTAAAATAGGGTAGCTATGGCCAGTTCTACACAGAAAAGAACATCATAAAACCAGAATTATTAAATATAATTTTCTTCAAAAATATTAATTAAGGAGTTAATTAAAAAAAAAACATTTTCATCCTCTAAAAGTAATTTGAGAAGATCATTCATCATTTTACTAATTAGAAATCCTTAGAACCAGCAGCAGCTACAAAGATGTCTTAGAAAACTTAAAGTACAGGAAGCTGATAACGCAACCTGACTTATTTATTCAAGTAATCTTCTAGTTAGTTTGTTTGCTTAAATTGCTTGTTGAGATAATTAGGTCATTAGGAAGACATTCGTTCACTTGTGTGTACAACTTGAGAAGTAGTAAAACTAATTACTTTTTTGCCCTTTAAACGCTAAGGAAGCTTACAGAGAACATTAATTACCTAACAGCTACAATGTTAGACATATATAGGTTGCCTGAATACGAGTCATTTCAATATTTAAAATAGTGGAATAGGAAATAGTTTGGTCGTTGTAATTAGCATGCTCAAGTGTTTGAGCTCTGCGTTTATAAAATGTCCTCTAATTAATGTCCCAACATAAACCTATTTTTTTGAGTTAAGTATCCAGTTAATGGCGCATTTCCGAGGTTACTAGAGTTTAACCCAACTGCTGCAAACACATAAATGGTTTACATTATTAACTGTAATTGCTACAAAACCAGTTTAAGTTAATGTAATCTATTAATTTTTGTACTGTATTTCACATGAAAGGACCTTGATACATTTGTACTTTGTTCAGATCTACCATGGAATTTTAGAAGTTGTTTTACATTTAAGTCTCCGATTAAGCTTTGATTTTTACAGATTTGTTAAATGCTAATGTAGTCATGAATCCTAGCAAATGTATTCATAATAACTTTGTATTTGGCAAAAACAAATCTGAATTTGCAATGTACAGTACACTATTAAATTAACTGTGTCACTATGAAGTGGCATTACGGATATCCTGTTTCAATTCATTAAACTACGCATCTAGGACAATAATCACAAAAGGAACCGCCAAACCACACTAGGGCCCCCCAAAAACTTCTGTCTCTTACTTCAGCAGCCCCCGCTTACTCCCTCAACCCACTGCCATTTGTATCAAATCATAGGGTTGTGTGTAGCATAAAAGTGAAAATTGGGGGGGAGGGGGGGGATGATTTGGGGTGTGCCTGTCCAATCTAATAAGAAACCTCTATTATTCTATAGTGTGCAGTTTCTGGGAGTTTGTCAAACAGAAGCAGCAGGTGGGCAGTAAAAAAATGACCGATCTAATAAGAATGTTGCTTCAAGTTGGGAACTCTCTGAGACACGAATTCTAAATTGCTTTAAACTTTGCACTTTGTTCACCCAGTTAGAAAAGACTTAGTTAATGAAACTACTGAGCTGTTGAATCAGGAATACAGTGTTATCCTTGAGTAAACACATTCCTGACAGCTTACATCTTGGGGCATTTGCTTCTATGGGGATTTCTTTAGAATTTTATATTAAAGTGCTGCTTCTGTGAGAAAAAGTATGGAAAATGATCATTGCATATTCTGCAACACAACCCACTTTACAGCAGGGCAGTTCTGTGAATGTTTTCATGAAGCACGCGTCTTATATAAATAGACTTATAGGGGTATTCAATGCTCTGGCGAGCGCAAGGTAGCGAATCCTGTTTTGGATTCGCTGTGCGCTCGCCAGGAAATATCGCTGCTCTTTAATTCGTGAGCCTCCCCCAGCCCACACTATTCAATGCGTCAGGGGCTCGCTGCCCCTGACGTCGAATGTAAGCGAATATGTCTAGTGGCGAATCCCCGTGTCCCCCCCCCCCCGCACAGCCCGCAGCAGCAGTCCTCCGTCTCCGGCAGCCCCAGCGCTGACATCACCGTGCTGTGGCTGCCGGAACTAAAGGCCTGCTGCTGCGTCCCTGTTCTGAGGCTGTGCGGGGGGCTCCCTGCGACATCAGTGATCCCCCCGCTGGAGAATCTCAGCAGCAGGGGGGGAAAGTGCCATGGCGGAGGGGGCGGGCGAATGTGGCATGGCGGAGGGCGGGAGAGCACTACAGTACGCACAGCTCCCCCGCCTCTGCTCACTGAAAGCAGCAGTGGCTGCTATCTGCAAAAGATTCGGGCTGCTGCTGCTGCTGCTGGTCCTTGTCCCCCGCATATCTCTCCCCCCTCCCGTCCTGTCCCCTCACCTCCCTCCCCTCACCTCACCCCCAGGGCTGCAGAGTGCTGCTGGGGTCGGAGCCGCTGCACTCACTGGTCCCGATCATCGGGATCAGTGTGCAGTGAATATATGAATATTAATGAGCGGCTCCGGCTCCCGGCCCCCTGCTGGCGAATGTGTAAAAAAAAAAAAAAAAAAATATTGTTTAAAAAAAAAAATATATATATTAAAAATATATTCATGTGCTGCATGTATATGAATAAAAATAGCATGCCCCTTCATAGGAAAAATATTCTGATTTTTGAACACAAAAAAAAAAAATTAAAAACGCTTTAATTTAAAAGATCACATTACAGTTCACCTAAAAAAGCTGCCGAATGCTAAACGGAGAATCATGGCGAAAATCAGTGGAGAAAGCAGTTCTCCATTTGAGCATTGAATACACTGTCGGCGAATTCCACTAAAAACCCCATTGAAAATCACAGGCGAATTGTGGAGAATAATTTACGGCGAATCGGCAGACATTCGCTGTTCATTTGTGGCGAATTGCCTCCATTGAATAGGGAGAATTGCCAGATTCACTGAAAAAAACCGGCGAATCTGAGGCATTGAATACTGGCCTTAATCAGAACAAGGGGTGTGTATGTCTTATGGAGAAAAGCCTAAATCTGTAAAAAAAAACACACCAAGCCTGGACACGGGCTTTTTGCTATTTAACAAATGCCACAGACGGCAAAGAGCAGTCACCAATGATAACCTTCACCTATTACGTGAAAGATATTCTCTATGCAAAGAATAGATAAACCTATTTAAGGACGATCAAGTTCGTATTTACATCAAGCATTGTTATTTTACTAGTATATTAAAAAAAATTATCTTTTTATTTCTTAGTAACAAACCTGTGGCTCACTAGTTGTTACACAACTACAAGTCTACCTTCCCACCAATCAGCTGGTAAAGCAATCTGGAACTTGTGGCTTCACAGTAGCTGGATAACCACAGGTTTGCCAGGCTTGGGTTACTTGAAGATCGGGCCTCTAGTGCAGTATGATTTCTAGGAGACCTGGACTGCCTGAGAAATCAGTACTCCGAGCATGGCCTGCCAGAATCTATGTGACGCCAAGGCCGGAGGAGGGCTCTATTTCACCATGTGCTCCAAACCTGTGACATGATATCTTCACTTCTAGAGGGTGGGGTCCTTGGTACTAGGAAGTAGAACACTCCCTAGAGATTCCATAGTATACTCCAGACCAGGGGTTCTCAAAGTCAGACCTCAGGACCCCTCAGAGTTCACATTTTCATTCAGGTGCATTCATTACTCATTGACACATTTTACAAGATCCACATGTGGAGCTCATTATTTCACTTGTCATTCTGTAAGGAGACCTGCAAAACATGTAGGGTCCGGAGGACTGAGTTTGAGTACTTGTGCTCTAGACAGCTCTGCAGGCACCTGGTGGCTCTGCAGAAGAGCTACAGGCTGCATGGTGCCATTATAGGTTCATTATTGATCACAACTAACAGTAGATTCAGTGTGACATATACTTGTAATGTGTCTGTGGTTTGGGATATTTTACAATTATTTATCAAAAGAAGTTTGTGTGCATTATATTTTAAATCCAAGGATGGTTCCACTATGAAATTTAGCAGCTGATGAAAGGCAGGGTTACCCACTGACTTCAAGCGATTTAAACTCTGGGAACGTTAGCAATTTTGTAGGAGGAATGGAAAAGCATTAGTGTTCAAAGTGCCCATCTGACGCCATACATTATTTTAATCCCTGGCCATTAGCAGTGCTGGGCGGTGTGCTAAACCTCACACAATATAATTATGTTACATTTAGGAGATGGAAAGAAACTATGAAAGCCTTTAATAAACAAAAAGTGAAAGGAGGTGTAGAACGAACCAAATATAAAACAAATACAGCAACTATTCGCAAGCTACCTTTAATGCATCAGGTGTGTCTTCTAAGCAGTACACCTTGAGGTTATATTCCAGAGATGTGCAGAGGATCGGTGCGAAGATAGCTAGCTGTAGCCTCTTTGTGGCTGATCTGGAATAAGACTCCCCAACGAAAGCATAGGTGCCTAGCTGGTCAAGTAAAATGTGACAGGACTGGCTTTCAAGCTGGCAATAACACGGTGTGTTGAGCGTCTCTTCATTTAAAGTCACCACCTCCTGAAAAATAATGAAATAATCATGTGTTTAGAAATATATATTTGGAATTTTTTTTTAAATGCTCAAAAAAGTAAATCCAATTGTTTTAGAAAATGGTAACATATAGACAGCAGTCTTGGAAAACAAATTAATAATATGTTGGGAAATGCTGGAGACATAGCTAATATTCTGAAATTACCACTAGAGGGAGCTCTGAAATACAAACATTGAAGTCTCGTTAATGCGTGTCTGCTAGGAAAACACAGTGAAAACTAATGCTGGGAACACGCTACATGATGTGTGTACCCAGTGACCCTGCCTCTGTTGTAACCCTGTGGGGGAGTCGGTATTGGCAAGTGTATATACACACACACGTGCTGTTGCCAGCAGGGACGGGACAGGGTGGGTGGGTGTATTGTATTCGGTAGCATGGTCCATTCTTTGCAATGTTCTCCATCGTAATGTATTCAGACAAAGGAGGATGCCACTGAAGATGGGTGGGAGTGCACATTGTTGGTGATATAGTGGATACACACTGGATGATTTGATCATTTTGACATTTTAACCTGTCTGTTTTAGCAACATTTTTCAAAAGATCGTCTAGTGCAGTGGTAGCCAACTCCAGTCCTCGTGAGCTACCAACAGTTCACGTTTTCTAGAT
This sequence comes from Crinia signifera, assembly GCF_055691185.1. Classification (NCBI taxonomy): domain Eukaryota; kingdom Metazoa; phylum Chordata; class Amphibia; order Anura; family Myobatrachidae; genus Crinia; species Crinia signifera. The sequence goes on along the minus strand of NC_139222.1, from coordinate 74,516,987 downwards.
CACCTGGCTGGGGCACAGGTGCACTCATTACTGGCTGACACATTATAATTGATCCACAGGTGGAGCTAATAACTTCACTTATGATTCTGTGAGGAAAACCTGGAAAACATTAACTTTTGGTAGCTCTCGAGGACTGGAGTTGGCTACCCCTGGTCTAGAGTGTAATCAGCTCTACTGTTGCTTTAAACGTGTATTAGTGTCACAATAACATGACTGAGACACTTTTTTTAAATTTTACATGTGGAGTTCAAGTTTTAAAATACTGTGATAGATGTGAAACCATAAGAAACTGTCCAACTAAATGCCATAATCAGGCATTTATAAACCTGTACGGTGCACAGAATTGTCAGGGGGTGCGAGCCCTAATGCATCTAGTATTTTTATTTTACGGTAAAGAACATTTTTCTGTACAACCTCTTCAAATTATTTTGTAAGCTCTTTATAACCATAGAAAATATTTGATCACTATTAAAATTGATGTCCAAACTGTGGCCCTCCAGTGGTTGTGACACTACACTTCCCAGCATGCTTTGCCATAGGTTTAGCATTCCCTAATAGCAAAACTGTGGCAAGGCATGATGGGACTTGTAGTTTCACAACAGTTGGAGTTCCACAGTTTGGACATGCCTGATATAGAGGATACTTCTTTTCTTTTTTACCTCCCAGTTTCCTTGGTGAGACTGAGTCCTCAGTTGCAAAACCCAGTCTGATGTGGTGATATCCGCACAGTGTGGAATGGTTAAAATGACTGGGCGACATAAGAGAAGTCCAGTGGGCCCACACGTGACCATAGGACTCAAAATGGTTTGTGTTCCCTCAGAAGGTAGTCTAAAGGAAAAAAAGGAAAAACACAGTTATGTTTACTTGAGAATGTAATGAAATCCAGATCTGAAATTATAGCATACATGAACGTTAACAGGATAACATATACTAAACATCATTATACTGTAAAGCTGGGTACACATATATACAATTGTTGGGCTGTTCTTCCGTTCTGGGTCGGACAGCCGTTCAATTGTATATGTGTGTACGCTGTCCCTACCGACCGATAAACGGCAAAAAACTGTCTTGATTGTCCATACTCGGTCGGTCGACGGTTCTTTGCTGTTTAATTTTCATCCGACAGGACGGCTCCATATCGGTACAAAAGTGCAGTGTGTACGCACGTCCGACCGATATGCTGCCGTCCTTGCGACTATACTGACAAAGCTGGAACGCCCATGTGGGCGTTCTAGCTTTGACTAAAAAAAATGATTTCTGGACAATCAGGAGCCGACTTTCTCAGCTACTGATTGGCCAGAAATCATTCTGAGCAGAGATGCCGAGGGAGAAGGACCTCTGCATCTCTAGTATACAGCGGAGGCAGAGCGGGTACCACAGAAGCCGGGAGCAACGCGTCTTGAACAGCAGATGCCGGGGTGGTCGCCAGAAGACAGGCGAGTTGGATTTCCTTCCCCAGGTACCCATTTGGATTACTACGGATCCAGGACCCCGGACTCTTCAGCCCTGGAGCCCCGGACCAGCCCCGGAACCAAGCCACCGGACCGGACCCAGGGACCTACCGACGGGATCAAGATAGGCAAGTATCAGTGTGTTTGTGTAATGTATGTATTATTAAACTTTTATTTTTCATATGTGTCAGTGTGTATTTATTTAACTATTTTTTTTTCTGTGGAACTACAAGTGCCAGCGGGCCCTTTAATGCCCCGCATGCTGGGACTTGTGGTTCTCCAAGTCCCAGCTTGCGGGGGAGGCTTGCTGGGACTCATAGTTCCACAGGAAAAAACAGTACTTGTTTCCTAGCACGGCCACCACGATTGCTATCGTGGTGGTCGTGTCGGAAAAAATTGCGTCGGTCGCGTCGGGTGCATACCAAAACGCACACGACGCGACTGACGCGATGTACCCGATTTCTCCATAGGCTTCAATGTAAAAATAATTTCACATTGAAGCCTATGGAGAAATCGGGTCCATCGCGTCTCCATAGGCTTCAATATTAAATTATTTTAACATTGAAACTGAGTACATTTAACATAGAAAAAAAAAAGGTAAATGGCCCAATATGGGCCATTTCTCATTGGCTATGGCCCCGGCATGTGTGTAAAAAATAATGGCCCCCCATTGTGGCCGCCACCCCCACAATTGACGCGAACCCGAAGCGTGGCGAGCGCAGCGAGGCCACGAGGGGCGGCGGTGCGCGTCCTCCGACCTTTTCATTCCCCTACTATCCACGTCGGCGTGGAGTTGAGAATATATAGTGTGGCGAGCGTAGCGAGCCCGAAGCGTGGCGAGCGCAGCTTGCCCCGCGAGGGGACGCGGATACCTGTGAAGCCCGCGAGGGACGCCCCTCGTGGGCTTGACAGGTATCCGCGTCCCCTCGCCTCGCTACGCTCGCCACACTATATATTCTCAACTCCACGCCGACGTGGATAGTAGGGGAATGAAAAGGTCGTAGGACGCATCGAGGACAGCACCAGGCTTCAGCCTGGTCAGGTAAGTCCTGGAGGGGGGGGACCCCTTAATTGGGGGGGTCCCCACTCCCCCAGGTCCCCTGGCCAGGCTGACTGGTCATTAGGGATAAATGCTTTGGCCGCGGAAACTTATATCATAAGTGTCCCCCGGCTGTGGCATTACCCTGCTGGCTGGTTTGGCCTGGGGCTGGTTCTTAAAATACGGGGGACCCCTAGTCATTTTGTCCCCCGTATTTTGGGAACCAGCCCGGACCTGGAGCTGGTTTTAAAAAAATCAGCGAAGCCCTATTTGTCGGGTTTCCTGATTTTTTAATACCAGCCCGGCTCTTTCAGCCTGGTGCTGGTTATGGCTGTGGGGGGGACCCCACGTCGTTTTTTTTTTTAATAGGTAAAAGGGTGACTGCTGCCCTAACCCAGCCCATTATTATAATTTTGGTCACATGTGAAGTGTGAATAGCCCAAATCGGGAGAGTGTGTACGGTGGTACAATACTTTTCTTGCGACTGTTTGGACGGGAGTACATCAGACGTCGCAAGTAAATTGTACAGGTGTGTATGCGCGTGTCGGCTGTTGTTGTGGACGGTCCGACGGGAGTACGGTCGGCCGAACGCTTGCAAAAAAAAAAGATTGTATAGATGTGTACCCAGCTTAACTGTATGAATCCTTATGTTTGTACATGCCAGTATGTACTTTAAGGTATATGCTGTTCAGCTTTACCACATAATATTTAAATGGGGGTGGGGGGGTATTTAATACTGGGGTCCTACTGCTCACTTTGTTTAGGAGGATTGATAGTACTTTTAACTAAATGTGGGTGTGTTTGCGGGACTAGTAAATGTAATGCTGGAGGAATAGGACAATTTTTTCTGTAATTATTGTCGTGGGAGCCAGGGGGCCACAGTAATGCAGAGGACCCCACTCAAAAAATAGAGTGGATTTTTTTTTTTTCTGAGCAAACACTACTGGGGGCATTTGTACTGGGTTTATTCCCAGATAGACCCACCTCGTGCTGTATTCATAGCAGAAAGGGTGCCTGGGACTCCAGTTTGCACTTAACAGGTACGTTAGTTGTTTGCCTGGAATTTGGCAATACCTTTGTATATGTAATGAGATTTACAGCACATCGTTTTTTGAATACAGAATATATCAGAGTGTAAGCTCTAACGAGCAGGGCCCTCTCTCCTTGTGTGCTTTTCTAAGAATATATCTCTGCCACTGTTATAATTGCATCAGTGTCCGCTGCTGCAAGTGTCCTTTATTTACCATGCACTTGTCCTAATCTGCATTTGTACTGTAAATCACTATTTTCTTGTTTCGTTCTTTTGCTCATCTATGCATTGTCAGGCGCTGCGGAACCCTTGTGGCACCATATAAATAGACGATAATAATAATACATTTTACATCTGCAACAAGCCCTGGATCTGAATGGAGGCATATGTGGATTCAGTGGTTATCATTACAGCTACAACATCACAACACATCATTTACTTACACTGTATTTTCTCGCTTGTTAATCATCAAATACATTTCATAGTACTTTCCCTGTGGAATGGCCCCATGCGGTATCAGAAGACTCACTCCTGTTATAAAAACACATACATTTAATTATTGACCACATACAAAGACTTCCACACATGACAGTATACAAGAGAAAAACTGCTCAAAACTGGGGCTATGGGGAGATGTATTAAACATTGAAGAGAAAGTGAAGAGCGACAAAGTACCAAACACAGCCTGTAACCTGGCCGATTGAAGCCGATTGGCGTGTACGTTATCTCTCTCCACTTTATTACTCTCCAAGGTTTGATACATCTGCCCCTTAGTGGGGTATTCAAATAAGTCAGTTTGTTTTTTGTTATCCCCCCAAACTGATTTTGCTATCCAATTGCAGCCACTTTCAGCGGTTTCTAGTCATTTTTTTTTTCTTGAAACTGCATCAGCAAAACGAGTCAAAAATGGATGCAATTTCATTAAAAAACACATTGATACTTGAATAATTTGCTGATTCAAAGGTTTTTCGACAGTCGAAAAATCAGCACTTTTATTGAATAGGTCGAATGTAAATTCGATCTAAAATTGGTGAAAAATATCTGTCCGAGAACAGAACACCCCTCTTCGTTTGAAAGAACCTCCATTAACTAGGGTTAATGCCTTGTTTTATTAGCTCCTTAACTTTTACACTCAAGGCCCCAGGGTATAGCGAGGGACATCTATATAAAAAAAAGGTCTCCAAAACTGGAGAAATAAACTGTAGTAACCTTGGCACAACTACAGTATGTTGTTTCAGCAACACCTGGGAACAAGAGAACTGGAGAACAAGGGAAAAAAAAAAAAATCACCCCACAACTTTTTGCTGGAATCATAATTAAGACATAAGTAATTACCAATTCAATTGTTTGAAGAGAGGGGGGAGGAATGAATGAAGTTATGAAACAAAGGGTGACATTTAATAGGATGAGAGATTCAGAAAGTGAGAGCTTTGGTAAGCAATCTCCAGTTTTTTTAAAGCAGCAATCATTTACACTTCAAAATCAAACAGTGTAAATGATTACCGCTTTTAAAAAACTGGAGATTTCTTACCAAATCTCTCACTTTCTGAATCTCTCATCCTATTAAATCTCACCCAGAGTACCAGAAAGAAAGAAAAAAAACGAGCCTTTAACCATTCTTTCAAAATGCAGAAAGACTCAAAATAACTTATATTGTTACAACTTCGGTGTCTGTACATGCTGCTATTAGGTAATTGCATATTTTATCCAAAGCAAGTTGTTTTCTGCAGTGTTGACATGCCATTTATACTAACGTCAAAGCAATGATGTTTTCATAGCTTTTAGTGTCAATAAAAGCCAATACATGGGGAAGAAAAATACCTCCTAGATGTAAAAGAAAGCAATTTGAATGGTCCCAATGTTTGGCACAAAATAATAGTTTTAAATAGTTCTGGTCTCTGCGTGATTTATGTACACAATAGTACAACTGAATACAATACATTATGTTGTGAGGGGGAAGAATTGAGCAATTTGATGTGACCTGTTTTTATGATGTTTTAAATTTCATTTAAGTATTTTATATGCTCAGCATCACACTATTAAAGGGGGGGGGGGGTTAGGCTTAGACACTAGAGGGGGTTCAGGGCAAGGCTTCAGGCACATCTCACACTCCTCTTTGACAGCTGTATGCTAAGCTGTTGTGGGTATAGAGAGTCTTCTTTTGACTGATTGTAGTAGTCTCCTTTGCCAGCATTGGGGTTGGTGATCTCACTAATCACACCCACAACCCCCTCCTGAATCGGAGGTCTGCTTTTCTTTAGGGATGTTCATTAAAGTGGGTTTGGCCATGTCCCCGGCATTACTAGGGGATGCTCAAGCTGTCCACAGCTCTGAGGTTAGGCACTAACTAAGGTGGGTTAGGCTTAGCCTGTGGGTAGGAGGGCTAGGATTGCAGGGGGACAGGGAGAAGAATTAGACCCCTGTTGGACTTCTCTACATTGGTATGCTGGTGTAGGTATTGTGACCACAAGATACTGTCTGCTGATCATCTGTATGTATTTCTATTAAAGTAACTAAGAAACCTACCTGTGTTTGGGAAAGTCAGCCTGCCCCCGAGGCTCCCAAATGTCCCGGTCACACTGTTACTAGAGTCCCGGGGCAATGTCAGGAGATGTTGGCTACTTATAGTTTTATTTCTGGCATTAATGATGTTGGTGTCTGATGGGTATGTCCCTAAAGGCTTTGCACCAAACAGGTCATCATGTATCCCAGGAGATGATCCCACTGGAGAAGAATTGTAGACTTTGATCTTTAAGTTTGGGAGCGGATCCAACAAGGGAGAATTGGTCATGGGTATTTTATCAGCAGAATCTTGCAAGGCATACATGTGGCCACGATATATTCCAGCATTGGCCGTTAGATCTGGCTGCATTGATGGGTGAAGCAAATGTGAATTGTCTGCAGTAGAAAATAACAAATAAGAAAAAAGAAACAATTTGGTAAATTACATAAACAGGAAGATGTACTAAGCCTTTGAGAGTAATAAAGTGGACAGAAGTAAAATACCAGTCAATCTGCTCATAACTGAAAGAGAGATGCTTGTGAGAAGATTCAGAAACTGAACAAAGTAATAATGCCACTTTATAGGTCATTGGTACTGCCTCACCTGAAGACCATGGGCCAAATGTAATAACCTCAGAGTTCAACAGCCATCCGGGATGCCGGACAAACTCGTAAGGTTTTTTTTAAAGGGGCAATAATTTACAAGTCATGGTTTTGCCTTGTAAGTGATTGCCCCTTTAAAAAAGTCCAGGTTCAGCCGGTATCCTGCATGGCCGCCAAACTCAATTTTATTTTGATCTAGATCTCCAGAAGAATATAAATGCATTAGAGCATACAAAGAAGGGCAACTTAAATGGTGCATGATCTACATCACAAAATATACCCAGAAAGACTAAAAGATAGCAACATGTATAGTTTGGTGGGAAAGGGGGGGGGGGGGGAGATATGATAGAGACTTTCAACTGTACCAAAGGTTTTGGCAAGGTCCAGGAGGAAAACATTCTTCAAAGTAACATGATTACACCAAAATAGAGGGAGGGGGGTTCAGGGGAAATTTAAATAAAATGACTTCTCAAAAAAGGTAGTAGGTTAGTGGACTAGCCTCCCCTCAGAGGGGGCAAAGACTAAGACAATACAGAAATGAAAAAAACATGCTTGTGATAAGTACCCTTACTAAGAAATAAGTAAAAAAATAGTTGAGATTGCCTAAAGGATAAAAAAAAGGTCTGATGATGGGCCAAGTGGTTCTTATCTGTACTTAAATTGTTTCTATGTAACTGCCATATTAAGACTGAGTTTAAAAATTACATGAGCTGGTTGGTTGGTAGTTTATCTCTCTCCACTATCACTTTCCAAGACTTATGCTGTGTACACACGGGGGAGATAAGTGCTATAATCGCTGGGAATATGGTCGCAGGCGACCATATTGCCAGTGATTGGGAGTGTGCCCCGGCGATAAATCGCCGGGTGCGCGCTCCCATTTTCTGCCCCATTGTAATCGCTGGTCGCAGGAGCTTGCTCCTGCGACCAGCTAATTACCTCTGCGGCTCCCCCAGCAGAGGTTCGTTTTCAACAGCGACCATCTCTGGTCGCTTGTTGAAAAAGAGACACTGAGCAATATATTGCTCAGCAATATATTGCAAGCAATATATTGCTAGCAATATATCTCCCCCCGTGTGTACGCACCTTAAGTATATTTGCCTCTAATACATTACTCTTGAACCATCATTGCACAAATCAGAACTCTTAGAGAATCCAGTTTGGAATGGAACTAGAAGTAGCTTGCTGGCAACTCAAGCCCTTTAAGGAATCATCATCAAAACACCTTGTACATACATTATAATTTGAAAAACAGTAAATTTTACAAAACTGAAGCTCTCTGTAAAATGCATCTAGACCTAACACAACCCAATTGTCCTCTATAATGAATTAAATGGAGATGATATGTAAATGCAGTTCCGTATAATCAATTGCTGAGATTATGACTGATCACTGTTTATTTATACACTTATAACTCTTATCTTTTTTCTTTTTTTTTTCCATCAATAATTTTTATTAGTACAGAAAGCTTATATGGGGTACAAAAAGAAAAAGGGGACATTCAGGGGGGGGGGGGGGTACATGGACTTCAAACGTAGTCAAGTTACAAATTGGCAAGTAACACATACCATGTCGCTACGCAGAGCGACCAATAAAAAATAATGGCTATGACATAGCAAAACATGGCTAACGCAATGATCCTCAAATACAATAAGTGGGGGTAAGCTAACAAGCATAGGAGGAAGAGGGAGCAGGCATGGGGCCCTGGTCCTGGGTTGGGGAGGCATCAGGGGATTCATTCAGGCTGAACTGTGTTAAAGGCAAGGAGGTTGCTGAGGGAAGGTATCTGGTACCCTCTCCTTCCGTGGTGTATACGTACCACGGTGACCAACGGGATTGAGAGTGGGTGGGTCCAGATGAGGAGGGTAGGGAGCTGGTTTCCATAAGGTAGTGGTGATTTGTTTTCAGGATAACCTGGAGGAGGGATGGGGGGGAGGGTTGTTTCCATTGCTGGGCTAAGTTTGCCCGTGCAGCTATGAGTATATGCCCGAGGACATACGTTTTTTCTACTGGGACTCCCTGGGGATACATGTGAAATAAAGCAATACCTGGTGACGGGGTCAGAGGAAGCTGGAGGACGGTGGAGATTAATTTAAAGACCTCGTCCCAGTACTTCTGGAGTTTGGGACAGGACCAGAAGATATGGTATATGTTGCCCACACAGCCACACTGCCTCCAGCATTGGTTAGAACAGGATGGCCAGAAAGTGTGGAGACGGTCAGGGGTTAGATAAAGTCGGTTGATGAGTTTAATGTGCATCTCAGTGTGGTTAAGGCAGCGGGACATTGTGTAAGAAGATAGAAAAATTTGCCGCCACTGAGAAGGCGAGAATGACCCGCCAAGGTCCGACTCCCACTTCCTATGGGCAGAGGTCTTGGAGAACTCAGAAGGAGTCACCAAGGTTCTATACCAAAAGGAGATGTCTCCTTTGGAGTGTATCAGGGAGGGCCTAGAAAGAGCTATCTGTGAGAGTGCATCCGGGGGGGAGTAGTTGTTGAAATTGGCTTTCCACCAATGTGTGAGTTGTAGATAGTGATAGTGTTCTGTATTGGGAAGTGAAAACCGGCGTTGGAGGGTGGTAAAGGGAATCATAGAGTGAGCGTCCAAGACGTCACCAAGGGAGACAATCCCGCAGGAGCTCCAAACAGTCAGGCGGAGGTTGGGAATTAACTTCGCTACTGTAGTGATAGGCAGGGTAGCAATAAGGGAATTCGGAGCAGGAAGAGTGGCAGTTAATTGGTCCCACGCGTAAAGCGTGGCTTTAGTGGACGGGAGTAGGTTCGGGAGAGCAATTCTAACATGTTTAGGGATCTTAAATAGGTCCGATAATAGGATATGGGGGGAATGGGTTTGTTCGATGCCCACCCATGGTCTAGTGGAAGCCAGGTCAGTGTAGTTTTTAATTGGGGCTAGTAAGCATGCTAACTGATATTGGAATAGGTCGGGGAGGTCGAGTCCCCCAAAGGCTCTGGGAAGCACCATCTTTGAACGGGCCATTGCTGGGGGTTTAGCTGACCAGACGTATTTTGTCAGAACGGAGGTAGCAAGTTGCAGAGACTTTTTGGGAAAAACATAGGGAATGGTGCGGAACAAATACATTAATTTAGGGAGAAGTGACATTTTAAATGCTGCCATGCGACCCATCCATGAAATTTCAAATGATAGCCAAGACTTGGATATGGCAGCAAGGGCTATGAGGAGTGGGGATAGATTGGCATCAAAGACATTTGCCATGAGGGGCGTGATATGTATGCCTAGATATTTTATCGAGTCAGTTTGCCAATTATATTTGTAGGTAGCTTTCAGGTGGGGTAAGGAATTGGTGAGGTTTATCGGGAGGGCGTCAGTTTTGGTTGTGTTGAGCTTGTAGTAAGAAGCCTTGCTGTAGGAAGTGAGTGTTGAGTGGAGAATCGGAAGGGTGTTAACAGGGTCGGTTACAAAGAGTAGTACGTCATCTGCAAAGAGACTAAGCTTGTGGCTGATAGGACCTGTATGTAGACCTGGAAGGTTGGGGTCGTTGCGGATGGAGATGGCTAGGGGTTCTATGGAGAGTACAAAGATTAACGGGGAGAGAGGGCAGCCCTGTCTGGTGCCGTTGGAAATCTTAAAAGCATTAGATACGAATCCGTTGCTGAACACCCGGGCCGACGGGGAGCTATATAGCGACAGAATCGATGTAAGGATCCGATCTCTGAAGCCAAAGCGCGACAACACCTCCTGCATGTATTTCCAATTTAATCTATCAAATGCTTTTTCCGCATCTAAAGACAGGAGGAGAAGGTCTTGCTCTGCAGAAAGAGAGTCAACCAAGTTGAACACTCTCCTTGTGTTGTCTGAGGCTTGTCGGCCTGGGACAAATCCCGTCTGATCCGGGTGTACCAGCAAGGGCAAGAATTGATTAATACGGAGCGCCATTAGTTTGGCGAACAGTTTAATGTCATTGTTCAATAATGCAATAGGACGGTAGTTTTGACAGAAGGTTGGGTTCTTGCCTGGTTTTGGGATGGTTACTATGCGGGCTTCCAATAGTTCAGGGGCGGCAAAGCCTGTAGAGGATAGTTCATTAAAAAGATTAGTTAGGTATGGGGACAGGAGGTCACTAAAGGTAATATAGAATTCTGTGATAAACCCATCAGGTCCAGGAGCTTTATTTCGGGGAAGAGATTTAATAGCTGATTGAACCTCTGCCTGTGTCCAAGGGGCGTTGAGAGAGTCTAATTGTTCCGGGGTGAGGGAGGGAAAGTGTAAGCCATCTAGGAAGCCAGAGATGGAGTCGCTGGTGGGCTGTGGTGTGGAGGGGTCTGAAGATAAATTATAAAGTTTGGAGTAATAGTCTGCGAATTGGTTAGCGATGTCTTTGGGGTTGCAGAGTTTCTCTTTTTGGGGGGAAATGATACACTTGATTCTGTTCCTAGCTTGTTGGGCGCGTAGTTTGCGGGCAAGCATTCTGCCCGACCTATTGCTAGAGAGATAAAATTTGTGTCTTAGCCTATTCAGGGCAGACTGGGTGCGTGCATGGAGAAGCTTTTGAAGTTGGCTACGCACAGCCGCCAACTCTTTCTTTAAAAGGCCAGATGGAGCCGCTTTGTTTTGGGATTCAAGAGCAATAAGCTTAGCTTCTAGGGCCTTCTGAGCCATAATGGTTCTACGTTTCATGTTAGCCCCTGCCTGTATGGCTGCACCTCTGGTGACCGCTTTAAAAGCGCACCAGTGGTTGGTTATGGAGGTGTCATTTGGTGAGTTGTTGGACATGTAGGAGTTGATTGTTGTTAAAATAGTGTTTTTAGCTGTAGGGTCTGTCAGTAAGTGTGGGAATAGGCGCCACGGCCTGGGGGGGAGTTTGGATGGCTGGAAGTCCCATTGCCACACAACGGGGGCATGGTCAGACCATGTGATTGGGAGGATGTCGACCCCTCTGGTGTGTTGCAGGGACCATTTGTCACAGAGGACAAAATCGATCCTAGAGTATGTGTTGTGTACCGGGGAATAAAAGGTGTATTCACGACCGGTTGGGTATGTCGTTCTCCAGGTGTCGTACAGGTCGAATTCCAATAGGAGGTTGCGAAATGCTAAGGAAGTGTTGGCGGAGGCAGTTTGGCGGCTAGGGGGTTGTCGGGATTTGTCTAATAGGGGGTCTAGGGTCAGGTTGAAATCACCCATTAGTATCAGGGAGCCTTTGGCAGATCTTTTAACAAGGGAAAATAGTTTACGTAGGAAGGGCATCTGGTTTGAATTGGGAGCATAGATACAAACAATAGTGGTTAGTCTATCATCGAGGAGACCTGTCACCATTAAATATCTGCCATTCTTGTCGGCTATCTGGGATTGGTGGATAAAAGAGGTGTGTTTGTTAAACAGGAGTGCCACACCGTTCCGCTTGGAGGGGCCATTGGCAAAATAAGCCAAGGGGTAGTTCGAGTCTCTAAAGGTGGGGGGCTTGGAGGAGGCAAAATGCGTCTCTTGAACAGCCACCACATCTGCCTTTTGCTTATGGAAATATGTAAGGGCCAACCTACGCTTGTTAGGGGAGTTCAGCCCTTTGACATTTAATGAGAGAAATTTAGGCATTAAATGGACTTAAGGAAGCGCTAAAGAGAGCCAGGGAGTACTCACGGGGGGGTATGTCGGATCTAGGGGATAAAGTAGTGACGGTTACTACAGTCCAGTGGTAAGGGGGGGAGAGGGGAGGAGGGGTGCAAGGGGGGAGAGGGACAGAGAGTAAAGTAGGGGTTGGGGCAAAGGGAAAGGTAAAACAAAAGGGTCCAGCAAATGGGACCCGCATGACTACTGCAGGGGAGCGAAAAGGGGGGTTCTTGCAGTAGTATGTAGAGGTTAGGGGGGGGGTGGCCTGGTTCTTGAAAAGGGAGGAAACAAGAGAGGAAACAAGGCTGCCACTTATAAATTCAAAAACAGAGAGAAAGAAAAAGTATGGTGAAAGAATCTAGCATGCTATGGGTCAATGAAGACCGAGAATATTAATAACATACCAAATGGCATAACTTAAATATTCAGTGTATAACTGTACAGAGTTAGACTATGTAAATTGCGAACAAGTACCATTTTAACTAACTAATGGCGTGAGAATTTACAACTAGTGGACCAAATTCCTAGGGCCCTGCTTCGCTAAACAAACAATAAACATAATACTTATCACATGGTCCTCATCCCAGTGGAGAGGAAAGCAGGGGGTGGAACGGTGAAGTCCACTGAACAACAGGGTGTAAATTTAGCTTGACGCGTAGCAGTTTTTCAAGTGTCAGTCCACTCCTGACGCAGGGTCTGCGGGCGCCTTGGTTCTTGGGGTCTGGTAACCGAAATGTCCCATTCCAACAAAAGCTTAACCCCTGCATCTAGGGAGGACACATTGTAGGTAGTATCTTCATGGTATACAATCAGTTTAACTGGGAACCCCCAGCGGTACCGAATTTCGTGAGAGCGTAGTGCCGAAGTGATGGGAGCAAATGCTCTTCTGCTAGCCAAGGTTGCAGAGGAGAAGTCCTGAAACAGTTGTAGACCACCCAGGGTGTCGGTATTCTTTTGTTCACGGGCCGCTCTTAAGAGTTGCTCTTTAATCGTGAAGAAGTGGACCCGAAGAAGGGTGTCCTTGGGTAGGTCGGCGGATACTGTCTTAGGTCTAGGGAGACGGTGGATGCGATCAATCAGCAGATCTTTGGGGTCTGTGGAAGGGAGGAGTCTGCGGAATAGAGTGGTGACATATCCCTCGAGTTCAGAGTTGGCCACGGAGTCGGGTATGCCCCTGATCTTGACGTTGTTACGTCTGGACCTGTCCTCCAAATCTGCAAGCTTAGATTTAAATTGAGTAATCTCTTGTTGCTGCTGGTCGTAGGAGGATATAAGGTCGTTGTGAGATGTGACCAACTCCTCCATTTTTCTTTCCAGGTGATCTGTCCTGTCACCTATCGCCACTAACTCTGTCTTGACTTCCCGTATTGCGAGCTTTAGGTCTTTGGCTATCTCTGCTTGAAAAGCGGAGAAGACCTGGCATAAAGATTTTACCGTCACAGGCTCGTCTGAGTTGGCGTCTATGCCTGGCACCCCAGGTGGGGGGTTCAGCTCACCAATCGCTTCCAAGGAGGAGGGCATGCGCTTAGGTGGGCTAGTTTGGGGCACTGGGACTTGGGAGGGCCTCCTAGAGGACATGGAGATCTTCGCTGGCACAGCGTCCTTGGCTTTCTTGGAAGGCATATTGTATTATAGGCACAATAAAGTTGAGAGGGAGAGAGAGATTGTGGTACCGTGGGGGTAGTTATCACAAGTTACATTGGCATGTTTGATGCTAGAGACTGGGTGTTAGAAAGTGGCAGCCATGAGGGCAGGGTGCTCACATTTAGTTAGGCAGAGGAGAGTCAAATATACGGCCTTGAATAGTTTTGCAGTGATAGGCCCTGTATGTGGGCAGTTAGGGGTCCGCCTAAGCAGTCACAGTGCACAGTACACAGTGGGGTATCTCCAGGTATATGGCAAGGGGAGATAATGTCTCAGTGAGAGGAAACAGTACTCTGCCTGTGGGTTAACACAGGATGTGGCTGAGTGCTTTTAGTAACTGTGAGCTACTGAACTGCAGTAGGGAGGTGGTAGTTATAGGGGAGAGAGTCCCATCTAGCAAGGCTTCTTGGGAGAGGTGACCGGTTCTAGGGGAACAGTGATACAGCCTGGCTTTGGTGGGAGAGATCGCTGGGGTGATCCTCGTAAGGGATATCCTCCTCAGGATGTGAGTGAATGGCTTAAGTCTGCTGTCTCCTGCCCAGACGGTCAGTCAGTAGGTGGCTGTTCAGGGGCTCCCACAGGGTACTCACTGGTATAGGCCGCCCGAATCCGGTCCAGCGGTGGTGGGTGAGGGCCGTGTGACCCGGCTTCTAACTCCGGCGCCGGCTCCGGCCTAGTGGGGAGCTCCGATTCACGGCTGGGAGGTAGCGCTGCAGAGGGGGGTCTCTGACACAACAGCGGCGTCTATGAGGTGAGCGGCGGTGGTGGGGGACCCCCTTGTCGTCTCCGGTCCCGTCCGTCCGCTCGCTCCGTGTCTTCAAGTGCCGCTTCCGGGTATTAATTGAGGCCCCGGCTCCGGCCTCGTGACCAGGCCGCAACCTGCAGAAGCGCTTATAAGCGCTTCCCGGCTCCGCAGCTGGGGTCAGCAGTGACCGGGGCACAGGGGGGACGGATGGGAGGTGATGTGGGGAGGGAGAAATAAAGCTGGAGGGGATAAGAGGGGTTAAATATAGGTTAAGAGCAGGAGCTGCTGCAGGATGCTTCTGCTCCGTTAGGCTGCCAGGCCACGCCCCGCACTCTTATCTTTTTTCAATAACTGAATGATCGTGACCCTTTGCCTTATCTCAACAGCAAATAATTCTAACAGGGTCATCTAGAATTTTAAAGTTCAAAATCAAAATGTGACTTTGCAAGTAAGCAAAAAAAGCAAAGCATAAAGGTGCACACACTATGCAATTTGCAATATCGTTAACGATATTGGCAGACCTCCTGGACCACAGATATAGTCCATACACACAAAGATATTTTTAATAATATTGTGTATTGATGTCACCTGTCCCCCACCAAACATGCAGTTGTTGATTGAGCTACATGTACAGATGGCAGAGGGGTCGTTAACAACTCGCAGGAGAGCACATCATTTCAGAAGGCCCAAAATAAGGGATATAATTTTTAATATTGCATAGTGCGACCTTAAGACCAATGTTTTTGCTACATCAAATTTCACATTTCTTTATCAGGAACCCTTGCAAGGAAAGAAAAACCGATTAACATATTGTGCATCAGGCCTACATATTGTAAGACCATGTAAACCGACTCAAGCCTTACTAATCAATTTCCTATCAACATATTAAGTCGTCCTCACATGTATTTTCTGAATTTCACTTTTTTTTTTGGTCACCATTTTGATGGTTGAGGAATACGATGGAATTATACTGTACTGTATATAGTATATAGTAAATGAATGTCTGAGGTTTACACTGTAATTATAACATACAGGCTGCAATTACAATTCCCTAAATGAAATATTGTCGTTATCAGCCTCATCTGTTATGCTATTAAAGCCATCTGCCAGCTCCTCAGAAGATGACTGTTAATGAGCATGCACAGTAGTGGCTAGGTGAAGGTGTCAAGCACATTAGCCATACCGTGCCTCGAAGTCTTGAAGTTCACCGGGTGGAAGCCTCCTGTAAGGGCAGCTGAGGAATCTGTGATGTCGGTGTCAAAATCACGGCAGTTGCGCCTGTACACAACTATGCCGACGGCCATGAGTATAACAATGAAGATGAAAACGGCAACAACCAGGCCAGCATAGAGAGCAACATCTCCTGTTGAGTCCAGCACTAAAGAAGTAAAGAACAATGCATCAATACGTAAATTGCAGATGACTGCATGATAAAGAAACTGTGTAGCTTTAGTTAAAGTTTACTGTACAGCAGTGGAGGTAGAATATTTGAAGGCTGAGGACCTGATGCATTAAAAATAAACAGTAAATATAATTATACATGCACATTATTCAGCAGAAGGGCAGGATGGAATAGCGTCTGAGTTCAGAGGCTGGGCGGATGCTGGCCGAACTCATTTTTTTAAAGGGGCAGTAATTTACATGGCATGGTTTTGCCTTGGAGACTGACTTATACTTGCGGTCTTCCAGCCGAATACAGGGCGGGCGGCTGACATCATGTGACATTAGCTGCCCGCCCCCCAGCACACCACGTCCCGCCCACAATCCCATGGGAATGCCAATGAAATGCCCCCTGGCCAGCATCGCTTCATGCGAACTGCTCCGCGACTATGCGACTCGCTGAGTTTGTTCGCCCAGGGACCCTACACATGCACATAAATCACTATGCGCATACGCAGTCACAAATCATCAACCCCTCCGTGCAATCGCACAGGGCCCCAAATGAACCAGAATCAGGGTCTATATTCACTCCATGGATTGTTGTGAGAATTTCTGAAATAAAATTCCCAAGGCAAAGGACAGGGAGAAATAAATGTATTTCCCAATAACTGATGTGCAAAGAAGTAACTTACATTATTAAGAACCCACCCAGTCCACATCCACAAGAAGGAGGAGTGGGATCCAAAAATAAAAGCGCTTCCAAGATATTCCTGATGCAAAGCCAATATAACATGCAGAAGGTCATTTATTACAAGTCAGTGGACCTTATTTTATTTACAGTTTCTTATATAGCGCAGCATATTCCTTGTTTTGGCATATTGCAGTGATTCCCAACCCTGGTCCTCAAGTACCCCCAACAGTGCACGTTTTCCAGGTCTCCACACAAAATCATAAGTGACATAATTAGCTTCACCTGTGGATCTTATAAAATGTGTCTGAATTATGAGTGCACCTGCTGGGTGACCTGGAAAACGTGCACTGTTGGGGGTACTTGAGGACCAGGGTTGGGAACCACTGGCATATTGGATCACAGCTCTATACTGCCATCAGATCCTGGCTCTTCGCTTATTTACCAGTCATCATCCCACAGGGTTCTAAGGTAAGCTTGTAGTCCTCCCTGTGATCAAATTCTTAAGTTACCCTGAAGTGTTTAGCTTGTTAAACATACGGCTGCTTCGCTTCTTGGTGAGGCTCGAAGGACAATCAACTGTTAGTAATAAGAAATGGATTTTATCTGTGTAAAATCCGACTTGCGCCTTTGTTTACACAGTGTGACATTGTCCTGATATTACTAAACTCGATTCCAAATACCCTCTGTTTAATACAGTAGCACTGCATTCAAAGGAAACAAACATCAAATCTTCTGTGAATTACTAAATCATCCAACTACAAAAAACTACTCATGAACTACATCCACTACTAAAAACATATTAAAATATAAGTAGCCCAGGAAGTGTGAGATTGTTATGCACCCTCCTTTCTATGGGAGATGGCTTATCAGCCTCCCTGGGCCCACTACAGTCTAGCACACAACAGCATTTACTGGGCTGGGAAGAGTGGTTGCTGCTTACAGGTTAATCCTGGGGTGGGAGATTTGAAGGCCCAGGAATGGAGTGATTAATAGTTCCTCTGCCGTCTCAGTGCCCCTAGTGGACTGTTGTCTGTACACAACATGGTGCCTGCCTAAAAAAGGTCAGGGGGGTTAAGACAAGAGAGACTCCCTCTGACAACCAGGTACTCTATTCTTCAAACAGGCAGCATACTGTTCCCCATCACTCTGCATTCGGAGAACTAACCATACAGCCTAAATGCTTGACCCATTTTAAATAACATTGAGGGACCAGGATTTAATTAGGGTATTCAATCCAAAATATATATTTAATTCTTCAGCAAAACTATCCATCAAATAATAAATTAAGTGTTTTACAGAGTATTTTAATAATAATAAGTTCCTCCAGGAAACCTGTGTATAATTTGATAGGCTTTTTTATCATACACCTGGGGGAAACCACTTGACTATTATTGAAAAGTATTGCGTAATGTGTACAAATCCACACCCAGTGTAATTATCTCAACTATAGAGATAAATGCATACCGTCTGCAAATTAGGGAAAGCAAGGAGCACACATAAAGGGGAAGTGGTCAGACTAGATTGGGAGAACATGTAGACCACACCTAACCCCCCCCCCCCCCATTCTCAGGAATTGCTCATGGAACCATCTTACCATTATGAGCAAATAAATGTACTGTCCAATAATGGATCTACAGCAAAAAGACAGTCAATAGGTTGACCCAATGTGGTCTACATGCAAAAGGTCACCAGTAAAATGGTCGTCAGGTTCAAAAAGTCAATACGCAATTGAATGTAGTTTTGTTTTTGGAGGGGTAATTTTGGATTTTTCATCAAATTACCCCAATAAGTAATCTGTGTAGTCTACTGTGCTTCGAGCAAAGGTGTCTCGCTCCGCTACTGCAATTCTCCCCACAGGTTACTATTGCCAAGTGTAGTTCACATACTGTACATGGTAAATGAAGCAACATTTACAAAAAACCTTATGTTGACTATTTCTGTATCGACCATTGTCGGAGATTGGAGACTGTCCAGTGTCTAGAACCTCACCAAACTCAGAGGTACAGTATATTTGTCAATGGGTTTTAGCATAACAGTTCTACCTCTCAAAAGAATGTGATTCCACTGTTCAGACATGCAAATACGCAAGCAGAAATAATAAAAAGTTGAACAAAAATAAAAAAAGTGAAAATGATTAAATGAAACTTACAATGGCTTTTTGGCTCACCTAATACGCGCTTGTCTGTTAGAAACAAAAGCCAAAGTGAAATTAGTTATGATAGAATCAAAATCAAACGAACACAATGGATGGCAATGAAAAGAAAATTTCCACGAAATCACAGATTACATGAATATGAAATGTAATAGAAAGTCCCATGAAAGATGACATCTGTTATGAAAAACATGCTACTGTAGAAACTTAAATAAAATTAAAGGTCAACCCTATTATCCCCTGACAGGATCTTAACTACATATTCACGTCAATCCAATTAGATACGAGTTTGGGAAAGCGATTTTGTTCCATGAAATGCACATGTATAGCAAGCACAAAAGTGGGAATTTAGGAAATGTTAAAATTGTGGTCATTACGGCAAGGGATTGCAATTCTACAAAATGTGACCTGGCAGAGGTGCATAATAAAGTGCGAAAACCAACCAAACTCTAAAAAGTAACAAAAACATCAGGATACAATAGCAGAACCATATAAAAGGCTGTTAATGGGCGTATGGAAAGTACAGGATTATATATAGTAGTAGGAATGTATTAGATGTGCATTTTTACCATAAAAAAAAGAAGTATGTCCCTACCTTTTCCCCTGCTCAGGGGACTAAACAAAAACTGAATACCTCTGAAATTGCAATGCAAGTTTCTAATTGGATTGCAAATGAAATTCACAGTGCAAGTTCACAATGAGATTGACTCACAGGACCCAATTTGCACCTAATTGGATTGACCTCTAATGTTTTAAAGCCACATAGATAAAAAAGAAAGCATACTGTAAATGGCATCAATGTTTAATGTGAACAGGGAAATTACATTTACAGTCTCATATTGACCAAGAACTCTGTGAATAATTTACTATTAATTATTTCACATACAGAGAATGTGAAAACAAATAGCACGTTTCAGTATATTATTATTAGAAGACCAATATGCAGATTTCTTTATTTTGTTAATTATAACAAACCGCAACTCTAGAAAACTTCAATTCTACATATAGGATAGAAAGCAATAACATGAACTGAAAGCAAGGTGACCAGCTCCGCTACACATGGCTGTGGGGTGTAATGATTGTTGTCCCGTGGCACTCCTTTTTCTGGGGTGCATGGAAAGCGCTCAGCTGCTTATAAAAGTGACAGCTGACTACTTCCAGGCGTCTCACTCTAGTATTCAGGTTATGGACCTGTCCAGAGTACTGAAGTAGCCTGGCACATCACTGATATACATATAATATTTATTATTATATTTATAATGTGCCACAAGTTTTTTGCAGCAGCGTACAAAGGAACAGTACAGGGAGACAAAACTTTACAGTAAATAAATGACAAACGTACAGGTAAAAAGAGCGCCACAATTTAATTCGCATTACTTAAATGTAAGTAGTGAGGACTCGATCAACGTACTACTTGGGGCTGGTGACCAAAGATGGAGATAAATATGCGGACGAATATGGTAGCTGAGTGTTTGAGTATGAGAGAGCTGTGACTGAAATGTGAAGAGAAGAGGGCTTTGACAAGAGAGAAGAGGTCCCTGCTCTGAGGAGCTAACAATCTGGAGCTAACAATCTAGTGCAAAAAAATCTATCATAAAGAACACTTACTTTGCATACATATGCCATCAGTGCAGTTCTTTGAGTCTAAGATCATGCCATTGCAATCTTTCCCCCCATTTTTAGGAGTGGGTGCATTACATTCTCTTCTCCGCCAATGTGTGCATTCAGTGCTGCAGGCAGACCACTTGCTCCACTCAGTCCAGCCACCATCAACTGCATCCCAAAATATTTCAAGTTAGTAAATTAGAATAAGATAGCTAAAACACAGTTCACAGTCAAGCATGACAAATATGGATAAAAAAAATAATAGATTTATGTATTTTTAGGATACAACTGAAAAGAAAACATGGAAACACTAGCAAACACCACAAAAGTAAGCAATAGAAAAAAAGTACAATTAATATACAACTAATTTAAAGACAGAAGGTCCACACCAATTCTGTCACTACAATCAAGCTCCAGAATGGACGTCATAAAAAGATGTTTCAATCCAAAAATACCTGGGCACATCGTGGTACAGGTGAGCTTCTGAAATGGTTGGCCATCACAAAATGATCCACCATTGAGGGGGGTAGGATGTGTACACATTCGTGTTCTCTTCTGTATACCCCGGCCACATGGGTTGTTACACGGTGACCATTCCGACCAAGATGACCATCCTCCGTTCACTATGAAGGAAGAAACCAAACAGAAGATACAGATTTCTGTAACGTGCAATTTTTTAAACACCTGTTTTTGAAGGAGATAGATGGACGCAGAATAGATTGAAGCATATCTATGCTGATAACATGCAGAGGGAGAAATCAAGAGAGAAAAATAATAGTTATCTTAACTAATGACTTGAAAATATTTATAACCATCTGGTAAGATGAGGTCCAGCCTGGAAAAATCTATGCCACCCACTGTCGGCTGGGTAGAATTGGCACAAAAACACCATTAACAGGTGCCATGGTTATTTAATTATAAGCAGATGTAATTAATTTACTACACGGAGAGCTGAATAGCATTCCTTAGTATTATTGCCACAGACATCTGCTACTTGAATTGCAAGCTTTGCTGTGCAGAAAAACAGAACAAATCGAAGTATCAACAAGTACTTTTAAATAAAAGAAACTTATCGGTATTTTAACCAGCCTTCTTATTAAACGGAACAAATATCTTACCAAGACTGTTCGTGAGAAGGTAGTGAATTTTATTATTCTCTATACATAGCTAATAAAATGTGCAAGGACTTTACCCACATTCACTCAGAGCGTAAACAATATTTTATTTGGTACTTGTGAGTTATCTGGGCGTCCGATTTTGGTACTAGATCGCATACGATATCGCATGCGATATCGCATGCGATTTGCGATTTGCATGCGATATCGCATGCGATTTGCGATTTGCATGCGATTTAGCATGCGATTTGAATAAGATTTGCTATTCATTTCATTACCCCACTATCCCCAAAGTGTGTCTATCAACGTGAACCCGAAGCGTGGCGAGCGCAGCGAGCCCGCGAGGGGCGGCGGTACGCGTCCTCCGACCTTTTCATGCCCTACTATCCACTAGGGCGTGGAGTGAGAATAGAATAGTGTGGCGAGCGCAGCGAGCCACCGAGCCCGAAGCGTGGCGAGCGCAGCGAGCCCCGCGAGGGGACGCGGACACCTTCACAGGTATCCGCGTGCCCTTGCGGGCTTCACAGGTGTCCGCGTCCCCTCGCGGGGCTCGCTGCGCTCGCCACGCTTCGGACTCGGTGGCTCGCTGCGCTCGCCACACTATTCTATTCTCACTCCACGCCCTAGTGGATAGTAGGGCATGAAAAGGTCGGAGGACGCGTACCGCCGCCCCTCGCGGGCTCGCTGCGCTCGCCACGCTTCGGGTTCACGTTGATAGACACACTTTGGGGATAGTGGGGTAATGAAATGAATAGCAAATCTTATGCAAATCGCATGCTAAATCGCATGCAAATCGTAAATCGCATGCGATATCGCATGCGATATCGTATGCGATATCGCATGCAAATCGCATGCAAATCGTAAGTACCCAAATCGGACGCCCAGATAACTCACAAGTACCTTTTATTTTATTTATTTTGCCTATTTAGACAATTCCCCAGTAACCTTGTAAGCAGAAACTATTTATAGGGCAGATTTTTGGGGTAATTGGTACATAGAATGGAATGGACTGCAGATTTAGACATGTCAAGTACAAGCTGGAATTATAGACAATATATATTTGTGTGCTGGACATTTATAGATATTTACCAAGACATCCAGGAAAAAAAATGTGTCTGTCTCTGCCTTAACGAGTAAAACCCTCAGTAGTTGTCTGCCCCTCCATGAATCTAGAGCGCAACTGCTCAAAATCACGTACATACCATATCATTAATCCGCACACACCAATATAAATAATAAAATAAAATGTATACACATACATACATAATTACTGTACTATTTGTCTGGAAAATAGGTCCAGAAATGTTAGGTATTGGGTTGGATTAAATATATATATAGTATATCCAACCATATGTTACCTTCCCTGTGCCGTAGTTTACTTTTACAGAAGCACCAATACTTAGCAGCCATGTGAAATACTCCCTTTGTGAAAATATACCCAACAGGGTTACTAATCTGCGGATGCACAGGATCTGTGATGTGCATATGCTGATCTTGTACTGAGAGATAATTTGCTAAGCATGATCCCCTAAGAATAATGGACATGCTGCAGTCATTTTGGAGTGGGGAATGGGCCGGCAATGAGGAACATTTTACAAAATTATGTGGCGTCGTCCTCATTATATAGGCGTGCCGATGATAGGGTCTTGGTTTCTGATGCAGATTTCCTGGCCCAGGCAGAACAAATACAGCCACCATCTTCAGTAACCTGTGTTACTTAGATGACCAATGATCACACAGAGTGACTGGATGCTGAGACTTCCGATACAGCAGCACCACCTGCAGCTTTAACATGATATCACACTGACTAAGGTATAGATGGTGGATAATGTCTAGGTCAACTCACAAGGTCTACACCTAAGAACGTAGGACATACCCTAGGTCGACAGAAGGTCAACCCAAGCTTTAGTTCGACATGGACACCATATGAGTATTGCGTCCCCTTGCACAGCACCCTATTAAGTTCTCAGTCTATGCCCACATGGATAGTATAGTATTGAAAAAAACAACTTTTGAAAAAAAAAACAACCCTGAAAAACGAGTGACTGTCGACCAACACGTTGTGAAATCAGGGACTGCAAAGGATCACACTAACTGCGCCTACAGACACAGCTGCTTTCATCTCTGCATTAGTCCCTATATTTGTATCTGTTGATAGATTATCTAGCAGGAGTAAATATAAAGTTGCCTGCTGTGCTCTATTTAAGTCTGGACCCAAATACTTCATCCAATTACACATTGTACAGACATCAACGGGACCTAAATTACAGAGCAACAGGCTGAAGGGCCTTCAAAGAATGACCGCTCTGACTATGTATTTGCTACCTGCTACCCGGGAAGCTCCGCAGGCACAAGACAAGGGGCAGACACCCTCCTGCCAAACCTGCCCCTCGAATTGTGGGGGCCTGGGCAGTTGCCTAGTGTGCCCAAGATGGCCCAGAAGCCTATATTAAGGCCTCAATTCCCCCCCTCATAAAGAGGAATCTTCAGGCACAGGTAACTTTAGAAATACTCCTTCTAAAAATTGAGCAAAGGTTTCCATACCGTTTAACTGTCCTTTTTACATATGGATGTTAAACTCCTAACTGCAAATTCCATTGAATTAACTATTGCTTTAATGGTTCTATCATTGTCACCATTTATTATTTTTTATTTCCAATTCCCATATAACCTGAAAACTCAATTTATTAGAAAACACAAATGAATCAATGAATGAATCAGATGGGGCTTTTTGTGCATTTTGGACAAAATGCACTTAAGTTGAACCAAATTCAACAACATCATTCCAATCCAAGTATCAATACAAACTTGCAATTCAAGAAAAGATGTGTTCATATAAGAAACGCATAATAACTTCATTATGATAACAGTTCTAACATTAAAAATAATTATCGTGCAGTCAAAACGGTCAGTGGGTATTTGCCTAATGCATGCTTCAAAAACAAAAAGTTACCAAAAACAATGACGGTTGCTGTGGTACTTCTGCGCTTGGCAACAATGTTCTTAGCAACGCAGGTGTAGTTGGCTGTGTCTGAGAGCCGGGCTTGCTTAATTATGAGGTTATGGTCAATTGTTATGAGGAAATTAGTGTCTTGTGTAGGGTCAATGGTGTCTTCATTTCTTAGCCACTCCACCTAGCGAGGGGTTAAGAGAGAAAAAAAGAGAGACATCTAGATGACACATAATTAAAAAGAGAATTTAGCAGTGACTGCAATATCAACAACAATTAGTCATCTTTGAACTTTAGTCGGCTGCAGATTATTACAAATGATTGAAAAGGTTAAATATGTCACAAAGCAATCCACATTCATTTTGCAGCAAGGGTGGCTAAATATGCAGATATTCTGTGCAATAACCCTTAAAAATAGGAAAGTAATGGCTTCTGTCATTCAAGATAGATGGCAGCTGGATTTTCAGTTCTCTCAAACGGCACTTGATCTTGACTGTCTTACATGTCCCAAAATAGCCAACAAATTAAAAAAAAGTGCTCTCATTGGCATAATGCATGTGGAGGTACTTAAATAGAAGTTGCTGTTTATTATAAAGTAAGAGTTTTATAGTGTTGTGGAATGACCAATACGGTATAAAGTATATCCAAACAATACATCCATAACATGAGCTAATGCTTTTCATTGTATATCCTGTTTTTTTTTTTTTTTTTTTAACAAGCTTAACGACCACACACACACACACACACACACACACACACACACACAGTCAGACAAATAGAAAGCTGCTATCAACTTATCTGGCCTAGAAAATTGTAATTGGTCCATTTCATATAATATTTGTTTCCTAAAAGCTATTACATATTAATCAGCACACTACACTCTCAGAGGTTCTGTGCTAATGCTTGCTATTAGTGAATTAATGTCTGGGTGTAGGCATTGATGATCTTTGAGGTTTTACCAGGCCTTGTGTCCTAACTACAGATTGCCAAATGTGGGCACAGGAACAGGTGCAGAGGTTAAGTGTGTTACTAGATGTCACAATAACAGATCAGCAGCACCATATAAACAATTCTGGAGAATAATAAAAGCTGGCTACGCTAATGCGGATGCATCCATCACTCTGCTAATGTAGCCGCAAGCTTGGGACTCATTTATCTCTCTTCCTCTCTTTCCTGAAATGTTTCTGCCAAAGCTTTGTAGGTGTTATCACCTGCTGGATGCTAAAGCTGCTGAAACCATTTCTGGGATGGCTGCTTTCAATAAGACAGCTGAACTAAATGTTTCCTTTGGGAGGTAATGAAATCTAACTGTAACCAAAGTCACAGCTGATAGTTTTAGGAGTAACGGGAGCATTAATAACAGTGCTCAGTGCAGATTTTCACATTTATATATGGCCAACTTTTGGTCTCTAGTCTTGCTATGTTATACAACACAACGTGAATGTATTATTTGCATACAGTACACATATACAAGCTTATAATACACACACACATACACAGATATGATTGTCTGATTAAAAAAACAATATTTCTTTATGTATGGTTGTCCTGCATTCAAGTAGAAAACCAAGTTTTTTTTAAATAACCTGCAAAGATCTGTCTGGTCTCCAGCATGCATGCATGGAAGCTGGAGCGCCAGCTCAACATTACCTACTGCTAGAGCAGCGGGACAGACCGTTCCTTAGAAGGAGAGAAGGAGGACCAGACATGCAGCTGTGGAAGGGAGGGAGCAAGACAGAGGTGTATGGGGCGGTTGGTGGAGAGGGAGGCATGGTGAGAGAGACTGGAGGCGGGACAGAGCAGTGGACACAGAAGAGGATGGGACAGTACGAGAGGAAGGATGAGGTGGCACATCAGACAGCGGGGGATAAGGCAAAACAGTTATTTTACTAGTTTTTAAATTCTTTATCAAAATTGTATTCTATTTATTAGACATGGAGAGACAACATATTCCAAACTCATCTACTTAAGGGAGGTGGGCAGAAATAAAAAGCAATTCCTATGGTTGTCCCTGGGAACAACCACGTAACGGAGACCTTAATAAAATTTGGTCATCTTACTGTATGACATGGAAAAAAAGAAGTTACTTTCCATTAAGTCCTATCTGACTATAACTGACATTATCTTGATATTCCCATATACTGACCTAGATTAGGTCATTGAGCTTTACAATTGCAGCATTTTTTTCCTCCATTTATGTCACACATCCAATTATACAACCAAAGAGTTATCTCACCTCAGCAGGCGGAATGCCCTCTGGTGGACGGCATTGCAGTAACACTTCCTGCTCTAGAGGTACTTCTTTACCCAATGGTTCCTGGTCAAAATTTTTCCTCAAATCTGTGCAAAACAATACAAGCAGACATCATACAACAGTATTGTAGACATAACAACATAAGGAAAGTCTAAAACAGGGGTAGCCAACTCCAGTCCTCGAGAGCTACCAACAGTTAATGTTTTTCAGATCTCCTCACAGAATCACAAATGAAGTAATTAGCTCCACCTGTGGATCTTTTAAAATGTGTTTGTGCGTAATGAGTGCACCTGTGCAGCAGCTAGGTTGTCTGGAAATTGTGAACTGTTGGAAGCTCTCGAGGACTGGAGTTGGCTACCACTGGTCTAAAATGTATAACAATGAGCTACTTTCACTCAATTTTAAAATTATTATCTTCCCACAACTCTACTTTTCTCATAGTAGCATTATATTAATTCACCGTTAGTAGAAAGCAATTATAAAATGTAGACGTTACAGGGACAATTTAGCAACTGTTAAAAGTGCTGTGAGGCTGAACTGTACAAAGCCAGCCACAAGATGGCGATGTTGTGTAGTTTGTTTTTCTTATAACAATAGAAACGTGATAGAAATTTATTAGGACAAACTTACATGCGATCCTAACGTAGGCCCGACGGCTCTTGGTAGTTCCAGCTGAACTCCATGCTACACACTGACACCAGAAATCCTCCAGACCAAACAGTTCCTCCACCTGCTGTCTGGAAACTTCGATCTGCACCTCACGCACCACAAGGCCTAGCAGAGGAAGCAACATGTTTATACACAAACCACTATATCATACACACAACTCTAAATAAAGTTGCAGGAAAATACAGAAACAAAACATTCATGCATAATATAGTAGATTAAATGACAGGCTGTTACATTATTGTATACGGCTTCCCATAAACAAATATAAACAACATCTGCTGTAGCAGACATTGTTTCAACTAGAGTGATCAGGATATGTGCGCAGTCACCTCTTCAACAAAGCTTCCATGACTGGGGGAAGGACGGACCATTCCACAGTTATCACTAGGGAACTGGGGAAGCAGCCAAAACATTGTGATAAAAAAATGTGGCAATACAATTTGTGTGTTTTTTTCTTAGTTTGACTATAAAAGTTACTGGAATGACAAGATTATATTTAGAATACCACTTTTAGACAGAAAGGTCTTAAAATCCTGTCTTTTACCTGGCATTTTCCTCAACCTTTTTTATCCCCGGGTCGAAGACCCTGGATTTACAACCTCAGTTGACCTTTTCACACAGAAAAAGGACCCGTGCTGAACGGCAAGTTACAGGGAAGAAATATTTAACCCGGTTTTAATTTAATTTGGTTTTCTGTGAGAAAGGCATATAAGTTAAAAGTATCTTCTTGTATAATGCTTATTTTTGTAGTCAAAATTCTGGAGTATACTGTAGTATTCAGTCAAGGTGGTTCCCCACCCCCATGACAGCACGTCACTGTTCTGAACAGGTGCGGGTGACTCGCTGACAGTTGGCAATCCAACGGTCTTTTCTCTTATATCATAATCCCAACTGGCTATTTTCCCTTGCCACGAACCCGCAAGGAGTTTGAATGTGCTCACCCCTGACAGTCAGCATTCCGATGTCGCAAAAATTACCATCGGAATCCCGACCGTGGAATAGTTTATACCATATCTGTTCTAAATGCAAGCTATTTGGCCGTGCCAGGCATATTGGCAATTGTGTTCAACATTTTTTCAATTGTCTGAGGAATTTCAATGTTCAATTATTTTAACAGCCCTCAAACAGCACAAAATAAGAATTTTGGATGAAAGCTGCCAAATGACATCTATTAGTGTCATTTTTTTATGGCTTACAAAACTAGACCCTGACTTCACAGTATGTTACCTGTTAGCTCATCGACCCTTTCTTTTGTAATGTGGTCATTTTGGTTGACCCACTCTCCATTGCACTTGAAGTAGATCTGTATGGCTGGGTTAGCTTTACACACTAACTCTACGGGCTTGTTCTTGACAATGTAGGCATCTTCTGGTTCCAATAAGAAATGTGGCAGGGACTCTGCCGGTGCTGACGGGAAAGAGTCCGGGAGGACATCGCTGTACTCTATTCCTGCAAAGGAACGCAGAACGGGTTTCAGTTTTATGCTCCAACAGTTAACAATTCAGCAAATATCTTTATACAGTCGCCACCATAATTAAATTAAATAATACCCCACCAAAATATTGAGGGGAAATGATGTTAAGCCGATGGCCTCCCTTTGGCCCGGACCAACAGAGAATGCCAGACACACTAGCCTACTGGGTCACATGCAATATGTTCTGGTTAGCCATGAAGCACATCCAACCAGAAGATGTCACATGCTACATGCGGGAGGGCACAATCCTGCATTCATATTAGGGAATATTCATGATTTCTTGGTCCTATACGGCAAATCATGCAAGTATTAGTCCAATATGTACCCACCCCTAAGCATTACTGTTAGCAAAGTTACAGTACTAGCCATTCCAGATAGACATGTTGTCTCTAGGCCAGTTACAAAAATCTGACTAAAGGTTACCCTCTCGACACAGTAGGACACAGAAGTATATTCTTACGATGGGGCAACACAAAAGGTTAGCAGATTCAAACCTTGGAGAGTGATAAAGTGGAGAGAGAGAGAGAGAGAGAGAGAGAGAGAGAGAGAGAGAGAGAGAGAGTGGCAGTTGGTTCATTATAAAATTAACCCAACTGAATAAAACACATAAGTTCACCATTATATAGCTCTCCTCTGATAACATAGATATAATCAGGACATTTAAAACGTGTTATGACTATAGGATGCCGATAACAATATCATTGGAGCTCCTGGACACATGATATAGGGTATACACACTGAACATTATCGTTAAACGATGTCACCCGGCCCGCCACTAGATTAGTAGTACAGTATTAGTAGTAGTAGTACAGTAGTGGCTGTAATAATAACTAAATGTTACATTTGCAGAGAAATTAATTTGTATAGAAAAATAATCTATATATATTTTCGCCCTTTTCGTCTAAGGAGAAAATTGAAATATTGTTAAATTGTCCACTAACTTCGTGCAAAAAAATGAAAAATCAGTTGTACTTGCATGTTTTCCACACATAAATATATACATACGTGCATGGAAGGTTGCCGGCTCATTTCAAATTCATTTAGGGAAAACTGATTTTTTATTTTCAGTTTTACCACGGCACTAAGAGAGCGGCAGGATATTTGTCATAATCCATTAACGGCTCTTTTGGAAACAAAGAATTAAACTCCAGGCTAATTTTTTCATCTATCTGTGTCTTTCGTTTCACTGGCTGTTACTATATCTCGCTAACATTGACTGGCAGAGACTCTTCGTCGTGACTTCATTACAAAAACTATCATTTTCTCAGCAACCACCCAATTATGCCAGGCTCCTATGTAATTAGAGCTCACAAAACCGCCTCGCTGCCCTACACAAGTTGTGTCATGCAGAGGACTTCCCGCACGGGCGCTTTTCATAGAAAGGTGGTTCATAAAAGGACAACTACATATTTGTTAACATTCAGTGTGCTAAGCTGTTCTGAAAGGTTGTCAGTGTAAGGTGAACGAATGAATGGTATACTGCTATAACTGTCGTATGTAGATCCCGTAGATAGGATTTGGGGGTAGAGGGTTACTGTGAACTTCTATGTTCATAAAGGGATCCCGATGATAGGTCAACAGTGTCTAAGTTAACAGTCAATAGGTCAACACCATATGGTTGACATTCGCAAAGATGGCAGACAAAACGGTCAACGCGCAAAAAAGGCCGACATCATGAAATTTTTCATTTTGGGTTTTCAGATTTAATGTTCTCAAATGGAGTCCACCTGGATAGTAAAGTTTCCTGAAGCATGGGCACAGACCGAGCATGGACTGGAGGTCCACATGCTCAGGAGTCCACGCTGACATAAAAAAGTGAAAACCCCATGTCAACATTTTTTAGTGTAGACCTTTTGCATGTTGACCTTTTGACCTATCGAATATTAACCTAGACACTGTTGACCCTATGAACCATACCCGTTCATAAATTAATTTTTATAACCTATAATTTAATTTTTTTTTAAACACAAAAACAACTTCATATAAGCTTGCACTACATCCGAGGTAAAAGAATTTACTAGAATGCCCCTCCCTCTGGCAAGAGCTCCGCAAGAATCAGATTAGAAGAGAGCAATTCAATTAACTGAATAGACATAAATTGGCGGTAAAGCAGGAGAGACAGGGCAGTAGGAGGATTGCAGAGCAAAGAGATTTTCAACTGCAGCCTGCACTTTACTGCGGGTTTATGCTTGCACCATCCTAAGGTGAGAACAAACAGCTGTGGTAAGTATGGCTATTACCCCTAAACATGGACCCAGCAAAGTGAGCGGCTTAACCCATAGTCTGAATACATAACCCGGAACCAGTGCATTAAGGTACCCCAGGGTAACCATTGAGAACCATTGTGATCCATAAACCAAAGAACACACCTGTATTAGAAAAACCTTCCATAAGATGTTATGAGGTTTCTGTTTTAAATGTTTTAAATAAATGTTTTCTATTTTGAAATTGTTTATGGTCTATCTGGTATTATAAAGGAAAGACAGGAAGTATCCTGATAACTGTACAGGGCGCTATATAACCCTTTTGGTTTGGACATTGGCTTTTTGATCTCTCTAGTAGGGGATCAAGTGTTATTATGCGACCGACCTAACTTAGCATATTGTATAATATATATATATTATATATATATATATATATATATATATATATATATATATATACACACATATATATATACATATACACCAATGCTCTACTCTGCCAAGTCATGCCCATTATAATGCTATTCTACTGGGTCAATTAAGCCATTTGAGATTTAACTTCTCACAAATCATTATGCATTTGAACCAAATTAACAGCTATTCTCACTTAACACTGATTAATGGAACCTTACAGATGCCGATTGGAACATGCCTAGATGTTGAAAAATCACAACTCTTTACACTGGCTTAGGAGGTAAATTAGGTACAATTTCCTTGATGCTGAATATCAAAGATGGAATCATATGCAGCATGACATACCGCAGAAATAAATGACGGATGTTGCTTGCTCTACTCAGCCTGGAGGTACAGAATGAATAACAGTTGTTATCAAATGGACATTTAAGTACATTTTTCCTCTCTTACAGAGTTAATTTGTTTGCCTGATCTAAGCACCCAGGGACTGCTAAACAGATGGCAGCAATGCATTTAAAAGAATCTACTTAGTGCTGTAGTAGGGGCTGCATGCCTTCGAGACAGTGTGGGTTTATTTAAACATTGCTAAATATACAGTCGGAACTATTATACTGTCATTTTCATGCTTATTAACATTATTGCAACTAGCTTACACTCCAGTGGTTCATAACTGGATACATTTGAGGTGGTAATCAATACAAATAACAATAACATTGTTTTCCTTTACAATACAGTGACAATTTATGTTTAATTAGTTTTAGGAAAGCAATAGCAAACTTTTGGAATAAATGATGCATTTTAAAAGAGAAGTAGTATGTCCCATTAAATAAACTGCATTATAGGATCTGTATACTAGTACTAAGCACCAAACCCGGCTGCAACAGCGTGGGATTTCAAGCCTGCAGTCCCCGGCCGCTCCAGCAGACTGTGGGAGCCCATCTGCCCCTACCCGATGCGGAGGTACGACTTCACTATCGGGGGCAGCAGCGTGGAACTCAGCCCAGAGAGGGCCTAACTCCATTCCCTGGACTCACGGAAGGACTCCCATCCTCGGTCATAGTTTGGACATGCCTGGTCTAATGTATATCTGTATGTGTGATGTATATCTGCACTGTCACTGTTCACTTGTTCCAACGCGGCTGTTGCATACCTCCCAACTGTCCCACTAAACGCGCAAACGCCCTGGTTTTTGGTGACGTTCCCGCGTCCCGCACAGGGCTGCCATTGTCCCGCGGTGGGGGGGGGGGGGGGGGCAAGTAGAAGTCGCCCCCACAGTCTGAAGAGAATAGACTGTATTGAGCATTGCAGTGCAGCAAAAAACAGGGGCGCGGCCTTAGGATGCGTCATCTCGCGAGGTCACACTCCCTTTTCACAGGCCACTACTTCTTTTCGGGCACACGCGCGATGTGTCCCGATCCTGTGAAAGGAAAAATTGGGAGGTATGCTGTTGCACAGCAATCCAAATCTAATTCCTAGTATACGCAAGTATACCTGGCCAATAAAGCCGATTCTGATCCAAGCCCCGGAAGTTTTTAGTATCTGAGCCAGACTGCATTACATGTCACAGTGTATTATAAATGCACCTGCTTTGGGTGCAGATTTTTGTAAAATAATATAAATAAGGCTAGAATCAATTAGCTGCAGTAATTAGCTTCCTGGTTGCGGTTAACACAGATTTCTGTTCAAGATTGAAGGATACTCCAACAAAAATGGCGGTAAGTGCCCTTATTGCGGGTGCAGCAAATGCACCAGGCCATAGCTCCAGGTACTTCTACCTAGAACCTATGGATTACTGTGCATTAGTGGCAAATTTACTGCATTACAAAAGGATACCACTGTTTGTCCCACTAGCAGATAACTGAATCCGGTCCATAGACTTACGAACTCATGGTGCACAAAAAAGGTTTTGATTTTTATTTTGTGAAAATATATAGCCCTACTAGGCTGTCTGACAGTTCACTAGGATTAATCTCTTCCAGCTCTTCCCCGGGATGGGTTCTTATAGAAACCCAAGAGGATTTTAAAAAATCTGCATGAATATGATAATGAATGTGGTAAAAAAAATATAACTAAATAATAATAAGCGGGGTCAAAGAGAATCTTAGGGTGTGAGAACAATGACAGGGGATCAAGGCCCCCCACACAGAAGAGCCCCAGACCCTGCAGTTGACAAGAATGGGTGCTCAGTGCCACCTGTGCCCAGACCTTTGCTGCCATGGCTGCATACACAGCAGAGAAGCTCCCTAGTCCAATCACATCCGTGCAGATAAGGTAACTTGTGAGCTGCTCTGTGCATTGGGGGAGGGGCCTAACATTGGGAGGCTTTGATTGTATTGGAGAGGGTCCACAGAAAATTTAATTTGGCACTGATAATAAAAGATCATGCCCATTCTGATACACATAATAAATACCTTTTCTGTGACCCATGTAATGATTTATTTCTTGTATTATTATTATTATTATTATTATTATTATTATTATTTTAAGATACACCAAGCAACCCAAGGGTGTCATGATATTTCCATATAAATCTTTTGTCACTATGCTCATCATGCAGAGCGCACTGATGCATAAACTGTTTCAGTGCCCTATAGAAAAGTATTCACTCCACACATATGGTTATTTTACAGAACCTGCTGACAAAGGTCTCATTCCTGTAGACCAGTGTTTTTCAACCACTGTGCCGTGGCACACTAGTGTGCCTTTAGCTGTTCTCAAGTGTGCCCCCAGATCTAGAGATGCCCAAACCAGTTTACAGCCACAACCAGTTCAAATGTCATTTACTGGTCTCTTCTTCTCATGTAAAGGGCAAATGTATTTTTATTTTTGTTACGTGTGATTGTTTATATATGGGGGCCAATAAGTTTGTTTGTTTTCCTGTGTGGGCTAATGTGTTTTTTCCTGTGGGGATCTCATGGTGTGCCTTGGCAATTTTAAAATCTTATTTAGTGTGCCGCAACGTAAAAAGGTTGAAAATCACTGCTGTAGACATAGTAATTTCCCAGATCAACATAGAAATAACGAAAGAACTATTAACTACAATACATGATTAACAGTTGAATAAACTTAAGAAAGCTCTGTTTTAGTTTTTTCACTATGAATTTTAATTTCTCTTTAACACAAAGTGATTGAAGAGCTTTGCTCGGGCATTGGGCAAATGATGAATCTTTCTATATATATATTGAGGGCAGTACTGATCGTGTAATGTGTAGCATTGCTGCCTCACAGCGCTGAGGTCATTGGTTAGATTCCCACCATGGCTCTAACTGTGTGGAGTTTGTATATTCTCCCCGTACTTGCGTGGGTTAACTCCGGGTACTCCTGTCTCCTCCCACAATCCAAAAATATACTGGTAGGCTAATTGGCGCCCAACAAAATTAATGCTAGAATGTCTGTGTGCACGTGTACATGTGGTAGGGAATATAGATTGTAAGCTCAACGGGTGTGGTATATTAGCCCGTCAGTCGGGATTCCGACAGTCATTAGTCAGACGTCGGCATACCGACTGCACACCGTGGGGAGCGCAATGAAGACCCTT
This sequence comes from Crinia signifera, assembly GCF_055691185.1. Lineage (NCBI taxonomy): Eukaryota > Metazoa > Chordata > Amphibia > Anura > Myobatrachidae > Crinia > Crinia signifera. Next base: position 74,481,947 of record NC_139222.1, on the reverse strand, counting down.
GCGGGCTCGCTGCGCTCGCCACCTATTTTATTCTCCCTCTATGGGGGTCGTGGACCCCCACGAGGGAGCAGTCGGGATTCCGATGTCGGAGGAATGACTGCCTCCACTGGGGCAGGGACTGATGTGAATGTTCAAATATTCACTGTAAAGCGCTGTGGAATATGTATGCGCTGTATAAGAAACTGTTAATAAATCAATAAATATCAAAGTTAACTACAGAGCTCCAGCAGTTTTTTTTTTTTTTTTTTTTTTATATGTAAGGAAATATTTTACTTGTTTTCCTTTATCAAATACTCTAAAGACAGATATGCTTGGGCAACCTTTATTAAGATAATTGTAGCTCCGTAACTGAGTATCCAGGGTCTTTCACCTACTGTACAGCTACTCTTAAAGCATGGGGAGAGAAAACATAGAGAGATAAAGCATTTACCTATCTCATTTACAGGATGTGTTTGAAAAAAGACCAGGGCTGAATGGTTGGTACTTTATCTCCATACCTTTAAATACCCATCATTATTCATATTTGTTTGATTTGTTTTTATAAATCATTTTGGGTTTTCCCATATTTTAATCTTTTTTGGTACTAGATCGACTGAAATTTTAGTCTCTTATTTTTCAAATTTTCTTGTCCCAACATCATTGTATTAAGATTCACTAGATAAACCGGCAAAATATATTTTCTTTTACAATTTAAGCACATTTTCAACACAATTATACATGAAAAGCTGGTACAATTATACATGAAAAGCTGGTACACTTCTGTCAAAGTTAAAAAAAAAAAAAAGAAAAAACTGAGCTGTCTCTTTAAAATAATTAGATATGATGTGTGAATTTCCATTCCCTGGCATCCATTGGGTTAAGCTCCATTAAGTGGTTGGAAAAATAGTCTTCTAGCAGGCTGTCCAGATATTTTATGTGATCTCAGCTTGCTGTGCAGTCGCTATTTCTACTGACAATGGATACAGTATGTATGGTACCGTATTATACTTATTGCTCTTTGGTTCAGTACAAATGGTTAAAAAAAAAAGTGTTAATTTTGTTACAACAAAACAGGGTTATTTTTGAAGCCACTCCAAAAAGTGGGACTTGTCACACAAGACAGACATTAGCCTGTAAAATGTTTGTGCTGGTTCGGCCTGAATTAGTATTTGTAAACTGTTAAGAGTCAGCTTGCTAACTGAGGCATTTTTTTTGCTTTGATTTGTTTTTGTTTCTAATATTCTGTGTTTTACTATGTCAATAGGAGTATGCGATTGTACAGTACATAACTTATTTGGCTCAATAAAATTAGCTAGCTTGCGCTTCTTATTTTGAAAAAAAAAAAAATTGATTGTCCTACATTTGTTGACCTCTTGACTAATGCTTAAAACGTATGTCCATCCAATGCTTGCCTATTTTTGGAAAAGCATTTCAGCCAGATTGTGAAGGTGGATTCTAGAAACACAGACATGTACTGCTACATCTGAGAGGCGTATCATAAATGGATATTCACAGGTAGATGAGCCCCGAAGCAGTTTGTAAAATCTACTGTACTTGTTGAAGAGAAGACACTGAAACGGAATCAGGGCTTGCGCATATATTGTTTTACAAAGGGTTCCATATGAGTGGCCACAAGAAACTTTATTTAGAATGCATGTAGCCATAGGGATAATTTGGGGAGATGTATTAAACCTGGCAAAGTGACAAAGTGGTAATAAAGTGTGAGGTGATAACACTCCAGTGAATCAACTGTGTTTGAAAAATGACAGAGGTTGATTGGCTGGTGCATTATCCTCTTCCACTTGATCAGGATTAATACATCTGCACCATTGTGCTATACAACAATGCGTGGAAATGGCTCTGATGATTCCATTTGAAAGTATATATCTTAGATTTATTTTTTCCCAAAAATGTAACGGCTGCATAATGTAGGTAAGGTATAAATAATTGTGGAGACTTTTACACTTTTCAGGGAGTCAGGGATATTGCTACTATATTTGGGGTCTCCTGTAGAATTCAGTATGGTTAGCAACTATGGTCTATACATAAAAAAATAGGATTTTTTTTCCTATGAAGCAGTGTTTAAGTTTTAATTAATACAGCATAAGTCTGTTTTCGCACTTCCATATTTGTTATGCTCTATTTATATTTTTATGCTACTTATACTGGTTGTTCTTAAACACTTGACAATTGGTGACATACATTTGTTAATTACTGTCTGTTAGATTGTGTTTAACAAGTAGTTTTATGAATTAAAGGTAATGTATTTATGGTGGCATTTTGATTGGTCAGCTTGGTTTTCGAGATCATGATGTTACACAGTGTGAGCTATTTAAAATAGAAAGAAAAAAGTACACAAAAAACAAAACAAAACATGATTAATCTTACAAAATGAGGGCTACAATTGACTGGAATAATTTTCTGTTATATTTATTGATCTTTCTTCCCTACTAATGACAAACCATAAAACGAATGAGAGTTAGAAAAATATCGATTTTCAATTTTCTGTTCATTATGGGACTCTAGTCATGAGCTGTCTAATTTTGAAATCCTTTGATAGCATATAAATTACAATTTGTAGTCAAAGGAAGCATAAATGTAGAGAGCTTTTCCTTTGGATTTCAATTCACATTCATACCTCATAGATGCACAAAATATAAAAATAATTTCCTAACAATGCGCAATTTTAAGCATTGAGACAATTGCAGAATTCAATTTCCCATGATGCACCTTTAGGAAGCATCAAAAAGACTGTGTGATTCGGCTCTAATGCTCTCTTATGCCGCATAGGCTTACCATATTATCCCTTTAAACTGAGACACTCATGGTTCTGTGGCTGACTACACACAAGGTGAAATGCAGGATTGAAGTCAGCTAGCCAGCCAACCAGCCTGTGTATTTCATTATTGTTTAAAATAATAGTATGGTAAAAAAAAAAAAAAAAATTTATATAGATGTATAGGTACTTGTTTCCTAACACGGCCACAACGATCATAATCGCGGTGATCGGGGGTAAAATCGGGGCCATCGCGGGCATCGCATGCGCAAAAAAATCGGGTGCGATGCCCGCGATTTCCCCATAGAGAACAATGTTAAATGCCTCAATTTACCCGCGATGACCACGATTTCCCATAGGAAACAATGTTAAATGGCTCCATTTACCCAAATTATCATAGGAACAATGGTAAATGGACCAAAAACACCCCAGAACATTGAAATGTCCCCCCAAAAGTATTTGACGCCACCACGTGATCAACGTGAACCCGAAGCGTGGCGAGCGCAGCGAGCCCGAGAGGGGCGGCGGTACGCGTCCTCCGACCTTTTCATACCCCCACTATCCACTAGGGCGTGGAGTGAGAACAGAATAGTGTGGCGAGCGCAGCGAGCCACCGAGCCCCGCGAGGACGCGGATACCTGTGAAGCCCGCGAAGGGACGCGTTTACCTGTGAAGGTATCCGCGTGCGCTCGCCACGCTTCGGGCTCGGTGGCTCGCTGCGCTCGCCACACTATTCTATTCTCACTCCACGCCCTAGTGGATAGTGGGGGTATGAAAAGGTCGGAGGACGCGTACCGCTGCGCTCGCCACGCTTCGGGTTCACGTTTATAGCGGGGTGGCGTGAACTACTTTTGGGGGGACATTTCACTGGTCAGGGTTTTTTTTGGGGCTTTCTGGCCCATTTACCATTGTTCCCTATGATGATTTGGGGAAATTGACCCATTTAACATTGTTTCCTATGGGAAATCGGGTCATCGCGGGTAAATTGAGGCATTTAACATTGTTCCCTATGGGGAAATCGCGGCCATCGCGGGTGGACCATTTAAGCATTTTTAGGTGCACACGACGCGACCGACCCGATTTTTCACTGTTTTCAATGCATTTCAATGGAAAAATCGGGGGCATCGCTTCGGTCGCGTCGCAGGCCACTAAAATTACCCCCGATGGCCAAGATTTGTGGCCGTGCTAGGAAACAAGTACCGATGTATGTGTATGTATATATATATATATATATATATATATATATATATATATATATATATATATACACACACACACACACACACACATATATATATATCTATATATATATAGATAGATAGATAGATAGATAGATAGATAGATAGATAGATAGAAAGTGACTTTGATGCTAATACAATTTAATGCACACTGCAAGATCACGCTATGTAAATGTGGAAAAATGACACACATGATACAGCTGAGACTCCGTTTTACTGACACTCCTGAGGACAGGTGGATACCATTGACGGGATGTAATAGGGTGCGCGTTCCTTATTGCTTTGATCCCTTTCCTCCCGAGTATATTCCATGGAAGTGCCCTTAATACTATACCTAGCCTTTGGATTTATGAAACTAAAGTGTATTATTGTGCAGTTTTTTATACATTAAACTGTACTTTCCACACTCTTGATAAGCTAGGGATAGCCGTCACAAGGCAGCCACCGATGGTTGTGTTATGCACATGTGCAGTCAGGCTAAATATTTGTATAAGCCAGCTGTGCTACAGACACCACATCAGGGTTCCCTCTGCTGAACTGAGCTACTGCAAACACTGGAGCTGGCATCAGTAGGCGGCTAGTGATGGCTACTGCCCACCATAAACCTGGCATTGAATGGAAGCACTATATTATACACAGCGGCTGGCTGCTCATACAAGTTGTGTTTCATCAAGTATTTACAAGGTAAAAAAGGTCAGGCCGATATTACGCAAATGTTTGAAGTACTAAATTATGTGTTGAGACAAGGTCTCTTCAGAGAATTTTGTTTGTAAAGCAAAGTAATAATAGTGTTTTATTACTCATTACTGTACATGAGGACTATGAGAGTTTCTCGCAGACACTAGAATTTCCCCCACTAATTACTGGGTGTCTGGAAACAAAGTCAAGTCATGTCAAGGCCGAGCAATTTGCAAGAACTCGCTTATGCTGTTAACTTCTACTACAACTGCATCATGAATTCTGCTTTTACAAGATGCACTGATGCAGTCATTGAGCCTGCAGTGTGATGGTCATCACTAGGCCTCATAATGAGGCAATACAATGTGAATGACGTCAGCAATGAATATAGCTAAAGAATGACAGTAAGCAAATAATGCCTGATAATATCTATTCAGCTCTGCATTAACCATCAAGATCTATAATGACTGAAAAGAGCACGGTCACACCATTCTTAGGAAGCTTTATTCTGCGGTTAAAAGTTATTCATTTAATCTCAGCATCTTAGTTTATTACATATTTATTTATTAACAGTTTCTTATATAGCGCACACATATTCCGCAGCGCTTTACAGAGAATATTTGAACATTTACATCAGTCCCTGCCCCAGTGGAGCTTACACTTTATATTACCTACCACATATACACGCACACACCAACATTCTAGGGTTAATTTGTTGGGAGCCAATTAGCCTACCAGTATATTTTTGGATTGTGGGAGGAAACCGGAGTACCCGGAGTAAACCCACGCAAGTATGGGGAGAATATACAAACTCTGCACAGTTAGGACCATGGTAGTAATAGAACTCAGGACCTCAGTGCTGTGAGGCAGTAATGCTAACTCTCTTCCAGGGGAGGTGGTAACGGCTGGCTCATTAAATGCGTTCAAGGCAAAGTTGGACAAACATTTACTGGAGAAAAACATCCATGGGTACAAATAAGAAATATAAAATGTCTGTAAAATACCAGAACCAACCAAATCAGCAATGGATATCTATACCAGGTTGAACTAGATGGACGCAAGTCTTTTTTCAGCCTTACCTACTATGTAACTATGTAACTATGTAACCATTACACCATCCGTACTGCCAACTTGCTGGCTGCTCATGTCATGGGTAGCGGGGGTGGAGGTAGCACAGGGCCGTGGTGGTCGAGACACTGGGTCTCCTGCTCCGAGCAGTGCTGGATTAGGGCTCAGGAAGGTGGCCAGGGGGCAAAAATATTTTAAAAGAAAGACTGAATCAAAAGGGTGCAGGGAATTGCATGCTGGACTTCAGGGGCCCCCAAGCTGCCGGGCCCCATACAGTTGCATCCACTGCACCCTCTCTAGTTACGCCACTATGATGCAGACAGTCCAGTGTTCACAATAAAATATTGAATACACCAAAACCATACTTATATGCTTAGGGATGTATTCACAAAAGGTCAAATTACATTTGGAATTTACTGCAGGGGTAGACATAAGTAAGCCGTGTACACACTAGATGTCATCGGGTCCTGCTGCGTACCTGCAGTTGTTGACGATATTATTATTATAGTTATTTATATAGCACTTTTCTCCCAATAAGACTAAGTGCTTTACATTTGACTGTACAGCACACAAAACAAAACAAGCACAATAGCGGGTATTAGTGAGATGCTTGAGGGACAGAAAAGTATTGAGTCTATGTTTGAAGGAGTCGAAGCCACAAAGCTGAAAGTTCAACTCCCAGATGAGTTCATACAGATTCCAGATACAGTAAATAGTCCATCATCTGCAGATTGCAATAATAGAGATGGGCAGTAAGGAATCAGAAGCTGCTTCAAGTACCTTGGGCTCTGGTCATGAATGGCTTTGAAAGTCATTCGGCCAATCCTAAAAGCAATTCATCATCTTAAAGGTAGCCACTTACCGGAGTAAAGAATGGGTGTAATGTGGCTGGAGTGGGGCTGGTTGGTTAATATCCTGGCAGTTGCATTTTTTACCATCTGAAAATGGTGCTATTCTTTTGCTGAGAACCCAAGGTAGAGGGCACTGCCGGAGTCTAGGCGGGATAAACTAACTCGCTCAGAAGGGATAAAATGTTGTTTAGAATATAATTTGTGTATGAGGCCTTAAGCCCTGTACGCATTAACGTGTCCTAACCGAATATTGGTGGCCGTGGGGAACCAATGGAGTGCCAGCACAGAAGATGTCTAGCATCTGCGAGTGCCCTGTTCGGGAAGCGGGCAGCTGACATCCGCTGCCCGCCCCCTGCACCAGCATCACAAGCACATGTACATGGGAATGCCCATTTACATGGGCACGCATTTACGACGACCATTCCCATGGGCGCAGCCCCTCGCCGCCGCCCGCACTGCTAGGTGCAAACGGGACAGCAAAAAAGCAGTTCGGCGCGCCAGCTCACACCAAGCGGCTGCACATGCGCATAAAATTTTATGTGCACGGAGATGCAGGGGAGCGTAATAATCAGTATGAGGGACACTAACCAATGCCTGCAGGTGCAGCATGGCTGTTGTGTGTACATACTAGATCAGGCATGTCCAAACTACTGTATGGCCCTCCAACTGCTGTGAAACTACACATCCCAGCATGCCTTGCCATCATTATAGCATTCCCTACTTGGAAAACTGTGGCAAGACATGATGGGACTTGTAGTTTCACAACAGCTGGAGGGCCATAGTTTGGACATGCCTGCACTAGATGAACAATATTAATCACTCAGAAAGCCTGAGCGATATTGTTCACAATATCCCCTAGTGTGTATGGGGCTTTAGATGGCCATGCGGTTCTTATTACCTGCCGTTAATTCTATGCTTTTATGTATTTATTACCTGCCGTTAATTCTATGCTTTTATGTATTTTATTAAAATATATTCGCCAGGTCAAATTTTTGTATCCAGATACATGCAACCTGATACAATGTATATTTTAATATAGTTAATTCAGATGCGCAACTGATAACTGCATTTGTCACATTACAAGCATGCAATTGATCTGATACAAGGAAACCTATGCATTACATGTGTGACCAGGGAACCTTGTCAGAAATGAGAAGTAAAATGTAAAATGTTTTGGGCATTTTCTAGGAAAATGTCTGATTCATTTCTTAATTTAATTGCTTAGAATTTTATTCTCTCTCTCCCCCCCCCCACCTACCTCCCCAGACGTTGGCCAGTAATCATAATCAGCTGCAGGCTTGCCAGTTGTCTAAGCATGAAATCAATTAGCTTCCTTTTAAGCACATTCATGTTTATTAACTATTTTAATTGAAAACTTTATGTTCATACAGTCACTTCTCAGATTTGCGCGTGGTGCACTGTTCCCATTGGGAGCTGTGACACACAGTCAGGTGAGTCACACCTGGCTCACTCTTCCTGTGCTGTTTAGGCCAGAGCTGACAAGAATCTCTACCGATTACACACGCTTATATAGATACAGATATATCGCTATGTTGAAGCTTGTTGTGACATCCGCCCGAGGAGGTTTATTAAACTCCTTTTTCCTGTGCAATCATATTTTTAACAATAATTATTTTTGTAATCTCTTTTCAGCCAGAGGGTGATACAACGTGTTGCCAAGAAATGTACTTGTGACCCCTTTTTTTTTACAAAAGTGATGCAGAAAGCGTTCTTCATGCGTGCCTCAAATTTCTTATAGCGGCCTCGTTTTTTTGCGGAAATATTTTTATTTTTGACTGTGTCTCATCCTATTGTACAGATGCTTCAGATTTATATATTTTTCCATGTCAAATTGCTCTCGTTAAACCACCTGCATCCATTGAATGCAACTAAGAACTATAAGAATACATAGGTTGTGTAAATGAATACATATTTCTATAATAAAATTACAATAACTTAAAATAATTTAACCCCTTCACTGGTACTCCCGAGAATTTTCCGTGTTATGCTCCAGTCCACAGACTGGCAAACCCGGAGAATTTTCGGGAGCATAGGCGCGCGCACATTGAGTGTTAGGAGTGCACAGGCACCCCCTAATGCTGTGCACACCTTTATAAATGCCTCCCTGCTGCTAGCAATACGTTTGACCAAAAACTTTTGCTTTTTAGAACTGTATTCTATTAAAAGAAGCACCCATTGTTAATTGTACTAGACCAGGGTTCCGCAAACTATTTTGCTCTGGGACACCATCAGACAATAAAAATATTTACAGGACCCCAGCAAGTTGATGCAGAAGGTCATCACATCACATGTGTAGGCAGCAGACCGAACATACATGGCAGCATTGTGGAGGCACACAGTGATGTGAGAAGTCTAATATAACAGACAATTCAACAGATTGTTCAGACTCCTTGAATCACTGACTAAGATTAGAAAAGTGATCAGCCTGATGGTCAGCAACATGGAGTCGCGACCCCATGCTGAGAAGGTCGGGACCCACTTTGGGGTCAGTACCGACAGTTTGAGAACCGCTGTACTAGACCATTGTTATATCACTACATACCTGTGTCATCTATATATGTTTTTGACTTTATTTGCATATACTGTTACATAGAGTAATGCGAAGATTAAAACTGAAACATGCAGGAGATGCTAGTAGACACGCTTGATTGGCAGTGCCCAATAGGTGGTGCTAGACACACCCCTTTGATGGTGCACCTCCTAATAAAATGTGCTGCGCACGCCTATGCTCGGGAGTACCACTACCTGCTCTCCCTCGTGCCGGGCAGTGCCACAGAGATCAGCGCTGGGCTTAGCTTCAGCCGCTGCCCGGCTCCTGCTGCCCTACCTCCTCCCCCCGGCTGTGTGCGGCATTACCCTGCTAACGCCACACCGCAAACAGCCGGGTTTCCTGGGGCAGGGCAGCAGCTGATGGAGTGCTCAGCGCCGCTGCCCGGCCTGGACAACCGCAGTGGTGGTTCCCCACCACTGAAGGGGATAAAGGGATAAAGATATTCAAAGTATATGGAAGTGGGGGGAGCAGTGGTGGATCTCCCATGTGATACATGAGGCACACGCCTATGGTTCACACTTGGATTAGAGTCCTGCTAGTCCAATGGCCACAAGATCAGAATTATTTTTTCAGCATTATTCTTTTATTTTTCTGGTGATTGGGGGGGGGGGGGGGGTTCAATGGTCCATACATTGTGATAGTGTTGGTGAATGATCGAGGTTAGCATTGCTTTTGCAGTCAAGGGGAAGCGACAAGATGGGGGCATCCCATAATGTGTCTAGGGGTGGCCTGAACCCTAATTTCACCCCTTGGGAGTATCTATGTTTATATAAGCACACCGCAAGGCCCATATAAAGCAAACATACAAATATACAAATAGCTATTGCAAAGTAAAGGTATAGAGACGGCTGCGTCAAATTGTTCTAGGTCTTGTGTTTACGCACTTACGGTGATATTACAGGGAGTCTTTAACAGTAAGAAATATTTTCTAAGCCAGATAAACAAGATGTCACACACAGGCAACCATTGCTATTCCAACCATTCCGCTTTATTATTTCTCTATTATATGTAAGTGAGGGAAAGATAACAGCTAGCAATCTTTATTAGTGTTCCAGTCAGCAGAGCTCAGGAGCTTGTATGTCCCTCCGGCTGGTGAAGGAATAAATGACTACCATTAACCTACGCTCTCGGACATTCACTGCCATAAATCTCATCATCTTCTGCCCTGGCCCATAACAGACACAATGCTTCTCCATCCCCTATATCTCATTATGTAATAAATAATTGAGTTAACTCTGAAAAAAGTAAAGGTGCATACACACTAGACGACGTATGCACTTAAAAATATTGGTGACCAATTTCCCTTGAACTTCTCCAGTGTCCCGGATGAATGATATTGTACATACACACGGAATGATGTAACGAACTACGTTACAGCATAAAGTAGCTAAGTGCATCATCGTTTGGCATTTGTAGAATACACAATGAACAATATTTTGGTCAATATCCTTCAGAAGGGCCAAAATGAATAATATTGGTCAAAAATCATAGCGTGTGTTTGCACCTTAAAAGGCCCCCCATACATTAGCTCCCTCGGCAGCTCCCCGGAAGAGCTCACTAAGATTTGGCACTTGATGTGCCTTTTTTTTAACATATGATAAATTACATGTGATTAAACGCATGTAAGCCCTAGGAGGTGCAAGTGTGTGTGTGTGTGTGTGTGTGTGTGTGTGTGTGTGTGTGTGTGTGGGGGGGGGGTGTTCAGCAGAATTTTTCAAAAGACTGGCTGAGAGAGCTCTGTCAGTGAATCACCGAACATTTTGGAGAAGGTATACTCAACCTGTAGTTTCATATATACGAATGCTACTATTTCTCCTGCTGTAGACACAGTATTAACCAACGGTGGATTTTGGGGTCAGACCACCCCTAGGCACATTATTGACCCGTCATTGGGTCATTGCTATCTTCCTTTTTGAGCAAAATCAAACCTAGCCACAACCTCATCCCATTACAACCACCAGGACCAAAATTTGCTGCCCACTGCCCAACACAGTCGAAAAATACAATATTTAAAAAATATATATAGTTGGCACATTAAGGGACATAACAGTCCAGTCAAATACGATTAACTGAATTATGTGGTGAAATGACGACTACGTATCCGGCTACTAACATATGGTATTTAAACATTAGTTGAATCTGACATACCACATGTGAGATAGCTGGATTTATAACAGGATCAACCTGTTCTACCCTTCATACAAGAGACAATATGCAGATAAATCTGTCTCATTTGGATAGTGGCTTGTTTGAAAAAGAATGGGCTGCCATACTGTCATTCACTGTATTAAAAAAAAAAAACTCTTATTATCTCCCTGTCCACACTGTTGTGGGTGTTGGTAGGTTCCCTCATGTGCCACAGGAATTGCCACCAAGGACTGTTTTTAGTGAAGGGAGTTGCTGCAGGAAATGTTGTATATTGAATGTTGTACTGCGGGATCCAGAAATCATAATGTGCCCCTCCTGCACCACTTCTCCATATGCTTCAATTGGGTGAATGGCAATCAGCACTTTGATTGGTGGATAGCTCCAACCATCCACCAATGACCATGCTGACATTCACTGTCTGGCTGCAGCATGGGAGGCAGGTAGAGAATGTGCCTCATCCCTCTGATTGTGCAACCCCCACATACATACACATACTGTACCTGCAAAACAAACACACACATACAAAAAAATGCTTATTTTAATTATGTATCCATTATGTAAGACAGGGGTAAGGGGATGCTAGAATTCTCCATTGACTGCACAGAGCCGGAAAAAATAGGTTTTCAGTTAAACAGACTTTCCTAGCTGTAGGGTGACAAAGGAGAGGATGCAAGAGGATGAAAGATGAGGGAAACAACTAGAACATAAATACAAACAAGTAAACTAAATAAAAGATTCCCGCAGCTTTTTCTTCTTCTAATGCTGCTCCAAGTGACTGGTACAATGTATGTTATGTCAAGGGATAAAACGCAGAGGCTGCTGGGTAAGCAGAGGCAATGGTTTACAGATAGCAGGGGCAGGCTACCATGCTGGGTACATTTATCATAAGCAATCAAAACATCCTTTCATACTGGTCCCAACACTTTCCAAATCCATGCCAGACCAGCCCACCCACCGCATGGGAACTAACTTGTATTGTCTCCGCTCAGCTGATATTCAGCCACGAGAAAGGAAAAAATCCATTTATAGGAAGACCTCTTCTTTTATGCAGAAATTCATTGTTAACAGAAGGATTGATGGCGGTGGGTTATAAATAATGCCAGGTTGGAGGTTTTAAAAAATAAATTAGAATTTACAGAGATACTTGTTAAGTGACATGTTTCAGAGAGAATGACGCAACACTACTTAAACTAGGGCACAAGAAGTAGCTTAAACTATCTATTTCTCTGCCGCAAGAATAATATTATATATAACCCTTTGAGTGCCAATATCTCTGTGAGTGATGTTCAAAATAGAGCTAAAAAGTGTCAGCGTCACTCACATTTGTTATATATATAAAAATAATGCTGTGTTAAAAAAAATAAAAAATAAAAGATTATATGGTACTTGTGAGTTATCCGGGCGTCCGATTTTTTGATTGTATGCCTTAAGTTAAGGCATACAATCAGATGCGATGCGATATCGCATCGCATCGCATGCGACCATCGGATGCGATGACCCGATTTTTCTATAGGAATCAATGTTAAAATGATTCCTATGGAAAAAGGGGTCCTTTTCATACCCCTACTATCCAAGTGGGCATGGAGTTGGATATAAACCTGTGGCGAGCGTAGCGAGCCACCGAGCCCGAAGCGTGGCGAGCGAAGCGAGCCCCGCGAGGGGACGGTATTCTGTGTCCCCTCGCGGGGCTCGCTACGCTCGCCACGCTTCGGGCTCGGTGGCTCGCTACGCTCGCCACAGGTTTATATCCAACTCCATGCCCACTTGGATAGTAGGGGTATGAAAAGGACCCTTTTTCCCATTGAATTCCATGTTAAAATGGACTCAGTCCATTTTAACATTGATTCCTATGGAAAAATCGGGTCATCGCATCGCATCGCATCCGATGGTCGCATGCGATGCGATGCGATGCCCCGATCCGACCCGATTTAAAAATCGGACGCCCGGATAACTCACAAGTACCGATTATATTTCCTATATAAAAAAAAGGTAAAAATTACAGGTCATTATGATGAATAAAAATGGTTTGCTTGGCAAATTTTACACCTATAGTGTTCATTCTAGCACCAGCCATATTTGAAAACCCATGCAGTTCCTCTTCCCTGCCTGGGGTGTCGCTGTCTGCTGTAGTGCTTCCACCACAGTGTGTTCTGTATAGCAGCACTGATATGCAAACCAGTCCTGTGCTAGAAACCCCACAGCGACACCCCAGGCAGGGAAGAGGAACTGCATGGGTTTTCAAATATGGCGGATGCTAGAATGAACACTACACCTATTTTGACAAATTCACTTGCATGCCCTGCAACAGTTTTACTATTTGGCCATGCTTAAACTGATTCAGGGCATGCTGGGATGTGTAGTTCAACAACAGCTGGAGTGTCCAGGTTAGCCTTCACTGGGTTAGGCTGTGTTCTTCTTTAAAATAAACAACACTTTACCTCCAGACCGAATATCCAGATTAAGAATTTTTGTTTAATTATAAAGTCCATTACTTACATGACTAAACCTGTAGTAAAAATGACATCCAGTCAGTTCATTACTGTGCACATTTTGTATAAGCAGAACATTCACAGCATATAAGCATGTACTTAAATGAGAACATTAATATGAAAACAACCTTCTCTCTCAGTAGCAGTTTCTTATTGCAGATTTATACATAATCCATCATTATAAGGAACAATCCCATTAAAGCGGTGTTCATGCGTTTTTTTTTCCTTCTTTTTAATAACAATCAGATTAGTGCCATTGGGAAATAAGGTAGAAGAGAGGTAGGGAAAGGCCAGCTCTAAAAGTCACGTCTAAGCTGTAAATTAGGGGGAACTCTTAAAACAATTTTTGCTGTAGGGTTTACAAAGTAAATCTCCTTTCTGTGATCATACAATAAAGCAGAGCTGAACCCTTCAAAGGGACTGGAGCTCTGTACAGCAAGCTGTAAGACAGAGCTGCATAAAACTCATTCTCACTTGCAGACTTCATTTCGTTACGCTAAAAAAAAAAAAACACGTTGTAGTTATGAAAGTTATTTTTCCCTCTTTGCCTCCATTTTATTTTCTACAATCTTTATAACTCAAGAGCCAACCTCTCAGCATGTTAAAATCAATACAAATATTCATGTATAATAAAGCCTGGGGTGTCCAGGGCCACCAACAGTTATTCGAGTGCCGGATGACTGCCCGACAATTGGGATCCCGACAGTTAGTATACAGACATCGGAATCCGACTGCCGGTGCTCTCCCTCCCTCCCAAAGAGGGAGAACAGAACCTGTGGTGAGTGAAGCGAACCAAGGAGCCCACAGCATGGCGAGTACAGCAAACCCACAAGGGACTTCTTTGTGCTCGCCTCCCTGTGGGAGCACCGGCAGTCAAGGATCCCGATTGTCGAGCAGTCATACCACAAACCAGTTATTCAGGGCACAAGCACTGTACAGGTGGGGTGTGTGGCCAGGTCCCCTTTTAATACAAATACACTATATGCTCCACAGGAGCATATATAACAGGCACCTGTTGGTAGTCAGCCAGGGCTGTATCTATGGCAACAGCACCTCTTCCCCTAGCCCAGCACTCAGCAACATGTGCCAGGCTTTGGGGAAAGGCAGCTGCAGCAGTAGTCACTTCTCTTTACCTGCTTGAATTAGAAGTATGCAGCATGCTAAAGGAATAAGCAGGGGCCAGTTATTGGATAGGTACAGATTACCATGGCCAGGCCTGTCTGGGGAGCTCAGGTCAAATAGAGAAATGTAACATCACTCACCCACCAGTATAGAGCACATTGTATTAGTACACACTATGTAGACATTGGCCTTGCTGGATGTCTCCCTTCATAAGGCTATCATGCAAATATGTAGATATAATGTCATGGGCCAGATGCACTAAGTTCCAAAAGTGATAAAATGGAGTGTGATACACAACCAACCAATCAGCTCCTGACTGACCTTTATTAATCACAGTCTGTGACATGGCAGTTAGGAGCTGATTGGTTGGTTATCACTCTCCATTTTATCCCTTTTTGAAGCTTAGTGCATCTGGCCCATGGTTCCTGTATAATGCAACTACACAGACTACCAATCAGCATTAAGATGGTATAACAGACCGGGCCAACCTGTGGCTCTCCAGCTGTTACATACCCTACCACCAATCAGCTAGTGAAGCATGCTGGGACTTGTAGGTTCACAACAGCTTTATAGTGTAGGCTTTGAATTGGGTACGGCTATTTGAGAAAACCAGTGAAATCTATGCAACTCAACTTAAAATAACAAGACTACTTGTGGGACAGCCAAGTGTCAAAGTGATGGGGAACGAGGTGGAACGGAGGAGTTCCACCACCTCTAATGGTGAGGTGGAACATTTTTACCTCCACATTGGCCCTGCACAGTAATTCTCACAGAATAGCATTATAGTTTGCAGGAAGATGCCAAAAACCCTACCACTGGCCCTGTCTCTGCCTATTGGGGGTAGGGGAGAGGGGGTAATTAGGTGGCATAGAGAAATTACCACTTTAAGCTCTGGGGACAGCTAAAAAAAAGTAACATAGGCCAAACTAAAATATGAAATGAAAGGAAGAGTAATTAGACTTTCTTGACAAGGGCAATCTCTGATATAAGTGCTAAGAAAGGAGGGCAGACAGGCATTGAACCAGCTACAGTGTATATATAGAAGAATAGGGATTTCACAATATAATCCGAATATAAAATAGTTTATATCAAAGTGCCAAAGGCCAATTTAGAACTTTACGTTTAGGTCATATACTGTAGATTGATGCGATCAAAAACTAGAGATTACTAAGCAGTATGACAGTTCCTTCAATAGAGAATGAATAACGTTGCTCTGAGTATCTCTAGCATCTGATCTGTCTATAGTTGGGGTGATCAGTTCAGGCCTCATGAGAGCAGAACTTTGCCAGAGTCTTGGAATATCTGTAAAGGGGGAAATATCTTTTAATTTATACATGCCAGAGTTCTAGATCTTTCAGCATCTTTCAACTCCACAATGGTGGACTGCTGTTCAAAGGTGCTCAAGGCTCCTGCAGAGACATACCAGTGGACACAGAAGACGAGCTTCAGATCTCTTGTTCAATAAAGCATGCCTATCGAAAGTCTGCAAGTGCTCGCCTAACAATGACCAGATTCCTCTCTTACTAAACAGATTGCATACCATGTAGCCAAATGTAGTGCCTGCTTGCAGCAGTGAGCGTTGGGCAGGCCCTGCCCACCACCAGGACAGGTGATTTTAACTATAAAAAAAACTATTAATAATATATGAATAAATAAGGAGTCTCTCAAGTCATCACTTAATAACCCCCCCCCATATAAGTAAATTGCTACAGATTTTAAAATCACCACTTATTTCTGTACCGTGCACAAAACCAACATTGGAAGACATTATCTTGCGGACAGGTTCCTCGACAAGTGCACGGTGCCATTCTTTGTCATGTGTGGTGGCATTTTATCATGCCAGCAAGCACTGCTTAATCCTTTGAGTGGCAACATCTCTGTGAGAGATGTTCATAATACCCGCAAAAAATGCCAGCGTTTGTTATATAAATTCAAATAAAAAATGTGTTGTAATAAAAAAAAAAAATGTATTTCCTATATACTGTAAGGTACACATAATAGGTCATTATGATGAATAAAAATGTTTTCCTGGCAATTTTCACAGCTATTTTCAAAAATTTACTTGGCACTCAAATGTTAAGAGGGGTATCCAGTTACCTGCGATTAGTAATGGGGGTAATGGATTCACTTTTGGGATTTTGTTTCACCTGTCTTAGGCACGACTGCAGTTTAAAGTTGCGATGGGGTGGAGACGACACAATGGGAGCTACCATTGAGGGGGCGAGAGACAGATTTTTGGGAGCGGTCTAGACAACAAATGTCTTCTTTTGCCTTGGGGTGAATTTGAAATTTACCAAAATCACCTATAATTCCTGGTCGTGTGATCATCAAGTGTAGCCCCTTGTAATTTTTTTCATAGGCCTACAGTAACCTTTTTACCAGTTATTAAAATAGAGCACACATATCCCGCAGTGCTTCCCTACATGTACACGCACACACATTAATTCTAGGGTCAATTTCTGTTTAAAACTTTGGGGGGGATTTCAACACAAATCCCCCCAAAGTTTTGTCTATATATGAGCCTAGCGAGCTCATTCAACACGTGCAGCAGCTGGCTTTTTGCTTAATAGGTGTATAAAATATAGCACCATTGTCATATCTATTTTTATTGGAGCGCCAGGTAAAGTGAATTAGTGGATGCCCTCTGGTACCCCTCCTAATTCACAACCCTTGTCAATTTCTGTTTAACCAACCAGTATATTTTTATATTGTGGGAGGAAACCGGAGTACCCTGAGTAACCAACGCAAGCATGGGGAGAATATACAAACTCCACACAGTTAGGGCCATGGTGGGAATATAACCAATGACCTCAGCAATGTGAGGCTGTAATGCTAACCATTACACCATCCACGCTGCCCAACATCCTACAGAACAGATAAATCAAATTTTCTCATAATCTTTATCTCCCTTAAGCTCCAAGAGTGAAGACAGAAATTAATGTGTGATCCTAACTGATGAAGGCCCTCAGACCTATAATTATACTAATTAAAAAAATGTAAGAAATATAGAGCTCCCAGTGTTTCTAGAAAACACTTGCAATACTTAATAAACATTTGCTGTGTTGGTATATTTATAAGAATAAATAAAAAAATCACAATATTCTGCTGTAATATTTGCTGCACATATTTTAGACCATGTTCTCATGTGAAGCTGCACTTATCTTCCTGGGTATAGCCAATAGAAGATACCAAATATATGCACACAGTTTCTCAGGAAGTTAGCAGGCGTTTCCATAGTGATGAGAATATAAATCACACATAAAATATATCTAGTAGCACTTGCAGTTTATAAATAAGATAAAATAATAAGTGCAATATTCTGCAGGATGATAGTCAAACAATTTGTATATTTCACACCAGAAAATTTTCAGCAAAAAACCCCCCAAAAAATTATATTATATATATATAAATAATATTTTAAGTTCAATGAATATGGTGCTGTATGTTAAATCTATATTAAACAAAGGTCACAAATTCAAATAGGGGAACCACACCTGCTGCCAGCAAGTCCCGGACAGCATATGGGGTGGCAGTTTTTGGACTACGATGCAGCGCCACCCGCAGAGCAGCCACTACTAGGCACTATGGATAGAAATCTGGCATCTGATTCAGAGATGGGCACAACTACAATATTATGAAAGTTGGACAATGTTTTCGATGGCACGCCTATATCACCCCTTTCAGATCGCAAATGCCAGATCGCATATGCACTAACGTTCTGCTGTCAGCAACCCGGCTTATTGCCAGGTTGCTGATGTCATGTGGAGGAGGCAGGGTGAGCAGCAGTGTCATGTGGGGGCAGAGGAGGAGGTAGGACTGAAGTGACGCTGCTGCCTCCTCCACAGCAGTGAACAGCAAGTGACCCGGGTAACCCATTCAAACTGCCCAGCAACCTGGCTCCGACCCAGGTAAAACCCTCCTTTTAACCAAGGTCGGAATGCCAGGTTGCTGGACCCGAGTTTTTGAAAATGGTGCTTTCACTGTCCTCCTCCTGCAACCTGCCCCTCTTCCTCACAGACACTTGCACTGAGGCATGTAGCACTGTCTGTGAATGCCTGGATGACATATCATGTCCGGATCCGCCCCCTACCAATTGCTCCCTGTGCCTGTCAGCTGTCAATTAAATGACGAACCGGCAGCAGCGCCGCCTCCCCTTCCTTCCCTCTTTTCAGTGTGCTCTGCCAGTGCCACTGCCAGTCCTCAACACTCCGGCCGCTCTATCTCCTCCTTCTCTCCCCTCCTTTCCCCCTCAGTCACGGAGGGGTGTAATAGCGTCCTGCCTAAGCAGATAGAAGAGGAGGGACTGCACAAGAGTTAAACAGCAAAAGAACAGTGAGTCTTATCAGAGGCGTAACTAGAAGTTTGTGGGCCCCATAGCAAAATTTATAATGGGGCCCCCCTAACTAAGTTCTCTACCAGTGCGCATCGTGTGTGGCCACCATTAGTGGGAACAGTTAAAATGTGCCCCTCCAATAGATATTTTAAAAATAAAAAATGCACGCATTATAAAAAGGTGTGGCCTCCCTTCAAATGCCCCTCACACATTATGCAACACACTGTAAAGCCCATTACACGTTATGCAACACACCGTAAAGCCCATTACACGTTATGCGACACCCCGCAATGCCCATTACACGTTATGTGACACACCGCAATGCCCATTACACGTTATGCGACACACCGCAATGCCCATTACACGTTATGCGACACACCGCAATGCCCATTACATGTTATGCGACACACCGCAAAGCCCATTACACGTTATGTGACACACCGCAAAGCCCATTACACGTTATGTGACACACCGCAAAGCCCATTACACATTATGTGACACACTGCAATGCCCATTACACATTATGTGACACCGCAATGCCCATTACATGTTATGTTACACACCGCAAAGCTCATCATACATGTTGTTACGGTGCCAGTTTAATTTATATTTTGTGTGGTATTTTTTTGTTTTATTTCTTTCTAAGGGATGGGATTAATGAGGTGTGCTCTTTCTAGATTTGTCTCTGGTCTTTTTTAAGGGTATGAACTTTTTACAATCTGAATCTGCTTTGGGTTTCACTGCAGGTGTATCTTAAATATAAATAGTACATACTGTATCCTCGGATCAACTTCCTCCAGAAGTTTTCAAAAATGCAGTTTTCTATCTCAGTGACAGAAAATCTCTACAAGT
This sequence comes from Crinia signifera, assembly GCF_055691185.1. Lineage (NCBI taxonomy): Eukaryota > Metazoa > Chordata > Amphibia > Anura > Myobatrachidae > Crinia > Crinia signifera. The sequence continues at coordinate 74,461,841 of NC_139222.1, read as the reverse complement.
GATTTACTAGTGGGGACCAGGGTGAGCATGAGTAGCTGAAGTGGGGGGTGGTTTCCGGAGACCGCAGTGGGTGTAGGCGGCGGAGAGAGTATCGGCGGCACCCGGTGGGAGGCTGGAGGAGGTGGCTGCTGTGGTGAGTGGCTATGCCTCTCTGGACACAGCCACCACCATACATCACTGCCAAGATTCCTACCTCGGCTGACCCTTGCCGTTAGTTCCACTGCTGTCACCGTCCATGCCATAGCCAGGCTGCACAGCACACTCTTTCTTTCTTGCGGACTCACGCCCCGCCCTCCACTGGCTCCGGCGAGCAGAGCATAATACACAGACGGCTGCAGCAGCAGCTCCCTTAAAAAAAAAAAAAAACTAAGCACGGTGCAGGGGTCAGGGAGTGCTTGCTGTCCATCGGGGCCCCCCAGCCGCCGGGCCCCATAGCAGCTGCACCCCCTGCACCCTGGGTAGTTCCGCCACTGTCTTTTATTATACATGTTTAAAACACATTTTTTAATAATTGTAGATTTTTTTAATATTAATTTAGACACTTTTTAAATAATGGGCTGGGTATGTGCCTAAAGGTGGCCATACACGCTGCAATAGCAGCATGCGATGCGATGTGCGCTCCCGCGGGCATCGCATCGCACAGTACAAATAGTATGTGCTGCACATACTTTTTGTACTGCTTTTGGATCGCATTGCACACACATTGCATGCATGCTGTGCGATGCGATCTAGCACATAACGTATGTGATTCTCGCAGCGTGTATGGGCACCTTTAGTGCCTGCAACATTTTGCGGACACAGCACTGAGATGCACCAGAGATCCTCCATAGGATCGCATGTTGCATACGCTCCCACAATCGGGCTGCAACTCGTTGCAATGGCAATGTAAAAGGGCGCAAAATTTATGGTTTGCAGGAGGGCGCCGGACACCCTAGCACCGGCCCTGCTCATGTCGACCTTGTCCTGTATCTACCTTTTTTCATGTCGAGCTTTTGGCCCTGTCAACCTTTTCACTCGGTTGGCCTTTTGGGGTAGACCTGTTGACTGTCAATTTAGGCCAGGCAATCCCAACCTTGGTCCTCAAGGCACACTAACAATGCAGGTTGTAGTGATGTCCAGGCTTGAGCACAGGTGACTTCATTTTTTTTATTAAATGGTCTGCCAACAGTATTTAAGGAATGACAAAATCCTATGAAGTTTAGATCTAACTTGAATCGAAATGTGTCATTATTGGTACTCTGGCAAGGTATAGACCAAACACTATAAACTGCTGTGTCAGATTCCTGGATTATGGCAAACATCTGCTCTGCAGCCTCTCTTCAGATGCTTACGGCCAGCTAAACACATCAATGTAGACAACCTCAGAATAATGACTGCTTAATGATTCCATCAGTGATAATTACGTGTCAAAGTGGTTGCAAGGGATGGAGAAAAATAGCCCATGAGCCAGATCCCATCCCAGCATTACCAGAAACGTCAGAAGCTGGTACTTTTACTTATGTGATAGGGAACACAGTGCTACAAACAAGTCCAGAACAAATGAGGGTTAAAGTTCTCTTTACACATAAACATATAACAGTGTTTTATCAAGCATTTGTAGGAAAATTATTCTAATAAAGGTACTTATTACAAAAAAAAAAAATTGGGGCGTGCTTCAGGCAAGGTACCTCTCTTTCCAAATTGTAGTCCACACAGGTGGTGAACATTGAAACAGAGGGGAAAAAATGAGTAAAAAAATAAAAAATGAAAATGTGTGTCGACCTTATAGGAGTCAGCCATTTTCATGTCAACTTTTTGAACATGTGGACCTTAAGCACTTACCTTTTGCCTGTTGACCTTTTGTAAAGCAGGGTGCACACATATTGGATCAACAGCTGATTGGGTTTAATGCTTATTACTCAGAGATCCAGGCAGGGTAATCCTATGAGGGACTTGCTGGGATCAGTGGTGGAACTTGTAGGTTGGTGTGTCCAGGTGCAGAGGCGGATTGGCCCACCGGGAAACCGGGCCGTTTCCCGGTGGGCCGGACCAGTTTTGACTCTGGCTGGGCCGCTTACCTTTGTTAAAAGCGGCCGCAGCCCAGCCTGGTCATCGGCAGCATTGCCCAAAACAAATATGGCCGCCGCATATATTAAATGCACATATGCGGCGCCCATATTTGTTTTGGGCAGCGCTGTGCACTCTCTGCGGCCGGCGGAAGCGCGGCGGTGAGTAATGGCCGCACCCCCGCCACAGAAGCTGCCAAGGAATCCGCAGGGAGCGTGAGCTGTCTGGGGAGCAGGAGGCCAGGTCCGCAGCACCTCCCTACCCACACCAACACTGCTGCTGGTAAGGAGTCATCGCCGAGGCTGATGGAGGGAGGAGAGTAGCGCCGCTGCCGGTCCCAGCTGAGAAGGATACAGCGCTCCAGGCTGGTCTCTTGCCACTACTGCTGCTAGACCCGGCCCATCTCCTGGCCTATCCTGCAGGACGGCAGGCATACAAGAAGAAGCTGTCTCTACCTCCGTGGAGGCACTGCTGCTGCTGCTTGGAATGTAGACTTTCGTGCTTGGCACTGTGAGTACCCCTCAGAAGCCTTACTAACTTATCACCATCTGTAATGCAGCCTATCTAACTCTATAAACCCTCCACCCCACCCCCCACAGCCTAACTATAAGCCCCCCCACAGCCTAACTATACACCCCCACCCCTGAAGCCTAACTATAACCCCCCCCTACAGCTTACCTATACACCCCACAGCCTACCTATACACCCCACCCTTGCAGCCTACCTATGCACCCCCCCACAGCCTACCTATACACCCTCATCCCCACAGCCTCACTACACAACCCCCACCCCTGCAGCCTACCTATACATCCCCCACCCCGCAGCCTAACTATACACCCCCCACCTCCACAGCCTAACTATACACCCCCCACCCCTGCAGCCTAACTATACATCCCCCACCCTGCAGCCCCCATCCCCACAGCCTAACTATACACCCCCCATACCTGCAGCCTACCTATACACCCCCCACCCCTGCAGCCTAACTATACACCCCCACCCATGCAGTGTAATTATACACACCCCACCCCCACAGCCTTACTAACTATCCACCCCCTCCCCACAGCCCAACTATACACACCCCATCCCCGCAGACTAACTATCCACCCCCTCCCCACAGCCCAACTATAGACACCCCACCCCGCAGACTAACTATCCACCCCCTCCCCACAGCCCAACTGTACACACCCCACCCCCGCAGACTAACTATCCACCCCCTCCCCACAGCCCAACTCTACACCCCCTCCTCCTCTCTAACCATACCCCCCTTAGCCTATCCTTAATTATACACCCCCCCCTGTAGCCTAACCCTAACTATACATCCCCACAGACTCACCCTAACAATACATACCCTTCGCAGCCCATAACCCTAATCATACACAACCCGCAGCCTATAACCATAATCATACATACACACACCCTTCAGCCTGCCTTTGGCGCACACTGTTCTCATGTTAAGATTTCACTCTAGCTGGGCCGCTTACCTTTGTTAGAAGCGGCCGCAGCCCAGCCTGGTCACAAACGGCAGCATTGCCCAAAACAAAAATGGCCGACGCATAGATTAAATGCACATATGCGGCGGCCATATTTGTTTTGGGCAATGCTGCACTGTCTGTGGCCGCTGGATGCCGACAGAAGCGCGGCGGCATTGAGTAATGTCCGCAGAGAGAGCTACTGGCCATGCCCCCTCAGCGGCGAAAATGGGGCGTGACCTCATTGAAATAGGCCACACCCCCATATCACTAGACCATATCACCTAAAAATTTGTGCGCGCCTCCGGCGCGCAAAGGTCCCCCCCCCCCCCTAGGGCTGCTTCAAATTATTTCCCGGGCTGCTTTTAATTCCCAATCCGCCCCTGTCCAGGTGCAAATATATAATTTGGGCTCCCCCCAAATCAAGTTCACAATATGCAACACAGCAGTGGGCCACATATGTACTTCACCTGCTGCACCAATGGTGATTCCACCTCTGGTTGGGATCATAACCGTGTTCATTCTAGCACCCACTATCTTTGAAAATCCATGCAGTTCCTCATCCCTGCCTGGGGTGTCACTGTCTGCTCTGGTGTTTCTAGCACAGGTCTGGTTTGCATATCAATGCTGATATACAGACCACACGGTGCTAGAAGCACCACAGCAGACACCCCAGGCAGGGAAGAGGAACTGCATGGGTTTTAAAAGATAGCGGGTGCTAGAATGAACACTACATAATATAGAGAACTGAATCATCTTGCTGCATCATTTGCAACATTGTACGTCAGGTGTCACAATGACCCACGTTAGGCTGATCTAATGTCCCAGGAGTCTGTAGCCGCTTCCCGAAATGCAAAAAAAGTTTCCAAGAGATTAGGTAAGCCAAACATAACGTAAAGCATGAATATACAGTACATCAGCAATCAATGGGAATCAATCCCTGACAAATAGCTTTAAGGATTTGAAACATTAGTGAGATCTGTCTGGAAGCAGAACACTGAGATCTACCAAAACAGATACATTTCACTGATCAAAGTTACCTAAAGTCCGTTAAGTTAGGCAAACCTCCCGCGTCATTGCCAACGGATGTGTTTTTAGGGCATGCTTAAATGAAATCACACCATCCAAAAAATAAGATAAAGATAATAATTATTTCTAATTCATTTCCTCAAAATCTTCTTCTACATAAAATCTTGATAGCTCTCCACAATGAATTATATTACAAACACTTATCTGAACCGCTCCGGCCAAGGACATGACCTGCAACATATATCTGTCTCCTTAATCTAGCTTAATGTTTGGGGAAAGATTGTACGGTTAAACTAGAAATAAAATAAAAAAGTTTGAATGATAAAATCCAAGTGAGACTAAAGAGACTTGTTTTAAGTAATACCCCTTTCACACCAGAAAACATATGGTCCCTGGATCATGCAGTGACATTTCCGGGTTGGCCCATTTTACACCGGCCTAGACCCTGCATTTTCTGGTGTGAGGGGGCAGCGGGGTCTGGGCAGCTGGGTCCAGACTGCAGGGATCTGGGCAGCGGCGGCTGGGCGCTTGTAGCGCTATTTGCCAGGCAGCGGGGCAGGAAGCGATGCTGGATTTAAAAAAAAAGATTGGCAGGACGCTCTCAGCCAATCAACGTCAGGCCAGTTTTTTTTTTAAATCCAGCAGCACTGGATGGGCCCTGACTTGGGGTCATAGCTGTAACCACCATAGTGGTCCAGCTCCCTGGATCACGGTGTAGCTCTCCATAGTAGTGAGTAGATACAGTACAAACCCCCACCACCATGAACAAACTGTTTCTATGGGTTTCCCTAAACCAGTGATGACTAACCTTGACACTCCAGCTGTTGTTTAACTACACATCCCAGCATGCCCTGCTACAGTTTTACTATTTGACCATGCTAAAACTAATTCCGGTCATGCTGGGATGTGTAGTTCAACAACAGCTGGAGTGTGAAGGTTAGCCATCACTGCCCTAAACCATAGCTAACAATCTTGCCTCTGGGTCTCTCTGCTATATAATGAAAATCACAATGTAGGTTCCCTTTAAGTATTTATGAAACAAGTACAATCTTAAACACCACAATGGGAGTAAAAATGCCAGTTGGTTTAGCGACACTAGTAACAATAGCTCTGTTTTGAAAATGCACAGCTGTACCTCTAATGACTTCACCACTTCTGCTCTTCCATTGATTGTAGGTGTCCCCCATCATTTTATTCTTGGTCCTCTGCTTCTCTATCTCTATATGTCCTCTCTGGGTGAGCTTATTTGCTCACTTAACTTCCACTATCACCTCTATGCTGATAATACTAAAATCTACCGCTCCTTTCCTGATCTCTCTCCTTCCATCCTCACTCATATCTTCAACTGTCTCTCTGCTATCTACTCCTGGATGACCCAGCGCTTTTTTAGACTTAAAATATCAAAGACTAAGCTGACCTCTTCCCACCCTCCAGCATAAAACCTGACCATCTCTCATCCTAACCTACTGTTTATGCCCACTTCTTTCCCTTTTGTGTCACCCCTGTCTGTCTAACCCTCCCCTTTTACAATGTAAGCTCTCACGGGCAGGGCCCTCTCTCCTCTTGTGCCTTTCTTAGAATATATAAACCTCTGCCACCCTGATGATTGCTTCAGTGTCCTGTCCCCTGATGCAACTATCCATATTTACCATGTACTTGTCCTAAACTGTCTTGTACTGTAATTTGATATATGTTTTTGCTCCTAATTATGCTTTGTAAAGCACTGCGGAATCTGTGTGCGCTATATAAGAAACTGTTAATAAATAAATAAATAAATAAGTGCAAGATCTGCTTTTATGCATTTCCCATTAATAAAAAATGTATTTGAAATGAGCTAATGGGTGTGTAAGCCTTAATACATTGGTATGGGATGATGTCACCTAGAGGGTTACAGAGGAGTACACCAATGCATTAAATAGTCATTTATATCAGCATTTGCTTTACCCTTATTAGTAAGATGCAAATGATGGGAGTCTAAGTGAACACACAGAAATAAAAACATATTTAATGCATACTTCTGGTTCATCGTGTGGATATGTGTTAACACACCCTAAACAAGTAAAGACACTTTTCTTGTACAATCAAACACTTGTACACCAACACCTATTAGAAAAACAGAGCTGCGGCATGAAAGTCAGAGATCTTTAACATTGAAAATATTCACATCCATTTCTTCATAATGTTTTCCAAGACTCAGCGGGGCTACTGCTGCTAGCGACACTGGGACTGATTCAGAGATGGTCGTAAATTCCATTGCAGCTACAATCCGAATGCAGAGGTTGTGCACCAATATGCAAGTGTCACAGCCTCTGAGAAGCCAACTGGCGGGGTTCCAGATTCGCTGCTTGGGTACAAAGATGCAACATCAGATGCACATTGGTCATCATCGAACCCTATTTTCTTGCGCCATACTTGTTGGTAGTAAAGTGCCAGATCCATTTTTGTGTGTTGGATCACAGTTGCCCTAAATACGGTTGCAACATGCCTGTGTTTGAACCACCAACCACCAGGCACCCGCCCCACCCTCCGTTGTTGCACACATATGCTCCTTGTGTGACTTATAAACACGCGCAATGGAAAAATAAGAATTGCTCCACTGTGTCAGGCATAGGATCTGCGTCCATCTCTGAATCAGAGCCACTGCCTGGAGAGCTGCTTTGTAGCAACATTGTCCATGGCCTACAAGTGGCAATAATTTAACGGTGTATGTTCTCTGAAGCTAGAGCACTGTTGAGCGACAGGTGGCCCTGGGGCCTCATGCGATCCTTCAAGCTGTCACTTGAAGCCAATCTCTCCAGATCTTCCTCCTGCTGGTATAGTTTAGAATGCTCATGTACAAGATGTGACAGGTATATTTTCAATGTTTAAATGGATTAAGTTTAGTTTGAAGAGAAATGTGCTGCACCTATTGAAGGTTAGTGTGCCCGGCAGCCTAATTTGGCCTCCCAAAGTGCATCTGGTTGTCTATCACTGTTCTTGATGGGGTGTGTGTAAAATAATAATCACTGAAAAGACCAGTTATCCGGAGAGTGCGGCAACTCATCATCTGCATACAAACACACAGGTGCAACCATAAGGAAACATTGCAGGACTTTAATTTTCACAGAGCCCCAGGCTAGCGATAGCGCCAATCATGGTAACCACCAACCCCCATGTGTGTTTAGCTTTGGGCTAAATGAACAGATCACTGGATACACAATGCTTTTTTGTTGGCTGCTGACTACATAGAGGGTGTTACAGACACTGTCACAATTTTCCATCTGCTTCATTTAAAATCATATTTTGATCATTTAAATCGTCTTTTTTGGTGGTTACACACATTTCAATTCCTGTCCAAACAATAACACGGTCTGACAAACCTGTCCTCGAGCATATGTTTTGATTTTACAGTCAGAACGCTACAATATGCCAGTGTAGACCAAATTCATAGATGTACTGTGTTGTGTAGAACAGCTTTAAAGACCTTATTTACTCAATACTCTAGAGGAGTCCTGCAGGATTTAACTGTCTGTGCCCTGCTTCTCTCATTTCTGGATTAAACGGGCTCCTCCACCCTACGGAGCGTATCTCTAGGGGAGACGGCACTAGATACACAGTGACACTGCTGCAGAAACAGAGTACAGACAGCAACAGTGTATGTAACTTAAAAAACATATCAGGCTTATAAATGCCCTACTATAGAAAATATCATAATACTAGACTCTAATACTAATAAAATAATAAATAATGAAACTGTATCTGCACAAATGATAAACATCATCCACCAGATTTAAGGAAAGGACTAGATGGGTCAAGGGGTTCTTATTTGCCATGAAATGTTTCTATATCCCCACAGTCTTTGGAAAAGACATTTTGTGCACAGCTGAAACCTCATCGCACTTTATAAACAAAACCATTCTGTCATTAACAACTTCCTGTTTGTGTCACTACTGAAATGAAACATTAGGGAAACTGCACCACGTGACAGCCATTAGTTACAGCCCTGTTGTTCTCTGGAACACTGCCCTGTCTCAGCTTCATGATGTTCTGCAGGATGCAGTTATCGACACAACAAACTGTGACTGTTGCTGAATGTTTGTATTATCAGCAACAACCACAAAACCCAACATATTCTGCTAGTCAATTGTATTTGGCAGCAGAAGGAAGGAGTCACCATACTGCTCACCAAGTTATAAGCCAGGGGGCAGAACAATTTAAAACCGTGTTTTTCACCCACTGTGCCGTGACAAACTAGTGTGAGTCGAGCTGTTCTCAAGTGTGTCCCCAGATCTAGAGATGCCCAAACCAGTTTACAGCCACCACCAGTTGTGGTGCTTTTCATGTTACAGGTAGAGTATCCGCTATCCGGACATCCCTTATCCGAATTATTCCAAAAACCGTGGTTTTTGGAATCATTCGAATTTTTTTTTTTTTTTTTTTACCCCCCCCTAACCCTCTTTTCATACTTACCAAGTCCCCAGGCGTCCACAGCAGGCCTCCGGCATCTTCTCCAGGGTCTCCAGCGGTCCCAGGAATGCATTGCGCGAGTGTGCGCGCGCGCCGGTGACGTCACCGGTGCGCGCGCACACTCGCGCAATGCATTCCTGGGACCGCTGGAGACCCTGGAGAAGATGCCGGAGGCCTGCTGTGGACGCCCAGGGACTGTGTGGACGCCGAGGGACCACCGGACACCATCAGGGGACAGGTAAGTATGCTTTAAAAAAATATATTCCAAAAACCGCAAAATTCCCCTATCCGGAATGCTCGTGGTCCCGAGCATTTCGGATAGGGGATACTCAACCTGTATTAGCTTTTCATGTAAAGAGCAAATGTACTTTATTTTTGTCACCTGTGGGGACCAGTGTGATTGTTTTTCATATGGGGACCAATAGTTTTTTTTTCCTCCTGTGGGCACCAATGTGTTTTACCCTATGGGGATCTTATGGAGTGCCTTGGCAATTTTGAAATTTTATTTCAAGTGCCGCAAGGTAAAAAGGTGGAAAATCACCGATTTAAGATATATCTAAAGCTTGGTGCACACAATGCGATTCACGGCACCGCCGATATTGTTAAAAATATCATTCAGTGATATCACCTGGCCGATCGCTGAATATGTAGTCATTGATGACATAGGCAGATTTGACTGCATGTTCAGATGACACATGGGGAAGGTTATCTGAACATGCAGTCAAAAATCACGTAGTGCAGGGATTCCCAAACTTTTTTGAATCACGGCACCCTAGATAAATCAGAGTATTTTTCAGAGTACCCCATGTTACCAAGAATAAAAAATAATAATAATTCAATTAAATAAGTTGTACTTAAATGTCATCCTTAGGTCCAGTTATGTGGTGAGGAACATGATTCACTTCTGTTTATCCACATATTTTATAATTGAAAGCCACAAGCACTGATTTTGCCCATTACGTTGACCCTAAACAATTTGAATTGGTTCTGGACTGCCAACCTGAGGCACCTCTGCAAGTGCTCCGAGGCACCCCAGGGAGCCTAGGCGCACAATTTGGGAACCACGGACGTAGTGTATGTGAAAAAAATCCTGTAGTATGTACGTACCTTTATATTTATGTTCATTTACGTTCACTTACAGGCTGCTTTAGAATTACGAGTAAATGCAGATATTAGGCATATAACATTTTGGGGTTGGGATCCTTTGGTCTACAGCATGATGGTCGACACCATTAGGTCGACATGGTTATAGGTCGAAAGGTCATTAGTTCGACAATGTCTATGTCGACAGTCAAAAGGCCGACATGGGGTTTTCACAGTTTTTTTAGCTGAATGTCAACACAGTCGACATGGACACATTTTCAAGTGCACCACATCCCCTCGCATCACTCGCTATGCATCTGGCACGGTGCCTCACTACGCCCGGCACACTATTCTATTCTCCCACCACGCCCTAGTGGATGGTAGGGCATGATACACCACCTGTCGGCACATGTTGGCTCAAAAAGCAGGAAAAAAACCATGTCGACCTAATCACCTGTCGAACTACACCCATGTCGACCTTTACCCATGTCAACCTAATGGTGTCGACCAAATTACCGTATCCCAACATTTTGTTACAGGATGGGGGAATACTTTATGCACAAAATAAATTAAAGATATGAGGGTGTGGTGTTTGTGGAGCAATAATCCAGCATCAAACCACAGCTGGCCAAGCGTGTGTGTATTATGTGCCAGTACATTAGGATACTTGGCACACAACAAGAAAATGCACAGTAGTGCCCATCTCTGTAAAACCACACAAAGCTATTTCTGCTCTCCAAGCTGCTGTAGTTCTAGGCCTTCTGTTGGGAATAACCCTTATCTGAAAAGCAAGAGAGCACATTATAGGAATGCAAGGTTACAGATCATCACATTTACGGCTTCATTCTGCTGCCAGGATAGTTTCATTAAAACTTTTTCAACTCATTTCAGAGTTGGTCCTTAGAGGCAAAGACTAGCACTGGCAAGTTACAGTTCTTATCAGTAGCACCGCTAAGTTGTTATTGTTTTAATGTTCTTTATCTCCTTAGACATTTCAATGTAATTAAATTAGATTTTGGCTCTTGTATTATTTATCAACGGTTATGCAGTTCTTTGCTTGCAGGGTGGTCAACATACTGTAGCTCCTGGATACAGACTATCCATTTATAGGGCTGATCAGCTGATAATTGGCTAGTACACCCGATAATTGGATAGTGGATATGCAAGCACATTGGAGTGTTTGTGGACAATAATACTGCTTCCAAATCGCAAAATGAAGGTTCGCACCGGGACTTTGAAACGGATCAGTCCCAGTGCGAGCCTTTATTTTGGGATGTTCACAACCCCACAGTGAACCGGCAATAATGCGGTTCGCTGACATCATCCGGTGGTGCGTCGGAGAGTTGGCGTGTCATCAGGGGCAGGGGAGGAGGCAACGCTTACAGCTGGTGGTGCCTCCTCCATAGTGTGAACATGAAACAGGTCGCTCAAACCCGTTTAACCCGTTCACACCACCAAGAAACATGGCAACGAACCAGTAAGAATTTTTTTTTACCAGTTCGTATAGCTGTGTTGCTGTGATTAAGGGACACGGTAACCCCTTTCACATCGCACTAATTACTGGGTCAAACCGGTTTGTACCCTGTAATTAGTTGTGATGTGAAAGGTGTATTAACGTCAAGTGCTCCTGCAAAAGCCAGATAGGGGGAGCAAGAAACCCCTGGCAGTTGGCAAGAAAACCTTAGCAGTGATCATGTACTGTAGGTAAAAATAATATGGGGTTCCCCTAAAACTATTTGTGGTGGTGGTGGTGGTGGGGGTGGGGGTTTGCAAAATATCTAGTTACGCCACTGAAAGGAAAATACACATAAGAATTTGCTCCTTGTGTAAAGGTACACACCGATCTGATAATCACTCCACACTACTGTACTATGTGGCCGATCAGCCAAGAATTTCCAGTTAAAAAAAATGAGCAGACTTTGGTATAATTACTAAATGTGGACAATGGTGTCAGAAAGTGGTAAACGCAATCTACAAAAACAATCACATATTTATATGGAAAATATTCATTACGCTATGCATAATATGAAAGGGTCTCCTCACTTTTTTTTCTACTCAAGTAAACAAAATGGCAATATTATAGTATTAGGTATTATACAGATATCCATCAAGCAGGCTGGTTTATATTATAAATAAGGACTTTTTAGTGCTGCCCATATGTAGAGGGTAGCTCTGTGAGGTTGGGGGTAAACAAACTGATTGCTACAATTTTTAGCAAAACTGCCACATTTACAGGGAGTTCTCTGTCTGGCCTGGCTCCAAGGAAATAGACTACTCTCTTGGGAGTGTCTGGCCACTACTTCTGAGGAGACGGTGGATTAGACACACTGCAAAATAATACGCTACAATATGATATATGCATAAGATAAAGACTATCATCAAGGACAAGGGGTAGCTCGTAATTACTATTAAAATATGTTGCTTCTATTTAGCTAAAAATATAACATTTTGCTTTGGAAAAAAAAAAGTTTTTCACTCATTGTCCTTCAAAAGAAGAATGTGCAAACTGTATTTCTATTGATAGCTGAGCCTTGTTATAAAATGGTCTGCTTCTTTGTCACTGAGATGTTGAATCCACCTGGGTCAAGTTTTCAAACACTTATTCTCATCTCTGCATCACAGAAAGCCATTGTTCCCTCAGTGCCCTCTTGTGTCTGTCAGCTCCTGACCTGGAAAACTTCAGCTAAAGGAAACCAGGGGACAGATGTCACAGAAGGAAATATCATGTTTCTGTCTAAATTAACTAATGGACTGAAATATTATTTAAAAAAAAAAAAAAAAATCACCACCCATGTTACAGTCATAAATAGTTTGTTAGGTAAGGCAGGATGTTACAGGCCAATATACCAGTATTTTGATGGAAATCTATCCCTTTGTATATACACAGCTCAAAAGTCTGGTTGCGATAACGGCACATAGGAGCTTTGTGCAGCCATATTGAGTGGTCTAGCTTTACTGCCAGTGACCAGAGATGAATTGTCCTCAGCCCCTACTCTCACAGTTGAATTGTACCCCAAAGAAGATGAAGGGCTAAACCGTCTTTCTCAGAGACGAGCTGCTTCAGACAGCTCACGCCATACAATTTTTTTTATCTACATGCTCATTGCCAGAGGCTTCATGCTCATTGCCTGGGGCTTCATGCTTAATCCTTTGATTGCCAAGTGAATTTGTCAAAATAGTTGTGAAAATTGCCAAGCAAACATTTTTATTCATCATAATGACCTGTAATGTTTACCTTATATAGGAAATAAGGTTTTTTTTACACAACATTTTTTATTTGACTTTATATCACAAAAGTAAACAACAATGGCATTTTTAGTGGATATTTTGCGCATCCCTACAGAGATGTTGGCACTCAAAGGGATAATGGCGTGCGAGCACTTCTGGAATCTGACACTTCCGAGTAGCGCTATACATGCTCATAGGTGGCAATTTATGTTTTTGCTGGTGGGTGCTCAAGCCAAAAATATAGAGGAGTGGCTTCATGGGGAAGGGGTGTGGCCACAAAATAATACCAATTTATATTACGGAGCACAGTTGTCTCCAATATTAAAATTACGGCAACAGAGTTCCACATACATAAATGCCCCCACAGTGCAGGTACATAAATGCCCCCACAGTACAGGTACTCCGCGGACAGAATACACTCTTCCCAGCATACTGTTTCCCAGGTGGCGGGTCCGGCGATGTGGGTGCTGCAGCTGCAAATTAGCAAGTTAATATGGCGACCCAGCAGCGGGACTCGGGTCCGTGGGTGCTCATCAATTTCCGTGGGTGCTTGGGCCCTTGAGCACCCACAGAATCGGCACCTATGTACATGCTCCATTTCCCTGTCAGAGATCCAGTTGGGCCTCTAGCGTCTAAGTTCCTCAAGGCGGTGGCCAGTTTTGGAGGGATCTTTGCAGCAGATCTGCATAAAACAGGCCCCCACGTGGCTCTGACTCCATGTCACCGCTTTTATTGCGGTGGCATTGCTATGCCACTAGCCATACACCTTCATTACAGTCCAGGGACCAAAGTATTCTGGAGGTACTGTTTCCCCTCTCTGTGACACTAGTTGATACCTCGTACCTGGAGGAAAGCACTGGACTTGAGGTGTTCCGCTCGCAGGATTTGAGGGGTGGTGAGGCAGAGACAAAAAATAAGTAAACCCGTGGTAAGAAAGAAGCATGCTAACTTCAATTCCACAATCTTGTACATCCTATATAATAAAAGGTAAATGCAGCTCCCCACCTGTTTTTAACTCCAACAGACACTAGATGGCACCTGACATAGCAAAGTAAGTTTTGGTCTCTTTCGGCACACAACTGCTGGCACTGATATTATTGCGCCATTTTGAGGGACTGGTAACTAGTTTATTATATTTGCCACAAAACACTGCATGATACACTGATCAGTCACTGCAAGGTTACGAAATGATACAATGGCAGTGCAGTACGGCCTTTAGAAAGAGGCTAGAAGGACTGGTTGTACATTGCAGTGTCTTCAAGAAGACACTTGTCAAAATCCCAAAGTCAACTGCTTTTTTCTCTGTTAATGAGTGAGGCCAAGATTGCTGTCTCAGCCCTTTATGGATGTAGAAAAGATTTGAGCCTCCAGGGACATCTGTCCCACATTAAAATAAATGAAGGGAGAATGTTTAAAAAAGGTTTTTAAAGGTCTATGATAGCAGCAAATGGAAATTTAATATGCATTAATTCTATTGACTTTTGGGTTCTACTGTCCTTTTTACATTATTATTAATAAGCTAAAAACGTCTCTTTCCTTCAGGCTACTAACCAGCGCTATGTGGTTATGTTATTAGCAGCCAGGTGCGGTGCTCCTTACTCCTGAATAAATTATTTGGTGTAGGGTAACTCAGCCACTGATGCCGATCCTCTGTCACTGGATATGGAAGACAAGTGATGTGACAACAGATGCTGCCTGTCACATATCAACAAAAGGATGGATGTAAGGGAAAATGGTAAGATACGAAAAACACATCCTTAGGGTATAGACTGACGAGACCTTAAAATGCTTCTGAGAGCAGTTGCAGAATACTTTCAGACAAAAGGTCTGTCACAAACACAAGGCAACGCATTGTTATTTTAAAACTAACACAACAATAAAAATAAATTCCATAAGGCTACTGTCACACAGGTGCTTGGAATGGTGGCTCCTTTCTTGCTCATGAGTTTAAAAGTAATTAAAATAAAACAGAGGGGTCTATTTACTTAGCATTGGAAAGAGATAAAGTGGACAGGGATAAAGCACCAGACAAAAAGCTCCTAACGACAATGTTAAGGAATGTGTTAGGATCTTTCTGTTTTTTTTTTAAGGTGTGTACATATTGTGCGATCTGGTGGCCAGCAATATTGAATTGATATAGTCGGGGTGCCAGCATAGGCTGGCAGGGAGGGAGGAACGCCATACATTGGGGGGGTAGGGGTTGTACTTGGGCAATTGTGCACTGAGCAGCATGGTCCTCCTTTTGATCTAGCAGAAATAGACTTGCCTGCACAGTCTATTTCTGCTTTTGATTCCAATGCCACTGGGCCACGTATCGGTATAGAATCTAGATTGATTGTGGCTTGATACTGTGCAATTCCGACTAACTTTCTATTTGATTTTGACTTTATAGTCAAAATTAAATAGAAAGTTCATCAGAATTGCATGGTGTGAACACAATATTACTTTATCTCTATCCACGGCTTAGTAAACAGACCAGGGTTGACAAGCTTTTGGTCAGCAAACCAAGGGGTGGAGTTAGCTGGTGTGATGCAATTAGGGGGTGGGGCGGGCAGCGGGAGCCTTATAGGGGCTGTGGCAAATGTGATATCACCATCCTGGTCACGCCCCCTGCTGCAAAATGTATGTATTACAGGCATTGCACAGCAGGGGAGGGGCCACAGTGACACAAATCTCACCATTTTATCCCTGTGGACCCTGCACCAAGGGGTTGTTGCGGGGAATTTGCCCACCTTCCAGGTGGGCTGGGAAGGGCCCCTAATTTTTGGGAGCCTCCTGACCATTTCAGGACGGTATAATATGAAATAGACCCCAGATGCACTATCTTGCAGGCAGCCAGTGGAGAGAGAGAGCTATGTGGTATGAAAAGCATGGCAGCTGCATTTTGTACAAGCGGTAAGCCATTTAATAACAGTTTCTTATATAGCGCACACATATTCCGCAGCGCTGTACAGAGAATATTTTAACAATCACATCAGTCCTTGCCCTAGTGGCGCTTACAATCTATGTACCTTACCACATGTACACGCACACTCATTAATTCTAGGGTTAATTTTTGTTAGAAGCCAAATAACCTACCAGTATATTTTTGGAATGTGGGAGGAAACCGGAATACCCGGAGGAAACCCACGCAAGTACGGGGAGAGTATACCATTTCCGCACAGTTTGAATTGAACCCATGACCTCAGTGCTGTGAGGCAGTAATGCTAACCATTACACCATCCGTACTGACCCATTCTGGAAAGCAGTGGATATGTTACTGCAGTAAGCACTTCAGCAGTATATGAGGCAAGCACATGATCTGTCAAGTTACTTTACCCCATGCTTTACGGTTTCCAAGCAAAGTATTGTTTAGTGCTATGCGGTGTGTGTTGTGTGTTTGTGTGTGATGTGATGTTAGGAAGGGGGATGCATATAGAAAAACCAAAGAAATAATGAGCATTTGGCAAAAAAAAAAAATAACTTTAATCATTACAATTTCACATTTTTATTTTTAATATTCAATTAAAGTAAAATGGTGCTTACAGTTCACCATGGTCTGAAAGATTTAAAAAGGACACCCAGAAGAAAACCCATTAGCTTCTGTACAGGAAGGGAGGCTGGAGGTTAAACAGATCTCAGCGTCCTGTCTAGTCTCTCAGGAAATTTTTTTTTATAATTAATATTCCTATGAATGATGGTTTGTTTTTATGGGGGAGGGGGGTTGGGCTAAGACAGAATTTTGCAAGTTTACGATTGCCACTAAAACTTTGTATAGAAACTTGGGACACACCCGGAATTTTAGAAACCCTAACTGAGACTCAAGGAAGAATCTGTGTGATCCCTAGACATGGGGGTGGTGGATAATAATTGTCCATATTGTTGTAAAAGAACACAGATTAGGCTAAATAAAATAAACAAACAAAGCCACATTCTACAGTATAAGGAACCTGTATGCTATGCTAGCTAGCCCTGTATCGTGTTGCGTACTGATGTGATACAGATATCTGTTCTCAAAAAGTTTGTACTAGGGAGAGAGAACCTTCTGTCCGCTGATGACATGAAGGTGCAAAAAAAGCTGATGCAAGTTGGAAAGACCCAGTGAAATACAGCAATAGAGATTATGGGAGCAAGAGCTTGTCACTGACTTCCCAAGAGAGTGATCACTTCCTTCAGTAGGCTGCTTGCAGGCTGCTGATGTAACGTAGAATCTCCATTAAATCAGTGCATGCATTAACTTTTGTAATAGATGCTGAGCAAAAATGAGACTTAACAGAAGGATGTATAAGCAGCAGTTCTACGACTGGTCATGTGAAACCATTACCCTAGTTACACCAGACAAATTCCTTGAGTCAGTCCCACTTGCTAAATGAGATGATCTTGAATACAGCAGTTTGTGGTGATGGGTTATATCAGAGTTGCAAGACAAAAGCAAGATGAGCAACTGCTCTAAGTGTTGCTGTGGAAAGCTCAACAAAGACATTCATCAATTTTTAAGTGGCTTATAGCAGCTGTACTTGGATTTAAATGCATGGATTAGTATATTCCCAACTGCATAATATAGGGATATTAGACCTCATAGTGTCACACTCTATGGTGGTGATATAAATATTTTTTGGGGCACCCATATTTGCATCAGGCAAAGGGGGCGGGACCCCACATCACAACCCCTGTTTGTCATCATCTTAGAGGTGTGCCCAGCGATCCTACAGTAGTTGGGCAGGCCCCAGCTCCTCTCCCTGCATTACTAGATTTTATGCAGATTCAGTGATAACTGACTGCCTTGCAGAGCAGAGGTGATCACTGCCCCCCACCCCCACAGGACACTGACCCGCATGTAGGACAGCAGGACTGTCCCGATGTAATTGTGACAGTTGGAAGGTATGACAAATGTGTGAAAAAAATGAACCCTCCTGAGGTAACAGGCATAAATAATGAAAAAAATAATTTTCGATCGGAGCTGCATTGGAATAAAAAAAAATGAAAAGAAAAAGGCTTAGTTTTATAACGTGTATAGGTAGAATATTTTTTTGGCTGCCTGTTCCCAGGCAGCCAAAAAAAGATTCTACCTATACACATTATAAAACTAAGCCATTTTCTTTTCATTTTTTTTATTCCAATGCTACATTTTTCCTACATTTATACCTCCTGCAATATATACGGTTGGAAAATGACAAACCACTTGGACAGAGAACTTGTCAGTCTCTCAGCAGAAGGCAATATGTTTACCCTTTGGGGATCTGCTCGCCTTATCCTGTGTTTTAGCCTGTGGTTACTTAACACTGCAACCACGATGGCTACAAGACAAGTGTACTGCAGTCTGGGCTCTATTTAATAAAAAGGATTAGGGTAGTGTAGTAGGGAGGAGGGGAGAAAGACTAACACTCTCTGCGCAATCCGAGTTGTGTTGCTCGAAGGAGGACGTTTTGTCAAATAAAAGTCGTAGTAGCTTTCATGACATCATCGCCTCTAGCAGATGTGACACGTTCCAACACTATTCATCCAGCCAGCTGGCAAGCTCAGTATGACTACAGAATAAATTAGCAAGTTAAATGATCTCCTTCTCACTTCCACGGCATTACCACAATAAGACTGGACCGATGCCGCGTGGATACAGGAAGGATTGAGTTTCCCATATGCATTTCACAACCAAAATTTACAACAATGCACACAATGGAATAATAAAAAATAGACTGTCATGTGTTTGAATGGCATTTAACCATTGTGTCTCTTTGCAGGTTTTGCCTAAGGACTTAAGGTTTCATTTTTTTTTTTAAACACCTTGATATAGATAGATGCTTCCAGCTACACCGTTGCGGCCTACATCATTCTGTGGCGGGAGCGCGATGTGTACAAGCTACAGCATTTAGCAGTACAGTTTCATTAGGTATGGTCGATTTCTATTAGTTATAGAACTGTATAGACATTCTATTTGGAAGGTCAAATATAAACGATGGTTTCAGTGCTGTATTCAGAGATTAGTTGCACTAGACACTTGTGAATGAAGATGCCCTTTTGAATAATATTACATTATCGTCTCAAACTTTTTATGACCCAAATGCATGATATTTAAAGATGAATAGTTGTCAGGTTTTCACTATGTCTTCATTAATTTAACACATTTAATTGTACTAAAAACTGAGCATTTTAAGCATCCGGATCCTGGTGCCTGGTACAAAAAAAAAAAAAAAACAGCTCCCAAGCCCTGGAGGCTAATGAAATATTCAGACTCCGGACCAGAAGCCATCACTAATCTCTCTCTCCACCCACAGAGCATAGGAACTCGGTCACTGGGACTAATCACTGGAGATCTTATTGATTGCATCCGCAGTGAGTTCACAGGATGTCAGAGTTCGCTGCAGGAGGCGCTATCACCAACTGGTGCCAAGGTATGAGATTTTTACAAAAAAACTATAAAAAAAATCCCTTCCTTTCCTAACAGGTTAAAATGTTCATCCATTTTTTTTATATGCCTTACAGTATTCTAGGAACCCTTCCTTCTATAATATACACAATCAAAGAATATAAGAATTATAATAAGTGAAATACAATGGAATCATCTGTATCAAGGACAGACTGCCCAATCGGGATATAGGGGAAAATTGGATGCCCCCCTAGACCCCCAGAAAGGTGGGAATGTGTCCTAACATCTCCCTGGACCCCCCACCTCGGAAGCCCACTTAGAAGCACAAGTTGCCAGCCAAGCGGGACCCTATGATTCAATTTGCACCGAATGGCATCATAGTAGACCCGTCCCCCGCTATACAATACCAGATTTATAGCACTGTATAGCAGGGGTGGAGCTACGATAATAAACTTGCGTCCCCACCACCCTGAAGCACAGTGCATCTCAAATTGGACCATGACCCCTCCCCTAGCAACAACCAGAGGGCATGGACACACACCCCTCTGGAGGCTGGCCACCCTTAATTTTCCCTGGTGCCCCAGTCCGACACTAGTGTGTATTTTTCCACCCTTTATTAAAAAAGGTGCTCTGAAAATGTAAATTAAGTAAATCTTTACAGACAACAGAACCTGATAAATAGGTTTCAGTCATGAAATATACAGCATATTATATAGCATATCACACCATAAACATACAATATTTTGTTAGTAGACTTTTGTAACCAAACATACTTTTTGCCAGAGGGAAATATAAGCTTGTGGTTTGTCAGAGCCGTTTCAAAAATGTTTTTTTTTTCTATGTATTTATCTATAATAAGATTCGTTAAAATTTTGTACCTTTAAAAGACAAAAGGCCTGACAGCTACTTCAGCAGCGTCAATCTAGGTTGATAAACTGGTTTTCGGGGAAGATCAAATAAGACATAAGTATGGACAGGCATGCGTGAAAAAACGACAAATACCACTGTAATAACCATTTCAAGTAACAATTACTTCACAAGACCCATCAGTGCTGCACGGAGGAGCTACGGGAGAACAGCGAAAAGACAACTAAATGCTGCAAGAATTTTGTGCAGAAACAATTAACCCCAGACAGTAATGTCTGTTTGCCTGATGTGGTCTCATACACAGGGATATTGAAATACATAGCTGAACTGGAGGTGAAGCGAGCGATAGCATACCTCCCAACTGTCCCACTTATCGCGGGAACGTCCTGGTTTTTTGGGACCTTCCCGCATCCCTCCTGCGACTGCCAGTATCCAGCAGTGGGGGGGGGGCAGTGTGGAGCCTCCCCTGGCGTCTATTCTTGCAGCCAGAGGGGCTGGGGGCATAGCCAGCAGCTCACGGAGCTGATGGGCATGCCCCCACAGTGGCGAAAATGCGTCAGCGGCGTGGGTGTAGCCACGCCCCCTAAAAAATCTGCTGTCTTCAAATGTTGGGAGGTATGCGATTGTCACAAAGTGTATGGTATACGGGTTAAATAGCTTCTATTATTTATTTTAAGCACTTATAGGCCTGATATAGAATAGTACCGCTTGGCTACGACTGCAGTTACCCCAAGTGTATCAGCCCCTTTTTCTGCATGTGTTGTGGCAAGGATCTGCAGATTACCTGCACAAGGTGGCCAGTATGAGAAAGCTTAGGCTTGCTAAGTTGGCTGATGCTGGAAACATCGCTACTACTGGCTTAACTTTATGATCTGGGGCCAGACAGGAGTAACGGGGCCTTGGGTGGAGGGAGCATGGTCCTCACCATTGTCATTTTGGGGTGTGCCAGGCGCTTCATGAGCAGTCCCAGCTTCCCTCAATGCACTGCTGCATGCCAGGACGCTGCTGCCCACTGGTGGGACAACGGGCCAGGGTCCAACTTTCTGTAATTCGGGATAGTCGGGGAGGTATGCTAATCATCTAATGGTCACAACAGTGAACCAATATTGCATCTTCAGGCGCAGCACTCCTATCTGCAGAGCCGTCAGGCTGCCCCTTGGGTAAATTGTAGTTACACAACAGCTGGAGAACCACAGGTTGGTGTGGCCTGGTTTGTAGGATGGAAAAAACAAAGAAAACAAAATAGGCAGCTAGTCTAAAACAGGGATTCTGTCAAACAGTTTTAAACAGTTACTTCATAATGACTACTGGTTCCACTCCAGACCTCTTTTTACAGTAAACAAGAATGAATGATTGCATGAGAATCTTATACATACCAAAACCACAATTCTGACTATTCTTCTACTTCAAAAAAAGACAGCAATCCCTTCCCATCTTACCTCAAATACCCACCCTTTAATTATACTTCTGGGAGGATGCAGCATTCTTTCCAGTCATTGGTAATGAGTGGGTGCTGCAAGCCAGAAAGTAATTACAAACTTTAAAAACATGTAGGCGCCTTCTCCAAGCAAAATAAAAGGTCTGCTGTACTCTGGCCTCCTCCAGAGTACACCTTTTTAGTCAGAGATTCAGACTGTCGGCATACATAGAAGAAAACGTCTGAGTACAGATTGCCATTAAAGACAGTGGCGGGGAGGTTGGTTCTGATGGGCATATTGTTATTTTCTACGAGACCTCCCACACTTCCCCTACAAATACAATGTTTGGACTGTAAGCCCAGGAAGCAGACAGACTTCCCAGAATCCTTTGTTACCACCTTCACAAATCAAATAGACACTATATTTTTTCCACTTGAGCACAGGCTCCAACTAATAGCTAGTCTCATATGTATAACTTTTTAATAGAAAAACAAAGCATTGTTTTTCTTTATATACTGTACTAGCGCAGCCTGTCACTGCGAGACAAGCAGAGACAGCCCAGCAGATTTGCCACATTGCTACCAGTGTTTGTTCTTATTTGCAGCAATGTAAATTCCAGCTGTGTTTAAAATGAAGACCTGAGAAACTACTATTTGTGCGTGTTGTGTTTTATACTACTACTACGAACAGAAACAATAGTTTTTCACTGCAGAAGAAAAAGCTGTGTCCTGGCTTTTTGTGTATAATATTGGTTGTTGTTTTTTTTTTCTATCTAGGAATAACTTAAATATGTATTATTCACTGTACAAGGGAATGTACTGTAGTTAATGTTATAACTTTTATAGCTTAGTAATTACAGAATATTACTACATTACCTCAGCTGGATAGGTCAGCATAATTAGCGACGGAGATTATGGAATATTATGTTTTAATATTACTAATTATATTGTTTAAAATTGTATTTCCACATTTTTGTTTGCCCAATGTGACTACCTCTGGCTGGGGCCTTCAGTGTTGCAGAAATTCTTAAATTGGCTTATTACAAAGTAAGTGGTAACATAGCTTCAAAAAAAGCAAAAGAAAAACACACAAATGGTCAAAACCATGCTTCACTACAGGGGAAAATGTGCAAAGAGATTTAGATTTGGGTGTGGTGTATTCTAACTGAAATCTAAATGACATTAAAAAAAGCTGTAGGCTACATGCTAAAGCAGCCAGAATTTACTCTACACAGAAACAATATAAAATTCGGCAACCCTGCGCTAATCAGATTTTTGGTGAATATGTATGAGAGAGAGAGGGTGATATTGTTTGGAAGATGTGTTGGAAGCAGGACAAATGGGCAAGTGCATGGATTCGAGTGACTATGAAATCAAAGCATCTACATAATGCAGGGTGTTTTATCCAAAACTGCAGGTGTTGTGGGGTGTTCCTAGTATTCAGTGGTTAGTATCTACCAAAAGTGGTACAAGAAAGTAAACCGGTGACCTGGCAACAGGGTCATGGGTGCTCAAGGCTCACAGATACATGTGTGGAGTGAAGGCTAGCCAGTCTGGTCAGTACACAGAGTACATGGCAGCTGTATGGGTACAGAGAGTACATGCTAGCATCTATCCATCACCAAAAGATATCCATCAACAGGATGAATAGGGTCAGAAAGACAACCCAAAAAAAGTGGAAAAAAACCTCACGTCAACCTTTTTCAGTGTTGACCATTTTCATGTAGACCTTTTCATGTTTCGACCTATTGCCTGTTGACTAATATTGGGCAACATATTGACCATAGACCTAATGATCCCCACCCTTGACAGGCCCTGTGCATGTGCCTCATTCACCTGTGAAAGTTGGCACCAGAATTCATTATGGAAAGAGTGGCGGGTCAGTGGAGGCAGCGTGATGCTCTGCCAGGAAACCTCGCACACTTCTTCATGACAATAGTTTACCACAATGGCAGTGGCCTCTTAGCAGGATAACGTGCCCTGCCATGCTGCAGAAATTGTTCTGGAATGGACTGAGGTGGTTTTGGTGGTTATAGCGGAGGATAGCAGTGTGTGTGTGTGTGTGTGTGTGTGTGTGTGTGTGTGTGTGTGTAAGATAGTCCTGGCACTCGGTCAGTGGCTGCAAAGACTTGGGTGCCACTCAGTCCCCCATGGGAAGTATAAAGACAACACAACAAATAGTGTGAGTCAACGTTTCGGGCGGGAAGCCCTTTATCAAGTCATGTCTTGATAAAGGGCTACCTGCCCGAAACGTTGATATTTGTGTCAATTGAGTTTATTTGTGATAACTGCCGCCGTGCAGTACTGAAAATCTTGTGAGTGCCCTCTGCTGTGTTGCCTCTCTCTCCAATATATGTATATATATATATATGTATATATATATATATATATATATATATATATATATATATATATATATATATATATATATATATATATATATATATATATATATATATATATATAGATAGATAGATAGATATGTCTATAGTTTCATGATTGTACACAAGATCGTCCTTTATGAAAGCCACGGGTGCAGGCTACAGCAATCCTGCTTTAGCGCACCTGCCTCATTCTACAAAGTGTGTGTCAATCTATCATGATGAGATTTTGTAACTTTGTATTAATTACTTTTTCTAATTAAATACATTGTTAACGTTAAATGTCAGCTAAAGTCTCCCCGCAGAGACCTAGTGACAGAAACATCATTGGATTGCGGTAACATGCAAATTACAGCAAAAGGACAGATTTAATGGTAAAGTAACATCTTAACCTTTTCGCGGCTCTTCTGATAGGTACGGAAAATACAGATGAAATAGAAATTGACTGTAAATTGTTGTGGCAATTGATTCATAAAAAAAAAAATTAAACCATTACCATTTACAAAGTGTGACCAGACTCAGCAGATAGAAAGCCGTACCCTGCCCTATTCTTATCGGGGAACTTCCATATTTCGATAATATTTGTCTTTAGATTACTACACTATTTTCATGTCCGCTGCATAACTTTGTGACAATTTAGGAGAGATGATGTATTACATGGACTATTGCAGCACAACATTATTAATTATATTTTGCGGCGTTGGAATTTACCTTATGTCAGGCCGAGCATACACGGCTTCTGTAATATCGAGTGTTGTCTTCTGCGTGATTCATCCACTCCTGCTACATGCATTAATCAGCGCTGATCAATGGATGCCCTTTGATTTCCCTTCTCCGACGCTGAATCCCCAGTCATTAGCTATTATTGTATTGGGCAAAGATGTCATTCTTCTCTTTACTATTTTCAAAGAATGGCTAGTCTATCTCCATCGCTACACTCTGTCTGCACTCGTACTGCTGATTTCCGAGGCATCTTGGGTAGGCAAAAGACGCAGCGTTCATTTGTACTTGATTTACTCGGGGTTAATCAATCAGTAAGGAATGAAAGCTCAATACTAGGAATGTCTGGAGAGTTTAAACAACTTGCACAATTATTTGGCCTTCTAACATTTGTCCAATACGGTGACTGTCTCAGATGCGAAGAATGACTGCTTATCTGTCGGGTTGAATGTTCTAGGTGCCTTTTAAATCAAGGCAAGGTTTTAAAGGAGAACTAAGCTAAATCACCTAAGGACAAGTCAGACCCAATTCCCTTTGAGCGCCCCCTGACTATTTGGTGCTTGATGTGCCATTTTTACAAGCGATAAGTCACATGCGATTTATCACATATAAAACTCCCAGGGAGCTGCAGGTGGGGGACAAGAGAATAATAATAATAATAATAATAATAATAAAAAATAAAAAAATCAAAAGAATGTGCGGCTGCTGATTGGCTGACCAAGCGCTCTCAGCCAATAAGCGGCCGCCTATTCTTTTGTATGGGTTTTTTTTTTTTAAATGTCCAGCCCCCAGCCCGCCGTGGATACAGAGCAAGGGGAGCTGGCTGCCTGGAGCTTCCCCGGTCTGCAGATGTGTGTGCCAACAGTGCACACACCAAGTATTACGCCGTATCGAATGTGACATATCGTGGGTGCTAAAAAGAATCCACGATGTACCGCTGACAGCTGAACGCACGAGTTATATTACATGCAGCCGTCTGACCTCCAACTCCAGTCCCATGCGCACAGGATTGCACATTAGACCGGTTGTAATACACATGCAATTCGGGCCGATTTAACCTGATTTCTTGCCCCGATCCACTGGAATCGGGTGAAATCAGGCCTAGAATGCATAGTGTATGGGGGACCTTTAGAGCGCAGAAAAGACATACACAAGAACATTTGGGATACTTCAGTTTAAATAACTACTTATCACAGTCTCCATAGATTTATTCCCCTGGAATAAATATTAATTCAGTGGAATACATTGTTTTTACGATTTTTTATATTTTACAAACACAATTTTCTAACCTGCAAATTCTCAGGAGCAGCACATGCTTGAAAGCTGGAAGTGGCCACATTACATCTGATTACAGGCGATTATCATTTCCGGTTTACTTTTACTGCTTAAACAGTTGACACTGTAAAATGAGATGCTTCTGCAGTATGGTTATAAATGAAACGGACTGCTGTCCATTCTCCTAAGGCAGCACTGAAAATGGATCCTGCTATGAACATTCTACTTTCTAAAGTACTTTTCTGCCCATTCCCAGGGGTTTTCTTATATTAGAACTAAGTGAACTTTGGAGATATGATCTCAAAGTCAAACTGCCATGTTTACAAGACGGGATTGTGCTCGGAGTCTGGAATGCTTTAATGTAGACAGTTACTGGCTTATCGCACATTTAAAAGACCAGAACTACTCAAAGCAATGGCAGAAATTGGGTTATTACAATCAAAGTTGTTTTGTTTTCAGGCTTAAGAATTAGAAATTGAACATTTTACCAAGTTCTCTTCTATGGACCACACACCCCAATAACTCCCGAATAATTAATTAATCTTAGTTCAACACCTCTCCAATGCATAGTTACCTACCCTCCTGCATTCTGCAGGAGACTCCCTCAAATAACAGCAATCTCCCTCTCTTCCTCATTAGTCTAGCAATCTCCCTCATTTCACTTAACCCACATTATGTAGCGGTTACATTTTTGGGGAAAAAAGGAATGAGAGATAGATACATTTACATTGAATCATCAGCACCATTTCCCAGCACTTTATCAAGTATAGTAGCTCTTAATAACTGCTTTATGGATCATCTACATTTGGATAGAAGTCATTTTATACGATTTCTCTCAGATGCAGCAGTACACACGCTTCTAGGTGCCACGTTCACAATCTCTTTTTACAATCTCTCCATATATGGAACTAGACACGCCCTTTGGGTGGAGCATGACACACCCCCTCAACAGCCCAGCACACAGCAGCATATGCTTATGCACATAAACAATAAAAAAATATATATATTTTATTCCAATACTAAATATGGGCACCTACCGATTTATTAACTGGTAGCTAATAGCGATACACTAGTGTTCATTCTAGCACCCCGCACCTTTCAAATTCCATGCAGTTCCTCTTTCCTGCCTGGGGTGTCATACTCTTTTGTGGTGCTTGTAGGACTGCCTCATCTGTATTTCAGCAGAGTGATGCAGACCAAACTGTGGTAGAAGCACCAGAGCAGAGAGTGACATCCCAGGTACTCAGACAGCGTGTCGATAGCAAAGAAGCCACTTCCAGGCTCACTGCTCTTGCCACGCTGCGGAAAAGGTGGATCACTGTACTTGCCACAGGTTCTATTCTCCCTCTATGGGGCTGGTGGATCCCCCATGAGGGGGACTAGCCCCTGTAAGTTAGGCTCCTGACTGTCAGGCTTTTAAAACAGTTAGGATTCCGACGTCTGTCTACTGACCGTCAGAATCTCAACTGTTGGGAGGTCATACGGCACCTCTGACAACTCTCCATCCCATCGGCAATAAAAATGGTTATGTCTAGAATCTCATTAACACCAATTTCTGTAAAGAAATCCTGTAATATGTACTTATGTGATACCAGTGGAAATTCTGCACAATGCATGCATTATGGGAATAACCTGCACATGATTCTATAGTGTGATCAGCAACTGTGTGCCTGCTAACAGCCACGGAAGTGCTGTTGGCAATCATAATAATAGTAATGTTTGTGTTGATCCGACACTAAAAGTTAGGAAACGCAACTAATGTCAATACAATTTATTAAACCTAACAGGAAATGATGTCACCTCCTGCCTTTCACCTCTCTATGTAACGTCAAACTACTACACCTGTCGACAGCTCTCTTTCTACATGTATTGTTAATCTGTGGGAAAGCTGTGGACAGACAGAGGAAGTATAACAATCAGTCAGAAAAACCCTCGTCTCTCACGGCTTTTCCATTAATTGTATCCAAGTATCCCCTCCCATTTTTTTTTTTTTATTACTTGAAATCTCACCCCTATTTTTTGCCCAATTGACTGTGCTTGGCTACAGTCTGCTTCCTCTGGGAGTTTCCATGAATTGTTTATGCAGTGGGGAGCTGACTACAATTCACTGCTTTCCCCATTTAGGACCCAAGCATTATTAACCCAGCATCACGCTCACTATACACACTATAAACAGGAACCCAGGCGACAAAGTTAATAATCTGTGAAAAATACTGAGTGGTTGGTCTGTACTGCACCGCTGTTACTTTATCCTGCAATGCTATTTTTTTTTTTAAAGTTGCATTGTATGTAGTATATGGAGGTGATTCCGTAACACAAGCAACAACAAGTTATTTATGGCGCACGGGGAAGGAAGCAGAAAAATATAACAATAATTCACTAGACGAATATTTCACGGTGACCCTTCAGTGTATAAATCCTAAAGTTACAAAGCACACGCTTTAACATCTACAAAAATAGTAATAAATGGCCAATTTCTGATGCTCATGAGGTGATTTTTATACTAGCCCATAAAAACAGACTCAAATAGTTGCTCACTGCTTTATAGCTGCTCAATACACCCAGTTATCAATTGAATGAATTTAAGGGTGCATGCCCACTTGCTAGTCAATAAACTTATCCATACCGCCCAACTTTTTCAGTCGAAGAATAGGGAGCATCCGAAAAGGAGGTGTGGCATATGCAAATGAGGATGTGGCTTATGCAAATTAGGCTGCGCCCCAGTTTTTGGCCACTGCGCCGCTGAATAGACGCTTTGTGCCTGAGCCCCCCTCACCTGTGTCCGGGCAGCCTCCTGCTGTGCTGCCCGGAGCAGTGATCTCCTCCTCCCTGCACCGCTTCCGTGTACAGGTAGGAGGAAGCGAAGCCCTCACAGCCGGGTGAGGGTTCCCGGAGGGGGACCCGCTGCACATCGCCGGCCACCGCCTTTGCGTTAATAATCGCATATGTTACTGATGTGCAGCCGGGGTTATTAGAGAATCCCGCCCTTTGTGGGATAAAATATGACCACTTACAATCACAGGGCAAGGGACAGCTCTTGCGATAAGAGCTGTCCGTTGTGATGCGGC
Organism: Crinia signifera; assembly: GCF_055691185.1. Lineage (NCBI taxonomy): Eukaryota > Metazoa > Chordata > Amphibia > Anura > Myobatrachidae > Crinia > Crinia signifera. Next base: position 74,432,469 of record NC_139222.1, on the reverse strand, counting down.
TCCGGCACTGGACTTAAGGGTCTGAGACCCGGGAGTTCCTCTCACATGCGCAAAGTGACGGCGCCGGCCACAGGGCATGCTGGGAGGGGATCTGTGATGGATCCCTCACACAGCGCTGCGGTAAGAAGCCTATAGGCTTGTACGGGGAAATCACCAGCTTTTGCTGCCGATTCCCTCCACAGTGCTAACCCTGTCAAGGTGGGTTAGAGAATAAGGAAATGCAAAACAAACTCTGCTCACCCAAAATAAGTTACAAGCAACCTAAATAGAAGTTAACTAACCCTCACGCTGCCTCTGGACAAACTTGCCTTTCCACTCGGTACATCAATGTGACCAATCTGCACAATCCATACAATTACACACTAGGGACGCAGCTAGTAAAGCGTCACGACAGACGGTTACAATGCTGCAAAGGTGATCATCCCCCCACTCAGAAATTGACCAGGACTTGTTGCTCCTGTCGCTCTGTGCCCCTACCTGCATGTAGCAAGAAACCCCACCAAGTCCCCCCCCCCCCACACACTATGCAGAATTCTGCAATCACAAACACTATTATGTTGGCCAACCATTCACAAAGCTGCGTCGCGTGCTGCAAATAGTGTGACGCAATGCAAAGCTGAGGTGGACCGCAAGCACTGACAGGCCTCCGCTCAATGATCTCCCCGGAAGACCACAGAAAAATGGCTGCCATAATCAAGAACATACCCAGTAGAAGACAGAAAGCAACACAACTGAACCAGGCCTAGATAGTAATGTAGCAACAAGTAATGTAATGTAGTAACAAGAGTTATTTCCGTTTGTGATATTGTGGCAGTCAGTTGGAAATAAGCGTCTATATAATCATATTAACACACTCCCAATCATATTAAAACATTCGGTACTTGTTTAGTTTCACGGCGGCAGCATGGTCGCGCGCTACTTCCGGGTTGCCCTTGCCACACTTTCTATAAGAAACTCCATGCCAATGTGGATAGTTCATACCCCCACTATCCACGTTGGCATGGAGTTGATCTTAGATAGTGTGGCGAGCCACCGAGCCCGCAGCATGGGCAAGCGCAGCGAGCCACTCAAGGGGACACAGACCCGGAAGTAGCGCGCGCCCATGCTGCCGCCGTGAAACTAAACAAGTACCAAACATTCATTATTCTATTCATGTTTTCTCCTGTGTTGTATTCCCCACTATGCAAAAAAAGTTTTAGGTGCTATCCCGCTGTCCCGATCAGCAGACAATGCAATATTGACATTAACAGCCAATTAGAAAAAACATATAATTACTGTAGAAAAAAAAAAAAAATCTATAGGACTATTATGTTACAATCCAGATAAAAGCAATCAGAGTAAAAAAAATATGGTTTACTGTATGCTGTACCTGTAAATCAATTTTTAAACCGCCTCCTAGTGTAATCAGTTTTACCTCCCCCATCTAACACCTGTTTATGCTGCATACCCATATTACAAACACTCATAAGCAAGTGATAATATTTTAAAACACATTTAAGTGCTTAGAATTGCTACCACGAAGAAAAGTGAAAAAATATTCATACTAAAGGGAATTGAGATTCTAAAGAAAACAAGCTTGAGATTTTTAACTTAATACATATGGGATATTATATCTCAAGGGCAATAGCAGGTGTTTAGTAGTGATGAGAAATGATATGTACAAGAAAATGGCCGTTTCATTCAGTCATACTTAAACTGGTGATGTGCAGAGAAGATGCTAAGGGGGTTACTCTGGTAAATTCGCAGCCTTGCGAGTCCACCAGATGCGGCCCGCCAAATGCCGGTGCGCCCCCCTCCTCGCACACCGCGTTCCTTCACATGGTTGCAAATGGATGTTTAACAAACATCCATTCGCAGGCTGTGGGGGAAAACCCACATCATTCGATGGTCGACGACCATCGAATGATGTGGAAAGTCCACGCATATCTAAGGTCACGCTCAGGTAACCTTAGGTATATGTGGACATTTGGCAGGAAGTGGGGTGGCAGCTGACATCCAGTGATGTCAGCTGACCGCCTCCCCCCCCCCCGGCACCCACGTCACGAGCCGACAACCATGGGAACACCCTTGAAAAGCTGGCCGTTCTCATGGGTGTGACTATACGCCACCACCCTACGCCCGCAGTCTCAGGTGCATGCACCTGGCAAACAGCCGTGGCCGCATGCACATGCGCAGAAATGCTCCTGCCCAACATCGGTCCCCTGTGTGAACGCATGGGGGATGCAAATAGATTAGAATAAGGGCCTAAATCCACAACTGAACAACAGGTGAGTAACTCTGCGTAATGCTGGCCATAATTTTAGCATAAAAAACATTTGTTAAAATGTTTCTTTAAAACAGAAATAACATACAGGAATATTACAACTTATGGGGCCTGTGTAAGGACTTAGGCATTTTATAATCATTTATAAAGTATGGTTTTGCCATGTAAACAAAAATTAAAAGTCAGCATTCGGTTGTCATCCTGCACCTCAAGCCAACCGAGATGCTATTCCTTATTCACCTGCTTGCCTACAGATGAGTATTTACTAACCGTGCAAATGTACAGTGTGACCTACGACAACCAATCAGTGCATCACTTTCACTGATCTAGTTCAAGTTTAAGAGGGAACCATTTGGCTGATGGGTTTTGGTCCATCTGCAATTGCTAAATTTTCATTAATTTTACTTACTGCCCTCTAAACATGGTAAAAAGGAGCCTATTTCCAGTGTCCCGGTAATTGAGATCACTAAAAACTATGCTTAACTATTGTTAAGAAGGCTCGAGACCACCAAGGGAGCACAAGGATCAGCTTACTTCATTAAACAATTGACTATGGATATGCCAACAGAATTTAAAGTGTGCAAAACACTGTCAAAATATGACAAGTGTCCAGTGACCAAACTCTAGATGGGAAAAGTCAGCAATGTAAAAGTAGCTGTATTCATTTATTTTGCCAATAACTTGTTCCTTGTGGGGGGTGTCTGCTTTTAGAATCACAGCACTACAGATATCGCTGATACGGGCTTATACATGGTCTCTGCTCTTCTCTCTCCATCAAATACTATATGAGCTCTAGCAATATCAGATTTATGGGCCAGCCATATTATTATCATTACCGATGCTGATTATAAGTCGTTGAGGCAGGAGCTGCTGTGTGCATTTCTCATTCTGTCTTGCTCTCAGGAGTGTGATCATGTACAAATATACACGTAGGTCTGCAATGCCCAGGAGGCACATATGGTGCGCAAAAGTGTTTTTCCTTGCTGATGAAGAGGCAGCCTGGAAGAAGAATAGTCCCTGGTGTTTTGTCGTTCCATTCCAGTAAGGAACTCCACATGAGCGCTGCCTGATCCATACTGCGGCCTACTAGACTGTGTGGTTTCTGTTCGTTGGGTTATTTTTTTTATTTTTTTAACACTTTCTGACAACTTAATAGAACAGCTCCTCCTAAGAGCAAAATGAATCACTTTGTGTGATTTGATAACAATTTCATATTTGAAAACATTTCCACAAGGCACAGGTAAGGAATAGAGGTTGAGTTTCCCTTATCCAAAATTCTCAGGAGGACCACGAGCATTTTGGATAAGGGATTTTTGCAGATATCAGATTTTTTTTTCATACATACCTGGTCCCCTAGCGATTGTCCCCCGACGTCCAAGGTGTCACCTGGCGTCCATCGAAATCCTCTTAAGCAGCATCCCCAGTCACAAGGACGCATTGCACGGCTGCGCAGGTGACACCCACGCAATGCATCCTTGGGACTGGGGATGCTGCTGAATAGGATTCCGATGGCCACCGTGGATGCCGGGGGACAAGGTAAGTATTTAAAAAAAAAAAGAGGTGCATGGGGGGGGGGGGGGGGGACTAACAAAAATAAAATATTGCGGAAACCTACGGTTTTCGGGATATATCAGATATGGGAAATCTGGTTAAGAGATACCCAAACTGTATAAGTGTTAGCTGTAACACTGCTTTTTGCAAAAATGACAAACTAATAGATACTGTTCTGATTCACTCATGTGCGTAGAGCGTATGTATCTGTCAATTAGATAGATTTTCCGGTGCAACCTGTTACATTGGCAGTGCTGAAGGCCTGATTCAGCTATGCAGAGATACCGGGGCTGGCCAATCGCTTTGGCTCACATAGACAAGGGCTGCGCGAGCACCACCGCCTCACAGCACTCAGCTTAGCCAGCCAGCATACAAAGACATGGGGCTTGCCACGAGGCCAGGCCCTGTGACTAAGCATGCCCCTGTAAGCAATGACCACACCCTCTTTATGTGCATGCATAGCCCCTGCTTATAGTAAATATTATTCCACAGCTGTTTATGGCACACAATTCAATTCACTCTAGTGAGTTCCGAAGTCCAGTGATTGGCCCACAGTAACCCTGAGTACTATGCATCCCTCTATCATCCAGACTGCTTCTTAGTTAAATGGATAGGTGCCACAATTCTTAAGTGGCCCATACACTAGTACGATAAATCGTGTGAAAGTGTCAAATCGTATGTCATACTCAATTCCGATCTAAATCCCCAGCAACCCTACTTTAGTAGTGAGCAAAAAGCAGCATTCCAGCTGTTGATTAAATGAATATCCCAGCATGCCCAAATAGCATAACTGAGGCAAGGCATGCTGGGATTTGCAGTTCTACATAAACTGGAGGGCTGCTTATTGCCCACCACGCCTTAGAAGCACGATCATTCCTAAGTGTTCTGGTACACCTTGTAATACATTCCCTTTTCTTTACAGCATGCTTTAATAGGTTACGTAGAACAGAACTATAATTAAGATCACAGCTGACCAGAGGCATCAAAAAGCTCTCGCCATACTGTATGTATTACTCAAAAGAAAAATGACAAATAATAATCTTACTTACAGATCAGCCAGAAAAAAAAAAAAACACACATATAGCAGCAGACTGTTGATCCATGACAAACTCATGATTTCTACCTCTGTATGCCTTAAGGAGGAAACGTTTTACACATGAGCAGCTCCAATTCTTTCATAGTGTTTGACTCCCAATGAATCAGCCATAAGGAATAAAGAAGAAAGGTCACTTACCTACAAGAAAGAAAAGAAGAAAAAAAAACAAAGATCAATATCATCTAAAATTACTATCATTTACTTTAGACAAAACCATCTCGATAGCAACATACTACATAGCCACTATTGAGACATACCTCAAGAACTAATTCAGAAATACATTTTGAGTCAATCCTTAAGAGCTATCTCCATCATAGGCTGCTCATTGAACAGAGGGGGCTAGAGGTAATTTTGTCATAGTAGAACACAGACAGACTGCTGAAGTAATCAGCCAACTATAAATATTTATTTAGGTCTTATGATTAGAGAATTACAGACGGGATAGGATATTACTTCATTAGTAAACTCATTTCAATATTTTCTCCTACACAAACATGCCACATTTTTGATAATGAGTCTTCATCGACTAGAGACCTTTAACTATCATATTTATACTACTATCAAAAGAAAGGAACTCCTAAATCCATGCAGATTGCTATAAAATCATAATAGACCCAATTTTATAAAAATGCGTTCTTCTTATTGTTCTATTGTGTTGGAACACAACAGGTAATCAAGCAAATTGTGTATTCTAACCCCCTGTTCCACCCATCTCACTAAACAAAGTGTGTTGGAATGCTGGAGAGTGACCCATCATTAGGAGAAATTCCCCAAATTTGGAACTATCCCAGAAGTTCTGTATTAGTAGACTTGTATTAGATACAAGTATATAACATATATATATATGCTGCTGCGATGCACAACAGCTTGCAATGCTCCTCTGACTTTCGGAACGGAGAGCTCACATCTCAATAATTCTGTTGGGTTTTGGGAAAAAACAAAGCTAAGCCTCTAGAAAGGCATCACAAGACTGGCTAACGGAACAGAATGGATCCGTCTCTTGTAGGTGACCAGAAAAAACAAACAAATCACATCATGTGTCATTTGGCAGGATGGAAAATTGGATGAGACAATAACTCACACTGGTGCATAGGGGTCACTGGTCAACCAAAACATCTTGAATAGGGGTCACATTTTACAAAGTGCATGATGATTTTGTTGGGCAGAACCGCATTCTCCTGCATAGAGCTGGCTACCTAGCATGAGACTCTGACTCTGTATGTAAAGAGGAATATACAGTTGGAGCCGCTCTCACTATTGCCGCCGGCACACCAAGCGCTCCTATCTGACAGCTGACGCGCCGGCTAACGTAGACGCGTGAGCTTCTCACATGCTCGTGTGCACATTGCCGGGAATGGGGCATGTGAGCGTCGCAGACACATGCGCAGCAACAAAGAGAGCGGCACCATCTGTACTGCCATCTTGGAAAGCCGACTAGAACTACAGAACTAGAGCTATAGCAGCAATGACTTTTTATACTTTGGTCCAGTTTAACTAGAACACATTAAGAAAAACCTCAGAGAATTCATGTTCATTTAGGTTTCTAAAACCAGCCACGCACAGACTGTCACACAGCAAATCCACATCACTAATCCGGGTTATCTACTTTGTGTTTGTTTCCCTTTACTGATAAAGATTTGAATATTGAGATGACTTCTCTAATCTGGTATAACATCAGGAAAGACATAAGCAAATACTGAAAACTCTGACAGCTGAGACTGTGAATACTCCAAGCAAATCACAAAAAGCATCTGGAGATCTGTATCAGCTACAGAGTCTCAAAATCCAATTATAAGGAAAATATATTAAAGAACCCCTTTCACTTGTGGGACTTGCAACACAAAGCAATCATCCATATGAAGATCCCCTTCTCTGCATATTGCTTAAATCACTACTCCAGGGGATTGCTGCTACTGATGACCACTAAAGAGTTGTGCCATTTGTATACTGTATAGGTTTTAGGATCATCATAGAAATGACATTGTCATGATGTTGACAGTGTAACACACACCCTCTCTCTTAGCCCTACCTTCCTTTCATTTGGCTCTGAAATATACCCATGTCTTATTGGCCGGACACAGTCACATGTGCTATATTATGCTCAGGGGTTAAGGGGGGGGGGGGGGGGGAAACGACTGAACTGGGTGGAACTGACCACCTCTAATGGCAGGGGGAACTCTGTTCCACCTTCACCACAACACTGCCCAGTAATCCAACAGGAAAGCCTGTCCCAGCCTCTTCCTTTTCGGCACAGTGTATGTGATGTCATGCCATCACTGCCACTGAAGTTAAAAAAAAGCCACTAAAAGAAGCAGGCTTTGTGCATGCTGAAGACAATATGTTCTTTTTTTACACGTATGTGTGACATACATGTAGAATGAATATTACTGTGTAGCGTAACGTGAATAAGGGCACTACTGTATATCATAATGTGACTACTATGTGGTATTATATGAATCAGGAACACTACATGTGGTCAATATGATTGTGATGTGTGGTATAATTTGAATTGGGTGCACTATTGTGTTACCACACCCTTCCCTTGGGAGACTACTGTCCCTTTATAAAGTTTGGCAAGTAGAGCACAAATTTGCAGTTTGTAGGGGGTGCCGAAAACTCTGGCACTGACACGGTCTGTCTAATTGGGGGGTGGACATGAGTTCCACCACCTCTCCAGGACCACTTTAAGCTCCGATTATGCTATATACCAGTAGATCAAACCATAGACAAAGTCATCAGTGGAAAAAACAATGGTGCCGTCAATGGTTAAGAATTTGATATCCATTCCCAGATCACCATACTACCTACCGTTGACATCAAAAGTGTTAGATCTACCCTCTTCCCACCATCCTTTAACTAGTATGTGCTTGCAAAGAACAGCTTAATTCATTCATCTTCCTTTAACAGGTCAAACAAGTAAAGTCGACTGCATTTAATCCAACCACTCAACTAGCTCGCTACACTGATGTCCATTTCAGTCTCACGTAGACACTGAGTATTTTTCTACATAACCGGGGCCTGTTAGATGACAACATACACAATCCAACAGGATAGCGGAATAGAGGGGGAGGTTACTGAAGCTAATGTTCTTCGCTGGTTTAACAGAATTGTACATTTATCCACTTGGGTCTTGCAGAAATGTTGGGGACACATTTTGCTGTACTGAATTAACTGATTAAATACCATGTGAGGCTATTTTATGGTTTGAAGTAAAATAAACTGTTAATCTCACAGAGGTGTGTCTTTAAATCTAGAACAACATTATCTGATTTACCTCACTTTGTTCTTTGTGGAGCTTGCAAATACAGAAAACACTTTTAAACGTACTTATTTATGAGAAAAAAATGATTCAGCGCTTAATGGAAAAGCTATTAAACCACTATTAAATCATGAGGAGACGACGTGAAGTGACAGCACTGACTTTGTAGTGAGGGTAACCTGGCTGATATCCCAGCGTTAGCTCTGTACGACAGCAATTCCCTTCTTTCTCAAACCACAACAGTAGCAATATATGCTGGGTTCTTGTAAATTGCTGGAAATTATATATACAGTATATATATATATGCACATACTAGTCTGCTACTCCGTGATTGCCTCTGTGTTTGTGCATGTGTGAGAAAGAAGTATTTTCACTCGCTTTCAACAAATGGCAGTGTTTCCGAGAGACAATCAGACACTAGTCATATACGTTCATATTCTTCTAGCAAAACCAGATCTGTATTTCAGCAGAGATAGAGACTAAACTGTGCTAAAAGCTCCACAGAAGATAGCAACAACACCCCAGGCAGGAACTGAATGGATATTGAAAAGTGCAGGCTGCTAGAATAAACACTATTGCTGCAAAAGATTGTAAGCTTGCGAGCAGGGCCCTCCTACCTCTATGTCGGTTTGTTTCTACCCAGTTTGTTATATCACGGTCTCCTTTTGTGAAGCGCAATGGAATTTGCTGCGCTATATAAGAAACTGTAAATAAATAAAAGACTGGAACGGTGTGAATTAAGTATTCTGCACACTGCATGGCAGGCATTATTCTGGCCAAATAGTGCTAGAAAAAAAAAATGGCACCAAAATACCTCAACTGGTAAAACACAACTTATTTAGTATTGTGCACTGCAGAGGGGTGAATAATTTGGGGAAAATTTTGATTTTTTAAGTAGTCACAACTGGTATATTAATAAAAAAAAATAAAAAAAATCTGTAATTGGGTTTAAAAAAAAAAAGGGAGAAATCTATTACAGCTGCACAAATATAATGAGCTGAACAACAAAATGCACCCTTCACTGTTCTAAAGAAGAGCTGGCAAGGCAGAGACTGGCAGAGCTACAGACACCAGGCAGTGAATAAACTATAGAGGTCTCTGTGACAAAGAGCATCTATTTGTGTGACGCTACTGAATGATTTCTGTCCAAATCTTCGTTACTGCTTTACTTCTACTATCTCTCTGGCAATGTTGACTCTGCTTCTATAAATACAAATATTTAGGGTGGCTGTCTGGACAGCAGAATATTTTCACATCTTATTTATACAGCATCTAAAATAAAAACAAGAAATAGAACGGAGGCAACTGAAACATGACAATGGTCAACACTCTTTTCTGCTCACATCTACTGTATACCTTTGACCACCCTTATGGGTTGGCTTCACTTGCAACATTTTGGACAAGGTGCTCCACTACTCCTGTGCTCACTACAGTTCCTATTGCCAATTGTAGTTCACGTTGACAATTTTAACCTGTCGACCTAATGCACAATGAGCATATACTGTCCACCTGTTGACTGTCTAGACCAGGAGTCCTCAAACTATTTTGCTCTGGGACCCCATCAGACAATAAAAATAATGACAGGACCCCAGCAAGTTACTGCAGAAGGTCATCACGTCACATGTACAATCAGCAGACAGCACATACATGGCAGCATTGTGGAGGCACATAATGAGGTGAGAGATCTAAAATTCAGACTCCTTGAATCACTGACTGAGATTAGAGAAGTCATCAGCCTGATGGTCAGCAACATGGAGACGTGACCCCATGCTGAGAAGGTGGGGACACACAGTTTGAGAACCAGCGGACTTGACGATCTTTCTATCATATACATACCCATGTGCATATGGAACCAATGAATTTCACCAAGAAAACTTTTATTACCAGACCAGGTAACAGAATATATAGTTGTTTTAGTGAGAGGGGCTATTATGAAATATAAAAGCTTTATATTACATGGACATAAAATGTAAACATAACACGCCAAGGGAGGGCAAAAATAAATAAGTAAACCGAATATGAAATGCAAAATTAAGAACAATCTGTAACTAAACAAAATAACAACTACATTTCAAATTAATGAAAACAATATATATGTACAGTATATTTTAAATAGGTTCATTTAAATAATTAAAAAGGTATATTTTCATATTTTTTTCACCTACAAGTGGAAGACATATGGGCTAATAGACCTTTTCCAAATCTAATCATAATCTGGTATCCATAATCGCCTAGTATGTATGGGTGGGCGATGAACAGTGAAGGCTGATGCATGTGTATGCACTGACCGATTTATCGGCCAGCGATTTTTGCTCATGGGCAAAAACACCCAGTGCGTATGCACCTTAACACTAACTTCCCACTGGGTATTCAAACCTAACCTTCCAATGGCATCCCCAGAGCACTGAATCCTCCCTCAAATGAGGTGGGTCACATGGTTCTGACATCGGGTGTCCTTTAGACCACCGGCCTCTAGGATCAACCCTTCTAACCAGTGGTATATGTGTTCGATGCTAATGGCTTCCAAACTCCTTTGAATCACAGCTTCCCACAGTATCGCTGAAATTTTTTTTTACATCACCTCGCGGTCAAAAAATTCTTATTGTAAACAAAATGTAATAATTTCAAAATGTCACATGTCATCCTTATGGTCAGTTATGAGTTGAGGACAGGCATCCCTTCCGTTTGCCCACATATTTTATATCCAGCTCTGAATAACATTGGTCTTGGACAACCAACCCAATGTACCCCTGCAAGTGTCCCGGTGCACCCTAGGGTGGCCACAGCACACTGTTTGGAAACCACTCTTATATGCAAAGAAAAAAGGGGAGACTCCATCGTTTTTAAATACTTTAAACAAGTGGATGCTAGCCACCGTTACTTCTTTGTGGAAAGAAACAAAATGGGAATTCTAGAAGTCACTTTTTCTTTATTAAAAAACACAGAAAAATAAACAAATTAGTTTTCAATACATTCTAGTCACCACTCTTTGTTTTATTTTTTTTATGCAAGATGTCAATTTTTGGCAGACTATTTATATTTCTTCTCTCTATAGCAAATAGACTGCATGAAGACAAAATTTTCTGCCTCTCAGCAGACTCTCATTCCACTATAAATAGATATTTTGACAGATTAAGACAGATCTGTGAATAGAATTCATACAGTTCATTGATACAGTTGATAAATGAATAGATACTGCACTGAGAATTATAAAAGAGCGACTGTACTGGAGGACAGAAAACACAGCAAAGAGACTCTAAAAATCAATGTAGCTGGCTTTATTATCCGTTCTCGGCTTCCCACAGGTGAAACAGAGCATTTATTAATGGGTGCCCTTGTGCATTCTCATATTATTGATACTGGATAAAGTTTCATAAAACAAAAAAGTATATAGACCAACATTCATGTGATTTACTAAAAGCACTGGTACTGACCACATATCTTGGTCTTACATGTTTTATAGCAGACATCCAGCTTTGAAAAGCTTTGTCTAGAAATGCCTATTATGGATCTTTAAGTTTGCTAAACTAATGCAAATGCAGAATTTTTGTTGTTTTTTATGTCACTATGACATTGAAGTCACCCCTGCAGTAGGCTGGGTACACTCTTGGCCGAGAGCACTAGAGATCGACTGACCCAACTACCATATGACACATTTAGTAAGCATACATAATGACCAAGCAGCCAAACAATTGGACTGGCCAGAAATCACAACTGGGTGGGCAGTTAAAGTTGTCCTTCCAGTTGTGATGTTTTTGTTGTTGGTTCCTGCAGGCAGCATAAGAGGCCAGTTGGTCATGTGTCCAAACACACAGGAATACCAACAAATATATCTGCAAGACATATTGGTATCCACCCTACTTCAGGGCTAACTTGATATGTCTTACAGTCGATGTTCACATACATTTACACACAAGCCGATGCACTTACATATATATTGTTTGTCGGCTGTACTCGGTGTACCCACCAATGCTGTAACTACAATGACCTAAAGGACACAAGTCGCTTATATACAAATATAATAATAATAATTTTTATATAGCACTTTTCTCCCAATAGGACTCAAAGTGCTTTACACTTGTCTTAACAGCTCAAAATACAAAACAAGCTTAACAGTAGATGTCAGTGAAATGCTTGAGTAAATAGGTACGTCTTTAGTCTATTTTTAAAGGATTGTACAATGGGGGCTTCTCACACTGTGTGAGAAAGAGTTCCATAAAGTTGGAGCAACAAAGTTGAAAGCTCGACCCCCAGATGTATTCAGGGAAATTCTGGGTACTGGTAGTAGTCCTCCTTCAACTGATCGTAGTAATCGAGTAGGACAGTAGGGAATCAGAAGCTGCTGCAGGTACCTTGGGCCCTGGTAATGTAGGGCCTTGAAAGTGAGGAAGCCAATCTTGAAAACGATTCGCCATTTTACAGGTAGTCAGTGAAGGGAGTAGAGACTGGGAGTTATGTGGCAGGAGCGGGGCTGGTTAGTTAATAGTCTGTTGAATCACTTTTTAATGGTCTCCACCCAACTCAAGCAATATTGCAGTGCCGACTCATACACACATCGCCTGCTGCAGGGATCAGCAGCCTTGATGAATGACCGACAGGTGAGCGCATTGGTTAGCAATCATGTCCACACATAGAACGTTTTTAAACGATTAGTTGAAAATGGCCATATAGTTTAAAAATCTTATTGTGTGTGGGCTGCTTAAGTAATGGAATGCATATATAGAAAATATGCACCTGTACCCTGAACACAGATAATGTTCACTTTATAGGTACTGTTCTATATAACTGTATAAAGCCCATCTAACACATAGGGGGGAATTTATTAAAGGAAATTTGTAAAAAAATAGGTGTATTTGTATTTAGAAATACACTTATTTTTGACATTTACAATCCCGAAAATACGGCAATTCATATTTGTATTAATGTGCTATCAATACAAATTGCCGTATTTACGGGATAGTAAATGTCAAAAATAAGTGTATTTCTAAACACAAATACACCTATTTTTTACAAATTTCCTTTAGTAAATTTCCCCCATAGTGTTCATTCTAGCACCCGCCATCTTTGAAAACCCATGCAGTTCTTCTTCCCTGCCTGGGGTGTGCTTCTAGCTCAGTGTGGTCTGTATATTGACAATGATATGCAAACCAGACCTGTGCTAGAAACACCACAGCAGACAGCGACACCCCGGGCAGGGAACGGGAACTGCATGGACTTTCAAAGATGGCGGGTGCTAGAATGAACACTGTAACAAACAATTAAGGATAGTAAGGTTAAGTAGAAACCCTAGATAGCATGCCTTCCAACATTGTCCTGGTGGAAACTGATACAATAAGCAGGGTGAGGGCAGGACAAGGAGCGGGCATGCGGGTGTAACATACACAAGAGAGGTCACGGAGTAGAGTGGGTACAATCAAAATCTTGAGATTCTGGAAAGCAGAGATGGCAACTAAAATAATAGAGGATTTATGTACAAATGATCAAATCCGGAACATAAAAGACCGACGTCTTCAACACTTAAATCGTAAAATACAAAAGGAAAACGAGAATATTCCAGGAACAGGTCTTCTATGGATTGCTAAATTCCAAAGGGGGCTATTACGATAACTGCATGTCTATTTAGCCTGATGTATAAATCGCTAATGTAAATGAATGGATATGTGAAGTCCTTTGGCCCTAAACATTTAAATTATTAAACAAGCAATTATGAAAAAGCAGTTACATGGCTATTAAGAAACAATGATCAAAGATGATAACATACATGAACATAAGGTGCCGTTAAAAAGATCAGAAACAGGTTCTGCCGTCTAATGGTGTATACGCACCATTACAATGTCTTCTTGCCCATGGCTTATTTCATATGCATTAAAATGGAACGGACTGTGCTATATAAATAACAGTTCAAAGCAGATTGGTTACCATGGGCAACTTCTCCATGTTCTTTGTCTCCAAAGCTTGATTATATCTCCCTCGACAACGGATGGTGTAATGGTTAGCATTACTGCCTCACAGCGCTGAGGTCATGGGTTTGATCCCCACCATGGCTCTAACTGTGCAGAGTTTGTATATTCTCCCTGTGCTTGCGTGGGTTTTCTCCGAGTACTCCGGTTTCCTCACACAATCTAAAAATATACTGGTAGGCTAAATGGCTTCCAACAAATAAATTAACCCTAGAATGTCTGTGTGTGCGTGTACATGTGGTACGGAATATAGATTGTAAGCTCCACTGGGGCAGGGACTGATGTGAAGGTTCAAATTTCTCTGTAAAGCGCTGTGGAATCTGTGTGCGCTATATAAGAAACTGTTAATAATAATAAGTATAACAATTACCACCATGAACGTGGTTAAGATTTTCCAATAAAAAAAACATGTATGAAGTACGGAGGTTTGCATTATTACCTACACAAGACTACACTACAGCAACATAATTTATAAACAATATCTTAAACGTTGTACCATCATGGGTGACAACTGCACAATAAACATCAAAGCGAAAACACAGAATCACTTAGAAAAAAGAGACCAATAAATAAAGTAATCTATTTTTAATATAGATTCCATAGGTTTACATTTTAAAAAAATGCGCATTACTGCCACAGAAGCCATCCCCATTCGCTCGGTGCACTACCATTTACATTATTGCTGGTTTGAGTACTTTGAAACTTACTGTAAAAATCATCTTTACAGAAGTGGCTTAAGAGAGGACGACGCCCTTGTGAAGTCTCAGCCGCGCTAGTGCATATGCTGGGTAGGCTCTTGCACTGTGTCATGGCAGTTCACCAGTGATTACATTTTTCTGGTGATTCATGCGCCTGCTGTTGGAGAGGTAGGTATAAGCTATAGAAGCTTGGTGTGTGACAGAGGTTTAGAGTGTTCGCCTCACACCACACCAATTATAGATACATGCATGCCTCTTGGGAGTACTCAACCTACAGACCAAGGGGTCTATTTAGTAGAGATGTGCAGGTTCTGATTTACGCTGGTTTCAAAGCAGGATCTTATTGGCTATCCCAATTCACAAGACAGTTGACAGCCAATAAGATCCTGCTTTGAAATCAGAGTAAATCAGAACCTGCACATCTCTACAATTTAGTAAAATATACATATTTTTTGGCTTAGCACACCGCCTGAGCCCAGCAGTATGCACAAAGTGGTTTCCCAATAGAGTTAGCAGAAAGAAATTTCAAAACACATAATGCCATCCGGAGATGGTGTTTTTAAGAGAAGCAAAAAATACTGTTAATGCAAAGTCCCTATTGAAACCTACAAACAAACAAATGATTTTGGGCATCATAGACTATGTAATGTTTAGCATTACTGCCTCACAGCACTGACGTCATGACTTCCATTCCGATCATAGAATCTAGTGGATTCCCTAACGGTGTGGAATTTGTATATTCTATGTGTGCTTGTGTGGATTTCCTCCGGGTACTCAGTTTTACTCACACAATCCAAAAATTTACTGGTAGGTTAGCTGGTTTCCAACTAAATGAACACTAGAGTTAATGTATGCATGTACATGTGATAGGGAAGATCGATTGTAAGCTCCACTGGGGCAGGGACTGATGTGAATGGGCAAATATTCTCTGTAAAGCGCTGCGGAATATGTGTGCGCTATATATAAATAACTGGTAATAATTACATAATAAATAAAAGTCAGATAAAACACTGATTTCTTCCCATCTTTCTCTAAACTAAAATAAAGGTCATATTTCTATATTGTAGACTTTTTTTTACAGCTAAAATGATAGAGAAAAGCCCTTTAAGTTCACTAAATAGACCTACAGTAAATACATTTTCACCATTAATGTTTTATATAATGTGCATAACCATTAATGTGTTATACCAAAATGAGTGACACAGCAGTACACAATTATATGCACAAAATAGAATGAAAATCACATAACACAGCCATGTAATAAACTAATTTAAACAAACAGCATTGCTGAATTTGGAGATCACTAATCTATATATTTATGTATTTTATCTGTGGGAAGAAAGCTTTCCTGAAAAATTTATTTTGGTGCCATTACGGATCCCTTTGGAATAATATAATCTTCCTGTAGCAGCAACTCGTAAATCAAAACATTATATTGTACACACCATTATGAAGGGGCTGAGTAATCGCCCTCCAGTTGCTTAGGAAATTTACTAGTTTAATCACCAAAGAGAACTTGCCTTTCCCTTCTACTAAGTATCAACATAAAACAAGCATACAAAAAACCCAGTAAATTCACAACCTCTAACAACACAATCAACTCACAATCATTGTTTCTACTACGCTCTATAGCAGTATGTCCGCTCTGTGGCCTTGGCGTTAACGCCCGGGTTGCACCATTCAGGCGTAAACCAGGCTGAAAGTCCCAGGAAAAAATCCTGGTCAACAGTGAGTGTCATCAATAAGCCCATATGATATCTTATACCCAGGGTTGCCTACCCTCCTGGAATGGCCAGGAGGGTCCCAGAAATCGGGTTTCCCTCCCTACCCCCGGAAAGGGGGGCAAGCCTCCCGGAATATGGCCAATCTCCTGCAACACCCCCTCGGCAGGAGGGTCCATGGGAGCTAATGACGTGAATCACGTCTTTGCAGCCCTGCCACACCCCCCCCCCTCCTGTGCAATGCCTGAAATACAGGCATTGCACAACAGGGGGTGTGGCCATGAGGATGCTATCGTACTGACCACAGCCCCACCCACTCTGAATGATCCGC
Source organism: Crinia signifera (assembly GCF_055691185.1). Classification (NCBI taxonomy): domain Eukaryota; kingdom Metazoa; phylum Chordata; class Amphibia; order Anura; family Myobatrachidae; genus Crinia; species Crinia signifera. Next base: position 74,415,590 of record NC_139222.1, on the reverse strand, counting down.
TGGCCAGAATACATTATTTATTTAAAGAAAATAATTAAAATACATAGTGTAATGAAAGGGTTTTATTTTTCTTATTTCAGTATAGAACCCTTAACACACAGAAAGCTACAGTTCAGATGAGAGGAGTTATACTTAAAAACCTTTTGGAATGTTCAGTTAACATCCAAGTGTCTGTAACCAATTTCACATTATTATGCAGAAAAAAACATATTCTGTTTACGACATTACTTAAAACATGAAACACTTTGAAATGACAACGCATAATTTACCTGAAGATCACTAAAATCCTAAACAACCCATTTTACAGTACTAGAATTATTAGACAGTATCTCTCTATCATTATCAATATATAATGAGTATTATTATAAAGCTTAGAGCATTTACTATTATATAGGGAATATTTTATAAATACATTTTTTTTTGGTCTCCTAAAAGGAGAAGCAACAGCAAAAAAGCAAATAAATTGGCAAGGATTCTGCACACAAGATTATCCTGCCTACAAGGCACAGTTTTTCTAACTAATTACAACTTTAAATACCTTTCCACCAGCCAGAGATTATATATATGCTGACACAAGGATTCACTTATCTCAAGAGGAAAACACACTTAACATTCATGGGTTCCTTCCACCTAAACGGCACAGGGCTTATTATGTCATAAGCTATCCAATGGCTCAAGCTGCATTACAATGCATTGATGTCTGTGTAGGTACTGTATCTCTGTGGCTCCGTATGATGGACAGGCAGCAGCGGAAGGCTGGCTATCACATTTATGGCAGAAAAGAGGTTTACTGCTTTAGCTGAAGAAAATGCATAGAGGTAAATGGGAATTTGATTTTAACTGCAACCAATATTAGTAATGACTAGTAATGCATTAAGTAAAATGTATACTATTGAAAAAAAAAAAAAAACTAATGTGGCCCAAATATAGTTCTAATTATTCAACTGCATCCCTAAAAGACTGGCCACAAAGGTACAGTGGGCCAGATGTATCAAGCTTCAAATGTGTAGAGTGATAAACAACCAGCCAATCGGCTCCTACCTGACATTTTTCAAACCCAGCCTGTAACATGGCAGGTAGGAGCTGATAGGCTGGCTATTTATCACTCCCTACTTTGTCAATTTTTGAAGCTTGTATTACTGCTTGGTAGGCTTCACACCTTATACTGACCACAAATGTGTTGGATCTCTCCAGCCACCATAGTTGCCTTCGAGTGCAGTCTAAATCCATTTATCAGCACTCATCTTCTCACTTAATTTACATTTACAAGGTGTCCAATAAGGATTCCTTGATAGGACCGTTCTATGGCATCATAGTCATTCCCAGGCCGTAAACAGTATGATATGTTGTCTACAGACAGTATATGCCCGATATTGGCCGTGATACTGCAGCATGGTGGACAGCATGCAAATCTGATTCACTAGGTCACTATGACCAACTAATGCAGTAATGTGTGGGAGACACAAAACAACTGAAATCTAATCCTACTGGGGTCACAGGCAACACACGGAGTATACAAGTTATATAGCCTAAGCCTTGTCTGGATAGCATTAATGAAAAAAGATCTTAATATCTTATATTGCTGTGCATTCGTTGACATGGACTCTAGCAGAGAAGGGATTAACCTACTGAGCAGGTGCTGTATGAGCAGCAACTGTGTAATCCTTCATGAGCTGTACAATCAATAAACACATAATCCAGAAAAAAGACGCCTTATTATTTTTTGCTTGGGTGTTCGAAGCAAAAGAAAAAAAAAATCCAGATCTTAAGAAAAAACTCCACATTTAATTGTATATAACTTCCAGTATCCTACTTGCAAATAAACCTACACAGGATTAAACAGTTTCTTCACAAGTAACATGAAAAATAAATACATGCCGCAACTTTGGAGAAATATAAAGTATTAACCAACACTGGTCAGTTTTTAAACACTGGGGGGGGGGGGGGTATCCAATGTTGGATTCCGACAGTCATAATCCCGGCCCATTTTTGGTCAGCTTCTCTGCAACTTTACAGGCAGAGTTCGGAGTTCAAGTGGGCGTGTTGGCGAAAATGGTCGTTGAAAGGGCCGTGGATTAGGACTTTGACAATCCACGGCCCTTTCCAACAAAACTAAACCGATCAGACTTCAATGCTGTCGGAAACGGCGCTTTTACCCCGGTCAGAAATACCGCCTGACATTGAACACCGCCCACATCCTTTAATAGGGTAGATGGTCGACATGCAGTAGGTCAACTGTTGACCTAGTGCATGTCGGTGTTGGTATCTATGAGCTAAATACTTTATACATTGTCTATAAACCATCTGGATGCCGGCTCACACCAGATTTTATGCTACATGCAATACAGCAAGCTCAATCTTCCATGGAACATAAACGTTATGCACCAATGTCGTTTCCTGTTTTTCTTAGGTGCCTCAGCGATGTTACACTGCAATGGGACACAGTTGCAGAGGGGCAGTGAGGTGCAATGGGGAAGTAAAGGGATTCAATGGTAAACATCATAAGTTTTTTTTTTTATCAATTATTTTTTATTTATTATAAAAGGGATGCTGGCGTTCCCCATATTAATGAACAGCATATGGTAACTTTCCTGGACTGACCTGATAATACATTAAAACTTCATCGCTTCATGCTTTTTATGATGGCATAAGCGCGCCAAAATGTGGTTATCTTGAGACACTGGGGTCTAAGTGCTAACATATGATCCCCACTATTAACAATCACCTGGACTTAAATGAATCTCTAACTGATTAATAAACTCATTCTCAGCCCATCAAACATCTGGTTCGGGGTTGTTCAGTTGTTAATGCTATACATATGGAGGTAAATGTTAGTACTGGATATCAGCTCCTGTGTGCGAGGAGGGAGCACTTAATAGACAAAACATCTTGCTGCTGTAATTCGGGTATATATTACAAGGAGGCCTCTTGAGAAGGAAAAGTGATCCTCTTGAAAGCAGTCTAAGTAAAGCCAGAGATTCACCGCTGGAAACGGAAGGAACTTCAAAAGACAATACCAACAGCAAGGTTCAGTTTTATGCCTTGCCGTCTCCTCTGACCTGTAGTCTTAATGAGCAGCTTTGAAAAATATTGCTTTATGGTAGTTTCAATGCCCAAAAGATACACAAAAATAAAAAAAAAGGTACAGCACTCAGAGGTAAGAAAAAAAGATAGTGAAGTGATTATAAGGCAACCTTTGATAATGACAAAATAGAAGAGGCTGGCAAGTCTCTCTGATATGGGAACGATACAGAAATATTCCCTGTCTGTCCATCCCTTTGTAATGAAAAACATTTCTCATCTGCACGGGGAAAAATAATTTCCAGTATTCTAGGATTTCTTCAGACAACCAGAATCTTATACTGCAGATAAATTAAGTGATGTTGTTATAGCCTGGTTCCCAGCAGCGTAACACCTCTGGTGCGATGTTGCTCATAGCAACCAATCCAATCCGATCTACCATTTTTCTGTTGAGTCATAGAAAATAATAGACAGAGGGGGATATTCAATCCTCCCGCAACCATTCCCGACGGGAGAGATGGCTGCGGGGCCCTATTCAATGAAGTCTTCCCCAACACAATTGAACAGGGGATCTGTTTCACAAGCAGTCAGGCTCATTCTGCTAGCTCCCGGCCGCAGCGCGCCGATTCATAGCCGCAGATCGTGACCACACCCCCTTCTTGACCCGCGGCAGGCAGGACATTGAATCCCGTCTGCAAATTTTCGGTCGAGCAGACCAAGAACGGGACAGCATCATGGCTGTTGGGGGGCCTATGTCCTGACCTATCTTAACTAACGCAGTTGTCCCTCTGCATCAGTGGCGTCACAAGGGGGGTGTGGCCCACTCCTTGGAGTCACCAAAAAGCCAACTCCTCTGACGGGACAAGAGCTGGGTACTGCAATGTGATGTTAACCCTAGCACTACGCTCAGGTCACTGCGAAGAAGCCAGTAGTTCTAGAAGTATCTGGGGGGGGGGGGGGGGGGGGCAGCCCATATGCCCCTGGAGTGAGGTAATCAGGGGCTTCCACTTTGAAGCCACACCCCTTAATGGGTCTTCAGCACACATTGGGAGTCTCTTGTACACCCAACTTGCCACTGATCTGTATCACGTCCTTAATATCAATAAGGTCAGTTAAACTATTGTTGAGAAAAAGCAGGTGACAAGGCATCTAATGTGGTGACCAACGCTTTCCCATGGTTGAAAACTAATTTTGAATACAGGTTCCAGTGGATGTGGTTATACAAGGGTCAGTTGATTAAATAAGTTACGAAGAATTATTATGGTAGATAAGCGAAGCGAAATGGCTAAAGTTCCATTCCCATATCTGCCTGCACGCTTTACTGGCACCTGATTATTACACTGTACAAAAAAAAAAAAAAAAACAATCAAAAGTTAAAGGCAGTTGTCATCACTCGCTGAGTAATGGGCCTATAAATCGTCACAAACAGGGCAAGTGTAGTGTCCCCTCAGGTCCGATGCGTGGTGCTGTGCGCATCGGACCTGAGATGGAGGTCGGACCGGCATGGCGGTCCAACCTCCTGGAGGCAGGGAACAGGCGTTGCATTCGATGCATCACATGTAGAAGGACCACATGTGATAGATCGCATGCGAACTTGCCACCCAGGAAGGTACCGTGTACCATGTGCAGTAACTGAGGGCAACTGCAGGGTAAGAACATTGGGAGCTGTAAAAACACAAAGCATGTGGCAATCGTATACTGTTTAAATTGCCATTTATGCCTTGTTTTCTTTTGTGATCTTTAGTTGTCAAGGGAGTTGATGGACACTGGAAGCGATACCCATGATAATTGCATTTCAGGTTCTAAGAAATAAAACTGTACATTTAGTTTCTTGCAAGGTTCCCTCATCATCCACTGTTTTGCTTCTCACAGGATATTAGTTCATACATCGGAGATGGAATTTTACCCATAGGTGTATTTAGTGCAATATAGTTTTTGAAGCATAGAGAACATAACAAATGGCTCTATGGGGAAACATTGGAGCGCAAACTCACAGCAATATTGCAGTGTTTCCAAATTGCCTAGGTTGTCACTGCGAAGTCCCCCTGACAGCATGGTTCGTAAGCCGATTCATCAGCTACCCTACTTCCAAGCCGACCTCCCTACGCCGCTTCTGAAACCTTAATTCACAGGAGCAGATTTCTGGGTTGACAGGTGATTTGAATTGTCTGTTAATTCTAAAGGAAGTAGATTAATCTCCGAGAGCCCCCCACGGGGATATTCATTCTTCAGAGAATACCGACTTCAACTTCTCTCAAACTGCACAGACAAAAACTAAATTGAACATTCTTTGCTAGAACAAAAGAAAGCCGCAGAAGAAGGCAGACTCCAGCATTCATATACTATCCTATCCCTTTACTGCCCCAGGGGGATGGCTGGAATATAAGAAAGGTGACATCTTGGTGGCTTACAAATCCACTAGCTCATTGCAGAATAATTATACAGGAGGACGCTATACAAATAACCACTTACAAATGGGGATTGGTTGCAGAACACCCAGAATATGAAACCAATCCACGACATTATCAGAATTACAACCAAGTGTTTATCAGCAAGAAAACATTACCACAGAAGACCCATAGCATACACAGGGCCAGATGCACTAAGCTTAAAAATGGATAAAATGGAGAATGATAAATAACCAACCAATCAGCTCCTACCTGACATTTTTCAAACACAGTCTGTGACATGGCAGGTAGGAGGTGATTGGCTGGTTGTTTATCACTTTTGAAGTTTAGTGCATCTGGCCCACAGAACACAGTGGATTCAAATGGCATACATGGTCAGCAATAATGTACAATTCTTAATGTACGAAAAACAATTCCAACTGTCAGAACAGTATGGCGTCACATACAGTCTAGTGATACTGTCACTGGGCTAAAGGCTATAAAATATGCCCAAGCTTTGAAACTATTTAACAGCATATAACAATGCAATAATGTGTGTACATATGTTTAAATGAAATTCATTAATAACACAAAAATGGACAGAACATAAAAAAGGTCAATATTTAAATGGTTTTGATTTTCGGAAATTACGTTATATGTCCCACTTCAAGCAAAAGCGATTGCTGCAATTCCATAAATTGACTGATACATCTAAAAACATGATATAAAGTGCATGGAAGAGAAAGGAAGAATGGCGCAGATAACCGTTGAGACAGCGGCTCCAACAGAGCACAGCTTAAGCCTCAGAGAAATAGGCCGATACGCTTATATCTCCTGCAGTTAATCTTTCATTTGCATGAAGTCAGATGACTTACAGTAGCTGAAGACTTCTAAGTGCATGCAATAAAAAAAAGACTTCTGTAGGCCATGTTACCCCTGTGACTTTGTTGTGATGCAACTAGCAAGCAACATAGAGCACATTAATAAATCTAGTTCCCGGTAGTAAGAACCTTGACTATAAATACTACAGTGTACATGAGAAAGTGACTTTTAAACAGTTAAGAGGTATTCTAAATTATTACAGAAAATAGAAGGTATTTCTAGGTGTCCTGGAACTGTATTATAGAAATCAGTCTATTTACAGGGTATCCAGATGGATCTAGCATGTCAGACAGTCAATAAGCAGTGGTGATAAAGTGAAAGGTTATAATGCACCAGACAATCAACTACTAACCGTCCTTTTTCAAACACAGCTGATTGGCTGGTGCATTTTCACCTTCCTAAGGACTTCACCAGGCTTAATACATCAATATCCTATTCGGATGATAGATCCACTATGTTTAGGTAGACCGTTATAAGTGGACAAAATATGGTCGACACATTAGATCAGCAGGTACAAAAGACCTTCCTACCAGTCAACCTTAACCACTGTGAACATTTTGTATCGGTCAACTCAATTTCAGTGTTTTTGGTTAGGCTTTCCTGACAATATTCATAGTGAACTGGAGGGGAGGGTGTTATGAAAAGAAATGTATAGATGGGTTCTCAGGCAGTGTAGAACACTGGGGATGTCCCCTGCTACCATCAAAACCAAGTTCACAAATTATTGGGGCTCCCGCTCAACATATCTGAAAAAATGGCATGGTGGGTGCTCAAGTACCACAGAGCTATCTCCTGTGCCTGCCGCACTAGTGTGCCAGCTTGCCATTGTTCTCAATACGATCAGTTCATGTTCTAAGTTCCTATTCTCCTATAGATTCAAAGCTTGTCAACAAGGCCCATTTGCCTGTCTGTGTGAAAATGGTCAGACACATTTTAGTATAGCGTTTGTTTGTACCCAACTAAAAAGTGGACAACTATGTTGGCACTACTGTATAGATGTAAATGTTAATAATAATAAAATCAATGACTTTTTACATAGACACTGAGCAATCCAGATAGGGAACAGTTAATAAGGAACCTCCTGAGCCCTCCACCCCGCTGCCGCAATTCCAATCTACTGAGTTGGTCCTAGCAAGTAGCGTTCTTTACAGCTATTATTTCCAGACCAACCAGCCTAGAGGACCAGTCAGATGAATTTAAATTTTAGGAAAATAGGACAAACATACTGTCATAATTAAGGGGCCAGCACCCATGACCTTTTCCAGCAATAACACATTTAACATCACTGACTCCTATGTTTAAATTGATGGATGTGTGACCTTGGATCAGTCACTTGTTACCCACCATAAACTATGGTTGTTCACTTAAAGGAGCCGTGCCCGAACCTGATGCAGGTCAGCTCGTTTCCTCCTCTTCGGCATTAGCACTATAAAAGCATAATGCTATTTGCTATTAACTTAATGAGGTGACTAGAAGCAGGATTGCCTGTCCTTGATGCCTTCTTCCTCCCCATATCAAAATGGTAAATGACCGCTGCATATAATTATCTCAAACTACTATTAATGGCCTCTTTTAAAAATTCAAGGTCTCATTAGCAGTGAGATACTCCTAGTTTGCCCATTACTCGGTCTTTGAAGAGTCCATGCGCACTTCTACAACAATCAGAACAGAGCTAATCTGATTTACTCATTTCCTATCCATGCCCAACCTGGCAAAGGGTATTATATATAATATATTACTACGGAGGCACAGTAGTTAAATGTTATAGACTTATCAAAAGAATAACAGGAATGTTATAGTAAATTATTCAAAAATGTTAATCTTGAAAGTGAAAGTGAAGGCAGAATCAAAAACAGCCAAACACTACTCATAAGTTACATATCATAATCAGGGAAATTCCAAATGTGGGCAAAGGCACTAGTGTTCCTTCCAGCAGCCTGCGCAAAACCTGTGCAATTCCTCTTTCATGCCTAGGGTGTTGCTGTCAGCTGTGGCGTCTATCACTTTGTGGCCTGTATCTCAATATAGACCAGACTGTACTAGATGCACCAAAGCAGACAGTGACACCCCAGCTGGAAAGAGGAACTGCGCATATTTTGAAAGGTTCTGGGTGATGGAAAGAACCCTACGGCAACAAGTCCAACACGCTTGGCTCACTCTCCCCCTTAATTTGCACAATGTTTTATGTAGCCCTATGCTACAAAAAAAGTAGCAACCAAATTTTTTATTGTCTGAGCAGCTGTAGCAAAAACAATCATCCGCAATTGGATATTTATTAACCATTTCTTGTACAGCGCAGCAAAATCTGTTGTGCTTGACAATTGGACTCACAGATAAATCAAAACTGGATAATAACAAATAGTAAGAGCCAGATGTACTAACCTTGTAAAAGGGATAAAATGGAGAGTGATAAACCACCAGACAATAAGCTCCTACATGTCATGTCACAGGCTGAGTTTGAAAAGTGACAGGTAGGAGCTGGTTGTTCATCACTTTCCATTTTATTACTTTTCAAGGCTTAGTACATCTCACCCTGTTAGAGGTAGGAAGGCCCTGCTCAGAGGCATATGTTTGTGCGTGAGTTTAAAAGATGTTTCACACTGCATCTATCTGCACCTGTAGCTGAGCACAAACTAGTGTTCTGGTATCAGTTGCTTTTTGGAAAATAAGTTCATGGGCTGTTAATACAAATGAGCATCTTACAGACTAGTTGACCCTATGTTGAGCCAATTCATCCTTCTTGATTGATTACTGGGTCTAAACACAGTACCTATTTAATGAATTTGTTATTTAATAAAAAGCGGTCAGGGCATTGTCCTTCAATGAGCTTACAGATAAGCATGTTATACTGTATGTACAAAAATTGATCACAACCTTGGGGAGAAATTAAATTTGCTTTGTCACAAACCGATTGGACTTTAAAAAAAGGTACAGTCTGTACAGCAGCCCTCCCCCCCCCTCCCAATGTAGAAAATGTGAGTATCCTTCATTTTTAGTTTATTGTCCTTCCAAATGATTACTCGTAATAACCATCATCAAAAAAGCGCCTAAATTATACCGTTTTTTTTCCACAGTGACTGGGACAAGAGACAAGGAGCCAGTGTTGTGGCATATACATGGGCCACCGGACTCATTTACATTGGTCTCTTTCAAGATCTAATAGGAAAAAAATTTGAGAATGACTTTTATATTTTCTTTCTAACTATAAGGGCTCCCTAGTGCCTAACCAAAGCAGTTTGAATTCATTCACCTTCAATGAATGTCGGAACAATTACTTTACATTAAAGGAATAGTCTCTCCTTCCCTGAGATAACTCCCCCCAGATTCAGCAAATGGTCCTCGATCTCTTTGAAAGTTTATATTTATTACATGAATTCACTATTATTATGCACATAGAGTTTTGTGTCATGATATTAAGTTATAGGGGGTTATTTATTAAAAATATAAAATAATTATTATATTTTCCCTAGTGATAATCAGTTACTGCTGCTGTATACTAAGAGTAAGGTTTCTTGAGCAGCCGTTACTCAATCCTGTGGCGATATTGACCGTTTGCCATATAGTCATCCAAATAAATGAGTATGGCATATTTATTTACAGTATATGGTGGTAAGGTGCGCGTGCTAACAGGAGCTGGTATGGGGATAGTCAGTCCCCCCAAAAAATATATAGGAATACAAGAAAGAATAACCAGCGCTGGCTTGTTTCTCAAATTATTTGGAGAATGATGGTTTCTGGATTAAAAAGATTAAAAATTAAACACATATATTTAGACATATACATAAAAATATATATAGGCTGGACACATGGGGAATATGGTTAAAAGGTTTGAAATGATACCCTTTGGACACTTTTAAAAAAATAAAAATAAAATAAAATGTATGTACACTGCACTAATAGGAAGCAAATGTGTCACTATTCTCAGTCGTGCTTAATAAATTCTGGATTTTAGAATATTATGAATATATATATATATATATATATATATATATATATATATATATATATATATATATATATATATATAAATAAACAGTATATTTTAGTCTGGCTTTCACAGTTTCTGCATCCTTATATCTATATAAATAAAAGGCTGCCAGTGACCACTAGAGGCCAATTTGAAGGACCACAGTGAAAGCAATTTTTGCAGGGACACTGCTCGGTTTCAAACTTGCTGGCTATGGAGAGAGAGAGTTGTGAAGACAGGCTGGAGATAGAAGCATATAGGGACTCCGGGTGGGGTGGTGAGTTTGTGGGCTCAAAACTGTCACAGCTCAAAGTGAGAGTCCATTGTAGAAGCTGTCATTTTGATGAGCTTTTCTACTAGTATGTACACAGATAAACAGTATGTGTGTTTTTATATGATCATGTGCTTTTTTTATCTTATACAACAATGTTTATTTGCCATGTACTTGCCCTAAATAGTGTACTTTCATTTATGGTTTACTTGTTTTTGCTCATATAATAATAATAATAATAATAATAATAATAATAATAATAATAATAATAATAATAATAATAATAATAATGTATATGGTGTTCTGAATAAAACTCAGTACAGCTGATAAGTCTCAACATGGTAACCTCAGTTAATATTTATACAGGTTTCTGGTGTTTATAAGAGAAAGGCTTGAGAACAGAGGTTTCCTAACTGATTGAATCTTTAATGCATACAGAATATAAAGTCCAAAGAGTCTGGTGAATCTTCGTTAAAAAAAAATGATCCTGATCTTAGAATTTCTTGTGGCAATCTCCAGCTTCGCCTGATAGGATCCACTGCAGTGCACAGTTAATGCGCCTTTCCCTTCAATTACTAGAATCTTAGCATTTGAATCCAAGTACTCGCGGTTAGGCAGAGAGTTTAAATGTCCGCTAATAGACATTGGTTTTTACGACCTATCCTGGAAGCATTCTGACGGATTTATGCCCTTTGCATTTTGAAGCTAATGGCTTTATATTTACGATTTGAAAGGGAAGAGATGGAGGCAGACAGCCATGGAGATGGGCCGATGTTTTCTTGCACCTTCCCCTTCAGCTACAATACAAGAGAGCTCCAGGAAGGCATAAAAGCAATCCAATTCAGTTCTTTATTTTAATGCACACCCAAGGAATATATGAAATATTTATTGGATTTTCTTCCGACAAAAAAACTAAAATGGAGGACTGCATAAACAGTACTTACATATTGTTGGCGGCCTGGTCTTCAAAAGCTTTGAAAGAGCTGTGTCACTTATTCATCACATTTAAATGCTGATCTACAGGCAACTACTTAAAATGTTGGCCTAAGCATCATTATTGACATTTTAAAACGAAGATAAAAGAGTTGTAGAATATACATTTTTATGTATTTTTAGCATACATTTATAAAAAAGAAAAAAAGAAAAGTTTATGCTTCCAGTAATTTGTCCTCTAACAATGTGTTTGAGGGCTTTAGACCAGGCATGTCCAAACTGTGTCCCTCCAGCTGTTGTGAAACTACACATCCCAGCATGCATTGCCATAGGATTCCCTAATAGCAAAACTGTGGAAAGGCATGAGGGGACTTGTATTTTCACAACAGCTGGAGGGCCATAGTTTGGACATGTCTGCTTTAGACGATTACCCAAAACTTTGCATGAAGAAAACAGATGTGTGTGGAGGTTCTTATGTCCAGTGGGCCCATACTTCTGCAATGCATTTGCTTCAATTCAATGTTCTATGGGATCTGGAATCTACGATACCCAATGCACTGGTAATGCCCCCATTCACAATTCCAATCACCAAAAATTCCCCAATTCACACAAATAAAATGGATGCGGATAAACAAAATATTAACATGCTGAATTTTCCCCTACAAATGGCTGATCAGTGGGTTTGAACTGGGTTGAGGGATCCCGGGTCCTACACTCTGGTCAGCTTTATCTCCTGGTCATTGTTTGACTGTCACCAACTACACATGCCACAATTGTCTGAGCCCCATAGACTCTGCTGGAGTGCAGCCATCAGATAAGATTTTATTGCTGTTATTGTGCCTTGAAAGTATAAAATGATAGGATCATGAAAAACTTGTCCCACCTTTGACGTTGTGTGACTCTGGTGACATCTTTGTTGGTTGCGGCATATTAGTGCTGAGGAGGGAGACCTGGGACCTACACCACAAACCAAACTGCTATTCCCCTTTATGGGGGAAAACGCTTTTCTCTCGATTTCCTCTTTCTAATCTTTGCACTGTTTTTTTTTTTTTTGTAAAGCAGTTGCTGATCAGGGAAATTCAATTGGCAGCAGTATACATGTTCATTATCTAGCAAGCCTGCTGCAGTTTTCCCATTCACCGTCTCGTAGGATATATATATTTTTTAATTAAAAGTTGAAAATTGATGTTGTCGGCACCATTGCTGCTGGGCACCATTGCTGCTGACAATAGGAAATCACATTGTATGATTTTTTTTTTTTAGGGGGGGGGGGGTTGATTTAGGCACTAGAAGGGACTTTGGGTTAGGGTTTGTGCTGGGGGCAAGAGTTAGTGATTAAATAGAAGCATGTTATGGTTAGGCACTAAGGGGAGAGGGTAAGGCTGCGGGGCAGGAGGGTTAGGAGGGGGGGGGGGGTCTGAAAAAGCATCTTTTTTTGCAATGCAACGCACCTAGGATGCACGGGAGACTGTACAGATTCATTTGAATTGAAACTTTCAATATGTGTGCAGCTGAATCGGTATATGGAGGGGAACGGAACGTAGTATGGAAAAAAGCCACAGTCGCAACATCGTAGCACTTTGTATGCAGATTCAGAAACTCAGTTGCAAGTGCAACAAGTGTTGCATACGACTACTTCCTAGTTCCAACACATTGAGATTATGATGCAAGCGAGCTGCCCCATGCTAGCAAAGTCTTCGGGGACCCCGCACGCTGAGAGGGTCTCTTTGGCATGACTGCTGCTATGATGTATGAGGACACATATGTACAAATAATCATAAAACACAACCTGGCACACACAGCAACAAACATTAAAAAGCACTTAAAACATGTGATCAATTCCTTAGGCTGTATACTTTTAAAGCCAGCACACAGATTCATTGGCGTTCTAGAAGAGAAGCAGCCTATATTAACATTTATCCCAAGCATATCTAGAAGGAAAGCCAGTGGATTCAGGACACACCAATACAGTGCATAATGTGCTTAATAATATACCACTTAGAAGGTGTGAGAAAAAGGATCTACCCACTTGTTTAGTCAGTTCCCAGGACAGCTTCACAATATATTTACAGGGCAACAACAAACAAGTCATTATCAGGGGTGTGTGTCCATAATGAGCCAACTCTCAAATGGAAAGCCTGTCTGTGTTAGTGGCGTTTACCTTAAGAAATCTACATATTATTAGTAGAAAATATTAGTGCTTATAATTGCATGATCTGCCTTTTAATATACATAAACACATTCCTTATAATGGTCTTAAATGTAGGACATTTTATGTTGAGGAGGAGAAGGGAGGTTTGGATTGATAACAGAGGAGCGGTTTGAGTGCAGTAAGCAGATACTTTGTTTGGGGGGGGGGGGATGCTGTAAAGATTTGCTCATCGGAGGCTTGTGGACATGTAGCTGGTCCTGTTGTGAGTCATGGAGTTCAGTTAAAACTCCATGCAGAAAACTTTCGCAAAGTCCTGCTTAACCAATGCACTACATTAAGCCTCCTGGACATATTATCGTTTCCAGTTACATAGTTTGCAGCGCTTTACAGAGTACATTTCGATATTTACATCAGTCCCTGCCCCAGTGGAGCTTACAATCTACATTCACTACCACTTGTATATGCACTCTGTCACACACAGATTATTTATTTACAGCATATTCTGTTACGCTCTACAATTGGAAACGGTAATTAAACAATCTGGGTAGTATCAAACCAACAGAGTTAGGAGGGCCCTGCTCTCAAGCTTCCAATCTATAGGACATTCATTATAGGGTTAATTTTGATTGGAGACAATTATCCTACCAGTATATTTTTGGATTGTGGGAGGAAACCGGAGAACCTAGTGGAAACCAGTGCAAGCTTTGGGAGTATGTTCAAACTCCACACAGTTAGGGCCATGGTGGGAAGAGTCAGTAATGCTAACCATTACACCGTCCATGGTACATATGTATCTCATTATAGGTAACCTTCGGTCGTATGTCAACAACATTTAATACATCACAATGGAAACAAAGTCTCATAAGGCCCCCATACACTACTAGGACTTTGCACTACTGAGTCTCTGCCGTTCCTCCTAGAACCGCCCAGGAGCTCCCCGCAGGCTGGATCACATAAAATATATTTAATGCGGTTCTTTTGCATACAATAGATTGCATGCAATCCCATTTACTGTTGTCCTAGGTGGTCTTATTTACAGCATCACCGATCCAATGAGCACAGAACCAGGCATCGAATTTGAATCAGAGACAAAACACATACAATTTGCCAATTTTCATCCAATTTCGGAATCGGATGAAAAGTTACTAAATCGCAGTGTGTACGGCCAGCTTTAGAAGTAGATTTAAAATGTTATTAGTACATTCTATTGAAAATGTAGGAATATATATTAATATAAGACACATTTAGCTATTGAATCAGTGCCACTAACCCACACGCTGAACTCCAGAAGTTGCGATAACGCTTAATTTGAATCTGCTGTGAGGAAAAACATGCGCTAAATGCACCATCTGGGGGTGACCACATAGGAGCAATCCTTAGGTTCCCATAGCTAGTGCCTCACAATGTAATAGCTCTGTGCATTAAACCTAGAGCTTTCCAGTAAACAGCAACTGATTCTTCCCCATAGAATAGATAAAGATCTCAAATGGACATAGAAAGGCCATCACATAATTGACCAAGGTTGCTGCACTGCAATGTTCTAGAGCTCCACGCCTCCATATAAATATAGCCCATCATCATGATGGCAAGAGGATGACCTCTTGCCCAGCTTGCCACACAGTCGACCATAAACCACCTTATCAAAATTCAATTTCTATTTCCTCACAAAATTATGCTTGGGGCTGATGATGTACAGGGTGTAAACGCCCACCTGGCACTGGCCACACCCACACAGCACAGCTGTGGAGGCCACAGCTCCTCCCCTTCTGACATTGGGCCCTTGATCATTCTCCGCTGCAGACCCATGTGGCCCTTAATCAGGCCCTGCTGCATTGCACACTAGAACTTATTTTAAGCACTGTAAAAGCCCAACAACGTCACAATGTGTGAAGCAATGGTTTGCTCTTAACCTTAATGTTTTTTTTTCAGAGATGTTATCAAATAAAAATAAATGACCATCTGCATCTTAACGGTACATCTAAAAATCAATAAAAAAAGCACAAACCAACACGGCTTCAGTGGCCAAAAGATGAACAAAATACTACTGCTTTAAGCAACGTAAATATATAAAAAAAAAAAAAAAAAAAACACCTCTTAATTTTCAACTATTCATTTTTTGGGAAAATAGACTTGAAAGCAGAGCCTTGTTAAAACTTATGAAGCAATTTCCGGATATATGGCAAGATATACATTTTTGTGATGGGGAGCAGAGCCAAGCTGGTGAGACTGGGGATTTGTCTGAGAACAGGTCCCAGCCATCACTTTGCAAAGTCTCTTCCTCCTTATAGAGCAGCCTGGGGCGATCATACCAGGGTGTCTGCTGATAATCAGGTAGCAGCTCCTAGTCCCAGGCGCCAGACATGGATTCTTATCTGCCTGTCCGGAGGAATGCTGAATCAAAGCAAGAAGCAGTACATTTTGAGGGAAAGAACTCACAATAAACAAAGATAAATGAAAGGCACCATGGGGGAGGAGAGGCTGGGGAGAACCAGACACACAAGTACATGCTTTCTCCTCCAACACAAGGTTAAAATCATTATGAACTGAGAAAATAAAAAGTTGCTTGTGTGAACCTCACAATGGGGTGGATGGGGTGATGTCGGTTTTAAACACATGCTTTTATACTGTTAGCTCTGCAGGGCAATAATTCATCATACTGTAATATCGGACAGGCTGGTCGATCTTACAAAACCCATTCATAGGGCAGCCAGATGGAGAACGTAAAAAAAAAAAAAAAAAAAGATGAATTAGGGAGATATTACAAATTTTCATTTTGATAGAAATATTTTAAGAAGTTTAATACAAGTCCATCTTTCTTACTGAACACCATCACTAACTTAAACGGGTATGGGTAAAAACCAGACCCAGACAAGACCCCAGACCGGACATCAAAATCCGCAGTCCGGAGCTTGTAGTGTCCGGTCCAGGAGTGTCAAGAATCACGCCATCAGGTCCCACTTGATCTGATCACTTGTGCTCTGTGTGAATCGGCTGAGGGGTGCAGGGGACGTGCCCACCTTTCTGAGTGTTTGGAAGGGTTACCTAATTTTCAAGAGCCTACGGCCATTCCTGAAAGGTAGGAGAGTATGGACTACCAGTGACTACCAAAAAGTGCAAGGAGGAACTGCTTAGCACAGATAAACATACATGTTAAGATGTCTAAGGGCAGGTTTAGAAGAAGTGTAATGCCTTATGCTTAGTCCCAGGTGTCATTCGTAGACTGTGTGGCACATAAGATTATATGTGCTAAGCATTTTTTGTCATCACCTGGCCCCTGCACTATGCAGTTGGTGCTGTAGCAGGAGCTGGTCTTGAATTATTTGCTATCATCGCTGTACTTTATAATTTGTTTACAAACAGTTGTTTATGCAGCACACACATTATCAGCACTGTACAGAGAAGATTTAGTCATTCGCAACAGTATCTGGCCCAGTATAGCTTACAATTCATATTTCCTACCATTGTATACACGTATACATTAGGGTAAATGTTTTGAGTTCAGAACCGAATTAACCTACCAGTAGGTTATTGAACTGTGGGGAAAAAAATCAGAGAAACCAGATGAAACCCACGCAAACACAGAGGACATACAAACTCCACACAGATTGACAGAGGCTCGTGAAGGAGACAGTTTGTGTGCAGCCTCCTCCTCCTCTCTCCCAGCCACCATGCCACTCTTGTGCTTAGCGCTAGAGGGCTCAGACACGACTGTGAAAATGCAAAAAAACTGTCAACGTGGCCATTTTTTCACTGATTCTGGCAGCACTGGGATAAGTATTAACAACTAGTAAGCCCGCTTGAAGCAACAGCTTCGAAAGCTAGTCTGTTACCCTCTGTGTTTGTGCATGTTTGAGAGAGATGTAGTTTCACTCTCTGCCAGCAGATGGCAGTGTTTTGGACACTAGACATATATAGTTGATGGGTGCAGTGTGCCCTTCCTGGGACACAGAGGCAAGTGTGCAGATTGGGCATTTGTAGGAAACAGACCTCAATGCTTTGCTCAATACATTTCTAGATGCACTTCAGACACTATACAGGTCGAGTATCCCGTATCCGAATATCCGTTATCCAAATTATTCTGAAAACCAGACATTCCAGAAAGTGAAAAAAAAATTTTTTTTTGCTAAAAACTCACTGGGGACATTTGTAACAGCATCACTGGGGACATGATATGTAACTGGCACTATATATGTGCAAGACAATGATTGCTTGGCATTCAAATTCACTGCTGAGATAGTACACACATTTAGTTTCACGTTTTGAAACCTTGTTTTTTGAACAAATAAAATATATTTGTGTGTATTTTATGTGGTAATAAAATATATTTGTGTGTATATTATGTGTTTATACAGCATAAATGCAAGATACTTCAAAATACATCATTGAAATATTAAAATATTCCGAAATACGTAATAATCCGTTATCCAAAATTCTCCTGGTCCCGAGCATTTTGGATAAGGGATACTCAACCTGTATAAACAAAAAAATTCTAATAATAAAAAAAAAAAAAAAAAAAAATCACAGAAAAAAGAAAACTGTTGTAATGCATGGAAAAAAATAAAAATTTCAGGAGTAAAATAGATGCATTTAAAAAAGGGCAATGCGCGATTTTTTTGTCATGTGCACATTCAAGGGCATCTGCAAATTTATAGAACTAATCACAAAAGAATTTTCCAAAACTGCAAAGTTGGGATGCAACCTGTACTGGGTGATCAAGTATAAGCAGTTCTAACACAAACAGAGCACTGTGCAGCCACAGATTTTGCAGTTTGTAAGCATCCATTATTATCCAAGAGGAAGCTGGATGAAGATTATCAGGTCAATGCATTAAAATGAGGTAAACCCTTTCTCTGGCGATAGACCCTGCTGGGTAAACTATTAGGTTTCTCTGGCTAAAGTGTCTTAAAGAAAAATAATGGGTAATGATACTTAAGGAGAATCACTGTGGGTTATGTTATGGGTTGACTAAATATTTTTTGGTATTTTATTTAGTTTTTAAAGTAGAACTGGAAATACATGTCCGAGATTCCAGTTCACTGCGCACAGTATGAGCCAAATACGCACACACAATGCTGTCAGACTGGATGGAAAGGTTACGCTCAGACTTACCAGCTACCATTACTCAGCTGCCCTAGCAATGTGTTATTAGTAAACGGCACAGATAACTTATTTTGTGTCAAAAGTTAGCCTTAAGCCAGATACAAACTAGATGTTCTGTCGTACGATCTGGCAAATTGGTGTGACGTATCCGGCTCTGTCTAGTGTGCACCTGCTATGTTGCTGATGATGGCGCGCTCCTGATGAACAACATCTCTAGGGAATCCATGATGCGAAAAGAATCATATCTGCCGCCAGCATTCAGTCACTGCCAACATCGGCAAGTGTGTATGCATTTGCCCGTGTCAGCTGCCGTTTCTCTCACAAATGTATACCCAGCTTCATGCGTCTTTAAACCATTTGGCTGAAGACACCTGGCAGGGTTGAGGTGCTCTGAGAGGAGTAGCAAAACTTATTTTCTTAAATTTGCATCTCAGTTAGAGCTATCTGGTAGAAGGGGAAAAGGTAACATTTGTCTGCACCGTTTTTTTTTTTTTTTAAATAAAAAGCCAAAAAGATGCTTAACGCGTCCAAATTCATGGAACCTGGCGCACCATAGGGGGTTATTTGACACAGCCTGGCCTAAAGTATAATAGGACACACCCACCCGTAAACAGGTCCGTAATGGATGCCAGTACTCACTCCAGATTACAAAAAGCAACAGGTATTGCAACCTATAGATTGTAAACTTGCAGCAGGGCCCTCCTACCTCCAAGTCTGCCTGTTATTACCCAGTTTTTTCTATCACAGTCAACAATTGTAAAGCGCAACGGAATCTGCTGCTCTATATAAGAAACCGTAAATAAATCTTAAGTAGCTATTTTAATGGACCTTAAATATCCGTGGACTTTCAAAATAACCTGTCATTCTGTTTATAAAGTCTCATCGCGGCATATACTGGGTATAGATTACAGAGGAGTGGTATATGACAGCACTAAAGAGACTGAACAGAACAGCTCTCAGCCAAAGACATCACATTTCATTTGTTTAAACAAAAGCCCCTCTCATTCCGTACCATTCAACCTGTTTTGTGTGTTTATTTTTTGCAGGCCCTTAAAACATGGTATGATAATCTCCCAGCAAGCATCTGTTTGACTATAGCTCCATTAGAGAAGTATAAAATTACTTCCAGAAGTAATCAGAAAAACAAACAAAAAAATGGCTTAAACATTCGCTAATGTGTTTTTTTTTCTGTCAGACATTTGACCCATAATGCAGGAATCGCATTGATAGTAAAATATCACAGGCTTTACTAAATTGCCCGATGCTTTCTCTGCAGACTTTGAAGCAGTACTACAGTCGCACGTTGAAAGGGCAGACGTGAAGTTGGAGAGATTCTGCAGACAGGAGAACCACAGTAAAACTCTTCAAGTGGAAGAAGCTGATTAAATAAGGTCTGCATGACTGAGCTCATTGACTAAAGAGTACATAAATAAGAGTAAAAAAAAATATGTGTACGATGTGTCCATCATTCTGCTTGTAATGCAGAGTCGTGTGGTTATTCAATTTCTCTGCACTATCCCTGAGGAAGACATATCTGTCTCGGCAGTATAGAATTAGATTGTCAGGACTGCATTCACCAAGGTCTTTAAATGAAGACAGAACTATACCCCCTTCCTACCTCTTTAACAAATATTATGAGCCCACTATACCTCAAAAACTTCTTTATGTAAAATTTTGAGCCATATTCTAAACATTCATACAATTTTAGGTCATATTCCAAACATCAATTCAAACCTTAGATCTTTTTCCAAGCAGTTAAGCGTTCTTTTAGTAATTTTAGGCCTTGAAATGTTCCTTAAGGTGTTCTTTAGGGAGCTAAAGGCGATAGGAGATCGATGGTGCTGAAGCTTGGGGATGGTGTCATCTCCAAGTGCCGGTCCCGTTTACACTGCGGGTCAGCACCGCAGTAAACGGTGCAAATCCCGGATCCGACCTGGCTTGGAACCGTGTTCCAAATACCATGTTAGATCTGTAATTTTGGTGTAAAAGAGCTATAAAATAGGTACTACAAGTCCAATATTTGCTGGATGCAGCAGGTGTGGATTGGTCTATTCATTTGACACCAACCTTTAGCAGCAGCAGCAGCCTTTGCAGTCCTTTCTCTTCACCACAACAGAGAGATAAGGAATCCCATCCCACATACAATAAAAACACAAATCAGTAGCAGTGCAGCAAGTTCACTTTTATTCACAGGAAATGGCTAACATCCTCTTCTAAGGTAATTTGATTTTCAGCAACACATAAAGGGCAGGATGTTGTAACATCCGCTGCTCATTATCGCCGGGCATCGCATTATTAATAACGGCATATGCTCTAACATATGCGGCTATTAACGCAAGGGACAGCTCTTGCGATAAGAGCTGTCCCTTGCGATGCGGTGCCGGTGCTGGACATCCGGGTCTGTGACCCGGGAGTCCATCTGCGCATTCGCAGAGCGCCAGAGCCTGCCACAGGGCATGCTGGGAGGGATCCGTGACAGATCCCTCACACAGCGCTGCGGTAAGAAGCCCATAGGCTTCTGCAGGGAAGCTGGCGATTCCCTCCGCAGCGCTGCCACTGAGGAGGAACAATAGAGCATACAGAAATGCGGTAAAAAACCCGATAATCGCCCCCAAACTGAGGTTTACTAAATTTGGCTTAATGCTAAAAGATGTTAACTCACAAAATGGAATATTTTAAAAATAATGATAGATAGCCTTAATACCAATAACTGAAAGCTGTAATCACAATGGCTATGTAAAACAAAAATAATCGATGCTCCTATACAAATATGGATCTCACTATCCATGGCTAGGATCCACATATCCACAATAAAATAACTATGTATCTTAAATACGGATATAAGCAACAGTAAACAGCCCTATAGCATTGTCCATACAGTAAATATGTATTCCCTAACCCAACAGATGTGGGTACAACAAGGCCTTACCGAGTTTGCTGTAAACATTAATAACCTAGGCCACAGTTCAAGTATTGAAATTGATGATGATTATATTGTCAAAATATGCTTTTGTATCCAATAAAAAGTACCAATACATTGTTTATTTATTAACAATTATTTATATAGTGCACACATGTTCCGTAGCGCTTTACAGAGAACACTTGAACATTTACATCAGTCCCTGCCCCAGTGGAGCTTACAGACTATGGGGGAGATTCTCTAAGCTAAAAATGCGGTAAAAACCCCGTTATCTGGGTTTTTACCGCATTTTGGGATGCTGTAAGCATCCCCCGCCGGGTTACCGCGGCGGGGGGCATCGCCAGAAAAATCTGGCGATGCCCCATAGAAGCCAATGGGCTTCTATCGCAACCCTCTGCCGCCCCGCATCGCCCCCTCACCTGTGTCTGGGCAGCACAGCGCAGTGCTGCCCGGACCTGTGACCTCCTCCCTGCACTGATCCTCTTCCGGGTGCAGGGAGGAGGAGAGCCCGGTGCAGCAGCAGCAGTGCCGGGTGTGGGAGGGAGGGGAGAGCCGCCGGGACCTGCTGGGACCCGGCGACTCTCACCGCAAAGGACAGCTCTTAACGCAAGAGCTGTCCTTTGCCTTAATTAATCGCATATGTTACAGCATATGCGATAATTAAATATGCGATGGGCGGCGAAGGGGGGCGGAGATTCTTAGAGAATCTCCCCCTATATTCCCTACCACATGTACACACACATTTGTTCATTCTAGGGTTAATTTTGTTGGGAGTCAATTAACCTACCAGTATTTGTGGATTGTAGGAGGAAACCGATTTTTAATGAACCTGCGCCCACTAAAACTTGTTCTTAAGGTCTGATGCTTTTTTAGGCTCTGCATGCTTGTTACCTTTGGCTGTCAAATGCATTTATGTTGTATTTCTGGTGGTTAAGGTAATGCCACACATCACTACGAATGCATCTGAAGTCCAGTTTAAAGGTTCTTCTAAAGAAAACGTAAATATTGAAACCACCTGGTGGTTCATTTTACTGAACAGAAGAGGTTGGCAACAGAATTGTTCTCTTTAAAAAATTAAAAAGAAAAATGTAAGAAAGCCTACACCGACATGTAGCCGAAGGCTCCGCAAGTTCTTGGGAGTGAGCAGCAGGCAAGACTCATTGTATCTGTAATTAACACTTAGCTCAAGTTACCAAGGAGAAATCTTTCTTAAGAGCCGAACTTAGTGAAGCATAAAGTGTTCCGTTTGGCTAATGCTACAGCCTAGGTCTATGCAGTCAGCTGTCACACAATTCTCCAAATGTAGAGCCAATCAACACTAACAGCTGTGTGAATGATCGTGGAGAGGGAACCTGTAGTTACTGTTCACAATATGGTTGATTTTCACAGCATTTCCCTAAAAAATGTTCAAGGCATTAATTATGCAGCAAAGATATACTTATTGCTCTACAAATGTGCATTTATTAACATGAGTGATGGCTGTTCCACTAGGAGAGGTGATTTTAGAATTATTAGGCTGCAGTGCCCGGGACAAAGTGAGAAACTGCTCGTGTGATTCCACCTTCTCCTGACTACCTCCATCAGTTGGAGTACCTCAGGGCTCAATCTTGGGTCCTTGGCTTTTCTCAATTTATACCACATCGCTCGGAAAACTAATCGGCTGTACTGGTTTCGGTTAAAAAGGTTGACACATAACACATGATAAAAGGTCGACATGCACTAGGTCGAAATTGATAAAAGGTCAAAACAGTCAAAACGTCAGCATTCCAATGGTCGACGTTGATTTTTCATAGTTTACTGCAATGATCCACGTCGACTACTATTTAGAATGTCATCGTGGCGAGCCATGTGAGGGTATACATTATACTCTTTGGGGTCCATGGCGACAGAGATCATAAAAACCCATAAAAAAAACGTTTTCCACTATTTCACTTTTTCCATGCCGACCTTTTGTTTGTGTCAACCTCTTATCAATGTCAACCTTTTCACTGTCAACTAATAGTGGTTGACCTAAGGACTGTTAATCTAGACATCGTCTATTTTTTAATCCACACCCATCAGTACACGGATGATACTCCAATCTACCTATCCTCCTATGCTCTCATAATCTCCCGCATTGATTATTGCAAGTCTCCTTACTGGTCTTCCCCAATACACACACTCACCACTACAATATATCAATAATATATTATATCATATCCAGCTGTAAACTACTCTGTCAGTGCTTCCATTTGGTTACCTGTATTCTACTGTATACAATATAAAATAACTTTACTTGCATACAAGCCATTAACCAAAATATACCAGTAGTATAAGTAAGGCATATAAGGAAAGAGGGCCCTAAATTCTATACATACACAAACCTATATGATAGTAGTGTTCATTCTAGCACCCGCCAACTTTGAAAACCCATGCAGTTCCTCTTCCCTGCCTGGGGTGTTGCTGTCTGCTGTGGTGTTTCTAGCACAGGTCTAATTGGCATATCGGTGCTGATTTACAGACACACTGTGCTAGAAACACGACAGCAGACAGCGACACCCCAGGCAGGGAAGAGGACCTGCATGGGTTTTCAAAGTTGGCGGGTCCTAGAATGAACACATCTACTCACAGACTACAGGTGTAAATGCTGTTGATCAGCCGTCAAGTAAACCATCAATATATCGCACTAGCTCAGTATTGTTTATCGCCTATAAAACCTGAAACAGGCATTATGAAGGAGAGCCCAGTAATAAACACAAACACAAAATATAAATACGTGCTCATGACGCTACGTAACATATTAAATACAGTAATCCTTTAAGAGTCATTCTTTAGCACTTAATAAAATGCTGCGGTCAGAGATAGATTTTAAAAGACACGCTAGGCATCGCCCTGAAACCTGGGAGTTGCTCACAACGGTAAATCGTCATTTCATTTCCCTCTTGCCAGTAGGTCTCTGTGGTTGGCGCTGCACATACACTGCTTGCTCTTTTGACCCGCCTGGTCGTGCTGACACTCAGCTAAGCTGGAATTACAGTAAGCACCTTACATGGACAAACCGTATCTGCTTTATTAAATTCCTCATCGTCAAGTCTTTAAAAAAAAAAAAAGAGAAACAAAAAAGAGAGACAAAACCGCTGCTTCAATATTGCAGATGTAAAGAAACTCCCTAGTACTCTGAATAAAAACCTGTGGGGTTCTTCTAATATCTTCTGTGCTAGAGACAGACTCAATACATCGGATAAACCATGGCCTGGCTGATAAATTATTCATACCCAAATGTGTGATGAAGACTTCTGTACCGTTGAACTGTAATATGCTCACGTGGGTTTACTCCAGAGCCGTATCATTATTAGAACATTGTTTTGTGTGTGCGCTGAATGGGATTATATAACTTCTGGTGAGAACAACAGATGGCTGCTTTGTTCTAAAGCCATTAGCCTCATAGCCGCCTTGTTAAGGGTTCTGGCAGAGGAGTGTGGTAGTCACAGTGGTCTGCAGCCGCTACTAACAGGCTGAATGTCCATCCACTCTCAGCATTTATTTGTAGAATATTAAGGAGCAAGCTAAATTCCAGCAGTCTGCCATAATTATTCAGCAACATTAAGGACGAGCAGGGGGGGACAAAGCAGGCTCCCAGGTAACCTATCAGTGTGCAGTAACTCCAACTAACAGCTTCTGTCTAGTAATGATTAGGAAATGAAAGCAGACATGGTATTGGCTGATGAGCATCACAACACTGAATGCACAGCAATTTGTGCACCAGTTTTTATAAAAATCACCCAATATACTTAACATATAATTGCATAAATGTACGATTTGCGTTGTTAATGAAGAAGTGAAAATTCTCAAATGTCAGATTCCTAGATATTAACGAGGGTTTTATTATGGGGAGACATCTTTTCCCGTTTGCGTGCTCACAAGGGCTAGTCCTCGACAACTTTGTATGCCAGAGTATTAAAACGCCAGGAACAGCCTATCTGCACAGAGCGGAATCATTAAGCACAGAAATGTTCGCTCACAAGCACTTGTGTGCAGCAGGAAGCATTCTGGGAGTTGTCAGTGCAAGTATGAAAAAGGTTTTCGCACTACCCGCTATGTATCCAAATAAAACACTACATTGCACTACAAGCATGACAAAACTGGAGAGACTGGATGAGCCATACCTGCACCACTGGGCTGTTAACACAGTTCTGTCTCTCTATAGATAGAAATGATTCCTATGTGAATATCCTCCATTACCCAGACAAAACACACACACACACACAGAGTATTTGGCCTATGGCCAAATAGGCCTAGTCAAAATCGCCCATGGACTTAACCAAAATTATCTTCGTTAATATTGCTTTGCCTGCCGTGTGTACACCCCTAAAGTCCCCGTTTTGCTTATATGTTTATGTAATCGGATGCAGCGGATCCCTTATGTCATCATATAAAAAATAATAAAAATAAATAATAATAGGGGGCAGTGTCTTCATGGCTTAATGATTGCACCATTGAAGACTATGAAGTTCAAGATTTATATTGCTGGACACACACCAGAAAATAAACTTCAGCAGAGCGATTATCCGCTCCATACACACAGAGCAATTTCTAGATCAGGGTGAACTCTCTTCAGAGGTCTTCGACGGGATTGGGAACTCGTCAATGAGATAGTTTTGCAGTACATTAGATCCCGACCTCAATGCTGCAGGGGTGTTAGAAGTATTTAATCGATTAATGGTCCTGCACACACACCTTATTGGGCCACGCCTACAATTATTGTCTGATCGGGCCAAAGCTTGTGTAGTGTGCACTCCGTGTTAGACTAACTTATTCTTTAGCAAATGCATCCTGCATAGAGCATCTGCGTAAAAATACATATTTTAGACAATTATCTAAAAAACACATCCAATTAGCTTGTTTATCTATTATTTCATTATGTAAATGAGATCCACTGCTGCACTATACTGTGGAGATGAAACGCTGCGACAGACAAAACAAAAAAGTAAAAGATGGCTCCCTGCCCAGAGCTGACAATCGTACGTTTCCAATATCTTATGCAGGTTAAGAGCACGATATAATTAAACCATTTATGAGTTATGCTAAAATTACCAACTCCCAGCCACAACAAAATGATAGGGGACTGACAGTGACCCACTCATCTCTTTATCAGTGCATTAAGGAGAAGTAAACACGGCTTTATCACCCAGACAGAGACTCCATGCATTAGAGAGAGATTAGACGTTTACTATCTTATCCTGTTAGTAGCTGCCATTCCTAACATAAACCAGATGTACACACGCAAAATATCTTCCTCACCCCTTCTGCTGTCTTTAGTGAATGGGGAAAATAAACAGAAAGTAAAGGATAACGCTTTGTCTGACTTCTAAACAGTTAGCAAATCAAACGATTTACCTACAGTAGCTCAACTCACCTGACTCTCTGCAAATATCTAGATGTTACCACTCAGATGCTCACAATGAACAAATGAAACTTCTGCAAGAACAAAATAATGAAAATCTGCCAACATTTGCATCTGCTTATACATTTGACACTGTCTGGAGACTCTCTAGTGTCACATTATTGTCGTGTGTGCTTGTAAATGGATCCCTTATTTTTGAAACTTATTACACGCATGTGGCTGCATACTTAAAACCCATCTCGTTTGGTGGCCCTAGCAGGGGAGCAGTGGTAATATCCCTGGAGGCAGAGAGGCCTAATAGGCATTAAGAATGATTTTCTACGGTCCCTTCAATGTAACAATTCACCCGTCCCTTTCTCAACGTTCCAGCTCTGTGTGTGTGATTGGAGTCACAAAGACTGTCTGGGTGGGGGCTGCGGATGGTTCTTTAAGACCTACACTGGTCACCATGTCACAGCATGAGCTGGCACTAAAACCACTGAACATCTCTGCACACTACTGTGGGTTTCATCATATCGCTTGGCAGGGAAGAGACCAAAGACATTCCTTTGATGTTAATAGCTTTATGTCACATAATAGAACATCAGAAACACTGCTTGCGGCAAAATATTTCCTGAAGTTTATTAACATGACTGGATTGATTGATGGACCCCCGCCATTCACAGTATTTAGCAGGGTCTTTGCATTTGCGTAAATCTGGGATCTCTTTAGATCACGTCTGCTGATTGTCAGCTCACACCACAGCAAGGGAGCACAGATATACTGGTACTCACTGAAAGCCTTCACAGACTCCTGGAATCTCCAGCTATGGACAGAGCAGAGCAACACTTAGGGGGGTATTCAATCCCCACCGCTATTTCCGACTAGGGAAATAGTGGCGGGGACCTATTCACTGCTGTCTTTCCCGACAGCATTGAAGAGTCAGTTCGACAGAACGGGCTAGACTATAAAAGCGGTCGGGCCCACTTTGCCGAGAACAGCCGTGAATTTTTGCAATCAAAGATCGGATCTCTACATATCCATACACACTTTAGGATATTGTAAAAAGAGATACCGCTCAGAAAGGGGCTTCTGAGCAATAATTTTTAAAAAATAGCATCTAGTGTGTACACTTAATATATTTAATGATGTACATGCATCGTTAGTGACCCTCCCATCTGCTGAAAGCGCAGTTCAAAATGGCTAGATCGACAAATGAGCAACATGTTCAGCAGGTCCCAGTGACATCAGTGAACTATATCATTCAGTGTGTACACTCAAATCAGCAACCCGTGGCCGATATCAGTCTCGGCCTGAGTCCCCTACAGCGGATGGGGCTTAAGGTCATATGCAGAGGTGCTAATTATATGTAAAAGTCAAAACACATGATAAATTACTTTTTTCTCCATACATAACACTATTAATTTCATTTTACAGAAGCTCATACCCAATGAAAGCTGCAAGATACCATTATCTTCTTTGGTACAACTTGTACTTAATGTGTGATTAATGACCTTTTAATATGTTAACAAGCGTTTTAGAACTTGTCAAAGCCAGACACTACCATTGTTTGCTAGTTGGCCACGTGCAGTCCCTTTTCTTGAGCTGAATATTGTATTGTCTATTTAATAGATTCTATTGCAATAACTACTTTAGAATGTAAGCTCTAGTGAGCAGGACCCTCTTCCCTCATGTGCTTTTCCTTATCTGACCTTCTGTAAACCATTTTTGATGGGACAAAATCCTGTGGTTTTCTGCCACGCTGAAACTTATTCCAGTGTACCTTTTGCTGATGAAGCTATATTTATGTACCCTCTACTTGTGCTCTATTGTACTCAACTTTAAGTCGCTGTTTTGCTTTTTTTTTTTTTTTCGTTTATGTACTCTGTAATTGTGGTGCCATATAAATACCCCTTTTAATCCCAAAAAGTAAATTACAAGGGGGAGTGGGAGCCAGTACAATCAATCACTAGGTCTTTGTCCCCAAACAGTGACATGTCAGCCTCACCAGGGTAGGAGGTGTCTGCTTGGGCTAGTCTCTGGTGACAGACTTTTGTTTGATTTAACACGTTGGGGAGAGCAGTATTACAATGGCTTGTACAAACTATTCCACCTTAAACATGTCTGCTTGTACTGTTCTGAAAGGGGGGGATAAAGCCTTTATTTGTAATTTAAGCATATACAAAATATAATAAATGAAATACACAATTGTGTTTTCTCATCAGCAGCTGCAATGTTGCATTAACCATTTCAACTAAGGACAGCCAGTACCTTTAATTTGTTTATATGCCAATCATACAAATTCGGACATGGGATCGGGGCAGTATAACTGTGTCATATTCATTCTTTAGGGTAGCAGGTCACAATGCTAAAAGGGTAGTACAGAATCTTAAGGCCCTTTTCGCACGCTCCGGCTTCTGCCAGGCGGCGAAACCCTGCGCGGCCAAAAGCCGTGCACAGAAGTTAAACATGGACACGATTGTGTCCATTCACACAGGACGGCCATGGCCCAGTCGCCCGGTTGCAGCCGGATGTCACCACTGGAAGGGGTAGTTGCCGGGCTGTAGCCATCCCCACCATTCTAAACTTCTGTGTGCGGCACGGCTTCTTGGCCGAGCGGGGTTTCGCTGCCCGTCAGGAGCCGGAGCGTGTGAAAGGGGCCTCACCCTTTCAGTGCCAAGTGAATTTGTCAAAATAGGTGTAAAAATTGGCAAGCAAACATTTTTATTCATCATAATGACCTGTAATGTTTACCTTATATAGGAAAAAAAATCTTTTTTAACGATTAGATTTGAATTTTTAGAACAATTTTTTTTGCGGATATTTTGCACATCTCTCACAGATGGCACTCAAAGGGTTAATACATCTAGTGCCAAGCACAAAAATCATTTACGAAAAGGAATAATGGGCAGGTTTCTTAATACCTACTAGATATCAAAGTTATTTGTAGAATTAATATGTACATTAAATATGTATAAGAATGTAATGCTTTTAATAAAAAATAAAAACGTAAAAATACTATAAAACATGTATGCTAAACACAATGAGAAATATGATCTAACTTGTTAAAAGCTCCAGCTGTTTACGTGTTTTTGGGGGATTTGCTATCCAGCAGTACTTTACCTTATCAATATTGTTCAAACTATATTCACTATATCAAAAGCCAATTTAGTCCTTCCCTGGGTCTGTGCAAAATTAAATACAAACAACATTCAAGGGTCTGTAACTTTCAGTTACATGCGTATGATAATATTTCCATCTATGACCTAAGTCATTTGAAGAATGTCAAGGCTACTTGCAAGACCTGTCAGTATACACATTAGTCCGACATGCACGTCTTAATACATGATGTTCATTTACGCAGCAGGTATTTAGAAAAGTCATGTTAATCTGAGCGGACACATGAAATGGTGTGCTAAGAGAGCCCATGTGCTTTTCATTACCTACAATCCTCAGCTTCCAGGGAAGTAATAAAAAATGATTTCTGACAAGCAGGACTGGAACTAGCCAAAGACCAAAAAAAAAAAAAAAACTCTTCATTGCAAAAGAAATCTACAAACGGCATTTGTTCACTTTATAAGAAATAATGCTTACAATCTGGACGATGCAGAGACGCTATTCTGAAATTGTGTCTGATTTTAGCTAGGTATGTTCTAGCTACCTCACATGATGCTGCACCCTAAGGGCATATCGGATGCACAAACAAGATAAAAGCAGCCATTTTGTGGACTAAACTAATAATCAGCCTTTCACTATAACAAGAAATAGTGACAACTCGAAGGCTAAAAGCATTTTTGAGTGACAATAAAAAAAAAATCAGCCATATAGGATATGTGAAACCACATCTAGTGTTCATTCTAGCACCCGCTATCTTTGAAAACCCATGCAGTTTCTCTTCCCTGCCTGGGGTGTCGCTGTCTGCTGTAGTGTTTCTAGCACAGTGTGGTCTATATGAACACTGATATGTAAACCAGTCCTGTGCTAGAAACACCACAGCAGAGAGCGACACCCCAGGCAGGGAAGAGGAACTGCATGGGTTTTCAAAGATAGCGGATGCTAGAATGAACACTGCACATCGATGGAATAAGGTTCCTTATACTGTAAAGGATAAAATAAATTAGAAGATACAGAGCAGCGCTGTAGTCAAACAGAAAGGGCGCACACTGTGGAGATACGAAAACCCCTTAATATAATATGGACAGTACATTTGGAGATGGAACAAGTTAAAACATAAATTAATCTGAGCAATCTGATTTTTTTCAATGATATGCACGATAACAATATCGTTTTAGATATCATCGTGCAGATTGTCCAGTGTGTATCCACTATATCCTTTACAATGAGCACTCCTGTGGATCGTTAACAATAAACCCTATTGTATAAGCATACAGTCGAATTGGACAAGATTGTCAGTGACTGCATGTTAGGCGGGGGTACCAGTGATGTCACTGAATGATATTATTCAGTGTTTCCACCGCTGGTCATTCATTATGCAGCTCCGCCTTTAGCATTAATGATAATGACAGTGCTGTATATCGTATAGTGTGTACGGGGCATTAGATTGACAGACTGGGGAGACTCCCCACTGGGGAGATGTACTAACCCTTGCAGAGTGATATAGAGAAGTGGAGAGATATACCAACCAATACGTTTCTAAATACCATATATCTTGCTGTATTTAAAATGTCAGGAGCAAATGGGTTGGTACTCTCAAAGGATTAGTACATCTGCCCAATATTCACTATCGATAGATTGTAAGCTTGCGAGCAGGGCACTCCTACCTCCATGTCGGTTTGTTTCTACCCAGTTTGTTTAATCACGGTTTCCAATTGTAAAGCGCAACAGAATATGCTGCGCTATATCAGAAACTGTAAATAAATAAATGTAATAATTATGATGGACAGACACAACATCAATAAAAATAAAATTGATTTGGACAAAAAAAAAAAAAACTTATCAATAAACAAACACCACTACCTGTTGTGAACAACAGAAATGGAGACAATATCGCCAAGTTTTATTTCAAAAACAGCAGTACATTAAATCCACATAACTAAAGGAATTCTAAAAGGGTCTTTGTTGCCAGCATCCCACACACAGGCTTATACAGGCCTCAGGGCAGTTAAAATGAAGTACAGAAGACAAAGGAAAAAACTCTAAAGGGGAGTAAAGAGGCTGAGGGGACATAAAATAGCTTGGGAGAGGAGAGGCCGCTGTGATTTACACCCCTTCAGCAAATGTTTTCACTCACTTTACCACTTCTGTAACCCAGAGGATGTGGGGGATGAAGAACAGCAGGGACCTCTGACTTTATAGCTGTAACATCTGCTGTAATGAACTCATCATGGCCGTACCCTGCATTGTAGGAGCCTTTGAGGCGTCTGCCTCTTCATCTTCCTTATAAACTGACTGCCAAACTGTAACCATAGTAGTACATAGGTCCAAGGTAGCACCCACATTTCTCAATGGAGGGTTGTAACTGTTTAACGCTGGATGTTGCGTGTGCGGTGATAAAGCAGCATCTGTGACTCTGAAATGAGCACATTATACTCAACAGGAGGTACAAGTGGCTTGCAGTTATTCATAAGAGTTCATTTTCCAGACATTATCATTTATTACAACACCCTTAGGCCACTGACATGACCACCTGTGCTCTAGTATTTAATGTACTTACATCTGCAATTAATTGGCCCATGGGGATTGAATGGATCTAGGGCCGAGGGGAATTCACTTAGCACTAACTATTTAAAAGAACATCACAAAAATGTGCAACGAGCGGCAGCCTTGCGTACATTTATTTATTTTATTTACAGATAGCGCAGCAGATTCCGTTGCGCTTTACAATTGTAAACAGTGATGGAACAAACTGGGTAACAACAGACATACTTGGAGGTAAGAGGGCCCTGCTGCAAGCTTACAATCTATAGGGACTGGTGCTTGGAAAACGTTACCAAACCACGAAAATTACTTCAATATAAGTCCAACTGTACACAATTATATTCCAAATAAGACTTAAACATATTTAAAAAGATATATATATATATTATTATTATTATTTTTTATATATATATATATATATAGATATATATATATAGATAGATAGATAGATAGATAGATAGATAGATAGATAGATAGATAGATAGATAGATAGATAGATAGATAGATAGATAGATAGATAGATAGATAGATAGATATATATATATATATATATATATATATATATATATAGATATATATAGATAGAGATATATATATATTTAAAATATCATAATATATAAATATATAAAAAAATTTTTTAGAAATCGGACATTTTTGTGCACACAATGCCGGCTGCCACAACTACACGCTTTAGTGAGACATATACAAGCCTGATGTATTTTATGGAAACTTCCCCGTATAATTCAAGCCAATAAGGCTGTAAACAATTGTGTGTCATGTCTCTTTTTGCAAGGTATTGCTATTGAGTCAGCAGTAAAAATAGTTACTTCGATAAATCTATACAACCAAGGTCACGTCAGTACCCTACCAAGTGTCAGAAAAATAAGCTGTCTTTCCTCTCAGTAAAACTCAGTGAAAAATACCCAGGAATCAAGACATAAGGGACAGTAATTGCTAAGGATCATGGTATAAAACATCCATCACCAGAACAGTAGAAGTCATGTGATGTCAAAACAAAGGACAAAACACACATACCTGCATAGGCCAGATCTGGTGCAGGCACTTTACTGAACACTGCAGAAAGAGTTCGATCAAGGGCACTTAATGGAGAATGCATGAAACCTGTTGTGGTTTTAATAATGTATTTGTGATCCCTTTTGGCAGGGAGGGGAATAAAATGGGATTACATCAGGTTAGGTCACTGGGTCTAACTGTAGATCTAATAACAGTGCAGTGTTCCACCACCTCATAAAACACTTCATCACTCCGTACCCTGCCATCCGTCACTTAGCAATGCTGCACACAACCCCAGAGAGGCAAGTAAAGGTTTTCCATTTCACACTGCAGTCATAGTTCCAAGCATTTCTTCACTTCTTCCGCGCCGAAAAATCCCCTTACACTCTTACACGGAAAAAGAGTGCGTGTATAGCGATTATATAGAGAGGTACAGCGCCAAATAATGCGTAATTCATCTTATAGTGAATGTTATTCCTTTGAAGCCAATATACATTATACAGTTACCTGTATGTAACCGCATCATACTACAAAGTCTAGCAAACACAGGAGACACACATCTATACACATAAACATTATTATATTATTGGACAAGAAGTTCGAGAGAGGATTCTGAGGCGCACAATGCTGCTGCAACAGTTTTACCATCTTTTGCCATAGTTGCATCTGCGTTTAATGCGAATGCTAATAAAATCCCTTCCCCTGGTGTACAAGGACTGGTATTTAGCCACAAGAGTCCCGCTTGAGCAACTTCACATTGCATGGCCATACTACTGTAGGTGCACAATCTCCCTCAAAGTATTGCCTCTGATGTGAGCAACTGAGTTTCCTACCAGTTATGACGCATCCTTGACACCAATCAACCGCTTTGTGTTTGAATAGCCGCCTCCCACTTACAGCCCAGTAACCAATGTATCTAGAACCTAATTGTGTTGTCTGCATGTTAGAGCTGTCCATTAGGTTTGGTACATAATTGGGACATATATCGGACTATCAATTCAGCCCATTGCTGACGATCTTGAACCAGAATACCGAATAAGTATTGTGAATTTGTGTTACGCTCCATTCTTAGCATTTATCAAGTAATAAAGGGTGGGGGCAGTATAAACGGTGTGTGAGGTGTCTAATATTAGATACAAGAAGGGGGGTGAACTAGCCTGCAAGTAATAGAGTGAATGGAGATAAAGTACCAGCCAGTCAGCTCCTAAATTCCATATTACAGTCCGTGTTTGAAAAATGACAGTTATTGTCTTATCGGTTGGCAGTTTCTCTGTCTCCGAGGTTTAGTACATCATGTAAATCTCAGGGATCTGCCTAATATACCATTACAGCGTGTTATGTGCGTCAGCCGATGTACTGAATAAATCATATCCTTATATAAATTTAACATACAGGACAGATGCACCAAGCTTCAAAAAGTGATAAAATGGAGAGTGATAAACAATCAATCAGCTCCTGCCTAACGTTTTTCAAACAGAGTCTGGGACATGGCAGGTAGGAGCTGATTGGCTGTTTATCACTCTCCATTTTATCACTTTCTGAAGCTTTTGAAACATTTAGGGAATACCAACATTTCCCTGAGAAAGTGCATCCTAACATCTAAATGGAGATCAGACAACATAAGAAAATGGTGCAGTCTTACGAATCCCCTCTAGTATACCTGGTAATGAGGTGATAATGTAAAACTTTCATTAACTCTGGACCGTGACCAATCTCACTAGCCCTGCAGGTAATCCCTCAGAACTGCTGGCAGCATCATTCTCATATTCACTGTATTAGCACATAATTACTGTAGGTTATATAAATCTGCAGAGAAACCTTCTATGTCCAAGGAGCCTGTATAATAAAAGTACAAGAGCTGGTTCTGGTTATGTCCGCGCTGCATGTAAAATTTCTGTTACACAGAGTTAGGGATCGTGTGCAATGGCGACAACATAAGAGACCGGACATAATTCACACGGCTAGGCCCGAATCCAGAGTAGCAACAATCATATATAACTTTCAGAAGTATTATTTAGAAACATTCAGAAAATGTATTACACGTGTTCTGCTTGCTACTATTCAGTAATATATCTAATAGAGAAAGGAGAATAAGGTTTGCATATTGAAGAGATCTGATCTCGGTGGGACTGGGCGATGGCTGCTGTCTGGCAGAAGATGCACATTTTATAGTTACTGCTGAGCTGTACAGAACAGGGCATGCCAACTCCACTTGTGGAAATGTGATGATGCTGGAAAGGACCTTCACTTGCTTCCTCGCATAGCACTAAATTTCCATCACTTGATAGGTTACAAATCTATACATTAATTACACGAGGCCAACCAGCAAGACTGACTGTCTCTATACTAGGATGTCCTGCCTGCAAAACCACATACCATGCACTGTAGGAAGTTTCTGTGCCACAAGAAAACCATGGTCACTTTTCTGCCTTCATTAATGAGAATAATTCAACACAAACAAGAGAACCAAATTATCGGCCCCATTTAGCAAACTTCAATGATACATTTAAATGAATCATTTTGTGATAAAATTTGTTGTGTACGATAAATGATGCTCCAGCAAATCAGCTCTCACATTTCCAACACATGACAGTTAGGAGAGGATTGGGTGGAACACCATGTATCAAATGCATTCACCTTTCAAATACAACAAGTTGCCAGTAAAATGGCCGCAGCGGCACTTCCCCTGAGACTTGCGCACACGCATTAGATGCTTGCACAGCATTCGAGTCTAGTAGCGCTCACTCAGTCCGATGTAACGGTGTTCTACTTGATTCTGTCTTTTCCTCCTTATCAAATCCTTTTTCCAATCTGGTCTTTTCTGGCTTATCAACATTAACCTTTTGCAGTCCAAGCTTGAATGTTAATGTTCTTATTTTAAACTGGGCTCACCGTTGGATCTGCTACTAGCGCTAGGGCTGTTGAGCCCAAGTAGATTTTGGACCTAAAAGGGTTAACAAACTCAGGCCCTTCTCCGCAATGAAAGCTAAGAAAACTCTACTCCTAATCATTTCTAACCTAGATTACAGAAATCTACTCCTCTCTGCATTAAAGCCATGTACACAAAGGGCGATTCGCTCAGGCGATTTGGACTATATAGTGAAAATCACCTAGTTTACTACACCAAGGAATAACCTAGGTTGGACCCAGGTCATCGTTGGTGTAAAAAGGGGCCAACCCAGGTCCAGTAACACTGGTCTACCCAGGTCCAGACCAGGGTTGAACACTGGTTGGACCTGGGTCGTGGGCAGTGTAAATGGTCCCAACCCAGGTTGGGACATCCGGGTAGTGCTGAAAGGATACCAGAAGTGCTGGACGCCTTTCCACATTGCGCTGCAGTGTCAGAAGACAGCAGCTAGGAAGGATACGGGCAGTGCACACAGAATCATTTATATATTTTTTTTTGGGGGGGGGGGGGGGGCGCACATGGGTGATGCTGCACTTTAATACCGCTGTGTATGCTTGAGCACTGAATAAAACTTTTTGGAAAATATTTTACTAAATAAACAAACCAACATTTTTCAATGCTAACTTGTCATATTTTAATTTTTATTTTAAAGCATTGAGGGAAAAGTTGGATGGCAGTTTATCAGTCCTAAAATGGACATTTTTAATGTCATCCATAGGGAAAAGCAGTGCTGACCCAGGTTCAGTGTAAACTACGCCTCTGCTGCTATCTTCCTTCTGTTTATGACCGTAGCATCAACTCCTCCCTGACCAGGGCTTTAATTAGGGGTGAATGAGCAGTTCCAATGCACAGAGAGCAAGGTGCTGGGGGCATCCTAAGGATGCTCTGGGCATTGTTCTTTCATCCGGTGCCTGGCAGACCTGCCCCCTCCGTATGATGTCATGTGCTCAAGGGGCATGGAGGACAAAGGCCACCGCAATTCCCCGTTGAGGTGCTGCCTTCCACTTTTGCATTCAAGATTCTCCAGGATCACTTCTAACCTTTGGAATGACTTTCATCAAGCCTCCCAACACATCCAAAAGAACTTACTCCCCATTTTCCTAACTCAGACAGTCCAAACCTTGGTCCTCAATGCACAGTAACCACCCAGCTTTTAGCGATATCCATGCTTTAGCACAGGTGACTTACTGGTAGTTTGCCTTGAGACCAATATATGTTTTATCTGTGCTCTACTCCACTTTGCCCTCTAATCCATATTTGTCCTCCCATATTCCCTATAAACTGTAAGCTTCTGTGAGCCAGGCCCTCTCTGTTGATCTTCTGCACAGTACATAACCAATGTAGTTCTGAATATCTTTTAAATAGTTTGTATTAATCTGTACTTGCTACATAACACAAGCTGGCCATACATTCCGATAATATCAGGCACGAACGCATGATGTTGACGTGTCCTGCGGTTGATTGATCGTGCAGTGTTTTGGTGAGATGCGCGGTCCCGTGGGTCGACAGGTCGCTCAACTGATTGCACGTAAGTCGGGATGGCTTTCGGTCACATGCAGATTTTATAGCTCATACGACCTGCCTATGATCTGCATCGTATGCAGGTCATTCTAATGTATGGCCAAGGAACACACTCAAAAAAAGTAAATAAATCCAACGTTGCTATAGGATAAAATATTGAAAGCAATTCAGCTAAATCTGTAATCACTTAAATTCTTTAAATTGAATTTGTATAAACAAAAGTTGTCCCTTTGGAGCGATTTTGAGCCAACTGTAAGTTAATCAGGAAATAGTATTAAGACAATATCGGTTTCCCTTCCTGACCTGCTCTAATCATCCGTTTTCCAGGTCAGGAGGTGGCTGCTTAAAGCTTGCTTACAAGTGCAGTGCATGCTGTACAGTAGTCTTCCTGCCAATGGTGCAGCGAGGCTACATCATGTTTGCAATTATATTAATGAAAGAGGCTCATAGAAACTTGATATCAATATTTACACTTGAATACATACTTCGGATGGTTTACTCTACCAGACAAAGAGAACTTAATGTCCTGAAAACAAATGCAATTTCTATTAGCGATTTAAGTGATCTCGTCATTCCTCACATTTTATTTTTTTGCTTTGAATTATACCATACACAATATAATCCTTCATTTAGGCACTTCCATGCACAGAATATAAAAGTTAATGTTTTGTGTCAGAAGAGCCATATTTATAATTCACAGAAGGCAGACTGAATTCCAAAGCTGTATTGCTAGCAATAAGAACCCGTGTAACGCATTTATTTAAAAAAATAAATAAAAATTAATAAAATTATAAAATAATGGAGTACTGGTCCTAAATTTTGTAGGAAGCCATCACAAAAATATAACCTTTTTTTTTTTCCAAATTACAAAGGGTATAACACACTAACAGGAAAGGCTGCTGGCTCATGGAAGTTACTATCAAACACAATTATCTTCCACAGCTCACAAAACGCAGCATCGTCATTTTGAGTAATGTATAAACCTACATTAATTTCCCCTAATGTAACATTATTGAATCATCAATTCGACATGCCACTGATCTTCCAAGAATAATGCATAGCTGTCGTTCCCTGTGACACCGCATGTTGTAAATAATTACCTTTACATAAACAGTTTTACAAAGCTCCTAGTTCTGACACATCTAGATTTGTCAAATAAGCCTGTGTAAACTAAATATTAGTCACAGAGCTGTAAATATTCTTCAGCACGGTCCAATCAACACATTTTTTATGACAAATGACTTTGTATAAATATTCCCTGTCAAATAGATACTTTGTACATGATGGTTTTAAAACACACACACCATAGTGATAACTGGTTGGAGCAGTGGTTGGCATTACATGCTAACATCAATGAAGTCATGATGTGTGCAGAGTTTGTATGTTCTCATAATGAGGATTGCATAGGTTTACTCCAGGTGCTCTGCTTCTTCCACACACCAAAATCACACTGGTAAGTAAACTGTCTGCAGAATGTGGTCCTGTGTGTCTTACATAGAAACATAGAATTTGACGGCAGATAAGAACCACTTAGCCCATCTAGTCTGCCCCTTTTTTAAACATTTTACCTCAAACCATATTTGATCCTTATTTCTATGTAAGGATATCAATATGCCTATACCAAGCATGTTTAAATTGTACTACTGTATTTGCCTCTACCACCTCTGATGGGAGGCTATTCCACTTATCTACTACTCTTTCTGTGAAGTAATTCTTCCTCAAATTCCCCTGAATCATCCTCCCTCTAGTTTCAGTGCATGTCCTCATGTTCTGTTGCTCTTCTTCCTGTGAAGAAGGTCTCCTACCCTTGATATATTTGAAAGTTTCTATCATGACCTCCCCCCCCCCCCCCCCCTTTCCCTCCTCTGCTCTAAACTATACATTTTAAGATCTTTTAGCCTTTCCTGGTAAGTTTTGTCTTCATGATAAGGAATGTAGATTGTAATACCCACTGAAGTAGGGATGGAGGCGAATGTTCTGTACAACGTGGTGTAGTATGTGTGTACTATAGAACAGTAAATAGTGCCTTAACTTTTGTAGCAGTGTTTACCAAAACATACACACACACACAATGGAGTCAGCCATGTTTGGGGCACAAGCATCCTACCAATTGACTAAGGGCGGGATGTATTAAACATTGCCGCCCCTTGCCACGCCCCTGCCGTGATGCTAGCACATATATACTAACAAATGCGGTGCAGTGACTAAGGCCCCCTGCGATACCTGTGATGTGATGTGGGTCTCCATCACCTCCTGGGCTCTGCGGCGGTACCCGGCGTCTTCTCCTCCCCCCTGCAGCTGGAAGTACATCCCTGGCTGTGACATGCTGCTGGGGGTGGAGGAGCAGCATGGAATACGGGGAGGGGGGTAGGAGTCTGCGGCGGACGGTGATAGAAGCCCATAGGCTTCTATAGGGTATCACCACCCAAAGTTGGCGATACCCTGCCCTGCGATGACGCCGTGGCTGGGTATTAGTACATTCGAAAATGCAGTAAAACAGGGGTTTTACAGCATTTTCGTCTTAATATTTCCCAGCCTAACAACCTATAACTATACTGAGACAGTGAGCATTTCGCCTTGCGTATGGAAGACAGGTTCCCTTTAGTTAAATTGATCTACTACATTTCAAAACCTTTCACCTTTATAAAATACGAAGGCTCCAAAACCAGCTGTCACTGCAGGCAGTCTAAAAATATCCTATAAGAGCACAAGTCAGTAGAGGTGCGAAATCAATGTGCTATTACTGAAAATGGAATTTCTTATAGATTTAAATTTTACAGAACGCAAAAGAAATTACATTAACAACTTTTTTTCCTTGTCTGATCTGTCACTAAATGCAGTAAGCTTTTTCTATTATTTAACAATACGAGGAACAAGCAAAGTGAGAAAATGACTTAATTGAACAACATAAACTGGATAGACTGACCAGATATCACAATACACAGTAACCTGCAAATAGGTCTGTGCTCAGTGGCACAAACATGAATTGCTACAATATACAATATCAGAGCTGGTACGGCCCCAGCTTTCTATGCGGCCTGCAATTAATGGCATATTTCACTTTTTGGTGCTTGATGGTGGCAGCTAATGCCAACTCCAAACAAATTGTGATTATAGATTACAGGGTTCCAGATTTTGGAGGTAGATTTCTCAATTAAACATAGTTTCTTGTAACACTTTTTAACATCCGCTAAAACCAGGGTTATTGCCATGAAAACCTGGGTCGAGGCTCAATGGAAAAGGGTTAATCCGGAGCCAGTGACTCGGAAGTCCAACCTGACTAGGTTGCAGAGATGGTCTCAGGAAGGACCTGGATTAATGGGCAGAGTAAAAGAGTAAACTGGGTCAACCGACCTGGCTTCCGTTTTACACCATGGGGAGATTCATGGCGGGGGGCACTGCAGTCTGCCATTGTCACACATCTGGGGGCAGGGCCAGTGGCTTTTGCTGTAGCAAAGAACAATAATGTTATTTATGCTGCTCTGTTTTTATAGTTTAATGTGAGATCCCACAAACACAATATTATGTGCCAAAGCTAGCACTAGTGTTTTATGTTGAGACTACATCTAGACGCGCACCCCGGGTATTTGCCGTATGTCTGTCTCTAGTCACCCTGCCGGCTGACTACATCTAGACGGCCAGATACACCGTTCTTCAGAGCGGTTTGCCGGACTTAACTTTTTACGTGGCACTACAAGTACCTGTGCAGCAGGGGTGTTAACCATCATGCAATGACAGTCGAGAGAGTGACTACATGGGCATTCCAGCTTTGGCATTATAGTCGCAAGAACGGCCAGCATATCAATCGAACGTGCGTACACATTGCACTTTTGTTCCGATATGGGCCCGTCTGGTCGGATGAATATTAAACAGCACTGAACCTTCGTTCTACCAAGTATGGATGTACAAGACCGTTTATGGATCGTACAGAGGGAGTCGGGACAGCGTACACACCTATACAATCGAACGGCGGTTCGTCCCAGAATGGAAGATTGGCCCGACAATTGTATATATATGTGTACTCAGCTTTACTCTGTGTAGAGCAGTGGTGTCCAACTCATGGCCCTCCAGCTGTTGTGGAACATTACGTATATAAAATCTGTGGTAGGACATGCTGGGACATGTAGTTCCACAACAGCTGGAGGGCCATGAGTTGGACACCACTGGTGTAGAGTACAGTAGTCACAGAGACCCACACATAAATTGACTGCTGTATTCAGCCAATTTGCTTAGAGCTTGCCTCTGCCTCTTATAGTCCCCCCTATCCCATCTACCACATCAGATAACATAATGGAAACTCTGTCCGGATGATGATCTCCATCAGCTGCGGAGACACTGCCCAAGCAATAGCTACTCACAGACCTTTGAA
This sequence comes from Crinia signifera, assembly GCF_055691185.1. NCBI lineage: Eukaryota > Metazoa > Chordata > Amphibia > Anura > Myobatrachidae > Crinia > Crinia signifera. The sequence goes on along the minus strand of NC_139222.1, from coordinate 74,373,125 downwards.
ACCTAATTGTTCTCTCAGGCTTAACAACCACATTAACCCCCAGTCAATGCACCATGACAGTCACAAGGAGTCACAATAATTATGTCCACATTCCTACAAAGATCTGAACAGTAGGAAACAAACTTATTATCTTGCACATCATACAATGGGTGTGACAAAGATCACTGCCTCAGCAGATAACCATCCATCGTAAACAACCCCTTGTTCTTGTGAGATTTCCATCACAGCAAGACTCATTTGTGAATGCTAATCTCTACAGTACTATCAGTCACTGCTTAATTGTGTGGAGTCTGCTGTTCATAGGATAGGCCGCTAAGTTACTCATTAGTTATGACAACACAACCAATAACTGACAGGTTAATATTAAACATCAGAAAAAGAAAAAATAAATATATTGAGAAATGGGGCAACTAATAACTATTTTCACCACTAATATTTACAAGGACTTGTGAAAGCACAACTACACAAACATACACGAAAGAGAAGATTGCATTTTTATCCAGGTAGATGCATTACATATGTTATTACTAATGGTCACAAATTACAGACTGTTTCTGTGTCACATTTTCATTTTGGTACATCTAAAGTTTGCAGGTTTTTGGATCAATAGTGACAAGTCTCTATACTAAATGTGATTGCTGTAATTAAGATATATAGAACTCTATTCCAGAACTTTGGTTCTCAAAGTGCTAAACAGTCCAGGTTTTCTCAACGTGCATTACACGCAGCATGGTGTCTGTCGAAATTGTGTACAACGTAAATGACTAATACCTCTTTCAGACATACATGAAAATCCCAGGTTTTTTTCACATGAACGCGCATCAACCCGGGACTAGCGTATGCCATAAAGGGTCTACCCGGGACTTCACTCCCGGATCCCAAGCACTTGCAATTGACCCGGGTCTCCAAAATCCCGGGATTGAACCCGGAAGTGACATCCCGGGTAGTATGTCTGAAAGGGGTATAAGTGGCCCAATCGAGTGAGTGTGTATAAATAAAAAAAAATGCAGTAATCCATGGAATATATTGGCAATGAAGATCCGAAGCCCAGATATTTGCTTGTGTGCCCAAGATACAACTTGTTAAAACAGTAACAAAAACACACAAACTCCTGTGCATTTACTTTATATATGGAAGACAAGAAATTACGCTGTTTAGCATCGTTTGGGGTTATTATCTGGTGCTATCCAGCTCCTGAATGACCAGGCACTAACAAACTATAGATACAGGGGAACAACAGTGTCAGGAGACTGCAAAGCGAATAACATACTGTAGGTTGTTTGCAGTATGGTTTTGCTTTTCTAATGAACTTAACAGAAAGAGGATAAGGCAATGCACGAATAAGGCACATTATTAATATTCTATTTTCATTCACTATGAGAGCTGCAGTATAATAATTGTCCTACTAAGATCATAGTTGTTAGGCCCTGTTATGAAAGACAATATAAACAATGCTTTATACCCAGGATCATTATGCATTACTATGTACAGATTTCCCTTCTACTTTACGCCAGAAATAATTGGACTGTAGAACACATCACAATCTGGATACACGATTCTTGTCAATCATTTGCACTTTATGAAAATGCTGCAGGATTACCGGTGCAGAGTCTCAGCGAGTTTCTCAGACCTTTAGTAAACAGTATGCACACAATAACTTTATGTGGGACCCATTACCTATTTGCTTACATATGCAAACATCCAATTTGGCATGCACAAAAGCAGGTCTGGTGACCTGCCATTCAAGAACAGTGCATGCAAAATATTGGTACTTTGGCTAACAAAGGACATCCTAATCCATCATTCCAGGCAATGGTCTGATACACAGGAGATATACTGTTTGCTGTGCTACCTATCTTACCTACTCTTATGGCTAACCTGTCTATCTTCACTGCGATCAGGGCTGTACCACAGTGATACCCCATGGGCTTAAAGACACATGTCGGGCCAGGTGGATAGACAGGCCTGACACTTCAGCATACCCACAGTGGGATCCTGATCATCTCTTCTTTCCACATGACCAAACAGCGCCGAACACTGCAGGAACCAGCAACGTGAAGGGCAAATGGCATAATTAGTTCAATTACTGTTTTCCCACCACACATCAACTTTATTCAGCCAGACATACAAAATGACCTGTAAATAGTATCTCCACAGTGAGGGGGTTTGTGAATTAGGGAGAACAGAATCACACCTAAAAACAGGCACATGTGCTGAAAAACAACACTTTTCACTTAGATTTTCTGGGACTATTGCCAGCTCCATTCCTAAAACACATTCAGATAACAAATAACCCTTCCAACGCAGGAGTCTACATGCAGCACTGTCTATAATGCACATGGAAGTTCTGATGAAGCCAGAATCAGACACCTGGATCCCCAGTGCTACCATCTCTTCCACCTCCCTGCATATTTATATATGCACACTTTATATTGTTTTATGAAGTACACAAACTTCTATTCCTCTCTCCGTGGTCCTTGCAGCCACCAGTAGATGCTGACACTATGCACCAATGTATATCTGCGTGCTGGGAGGAAAGGGATTGCTGTGAGGCTTCTGTGCAGATATAGCAATGATACAAGGGCTTTCTGCGGGCAATCAGCTGTTTATAATGGCACATCAAGGTAAGACATAATAAAATCCTGTATTATAATAAAAAATGAATATTGCTTACCCAGATGAAACAGAACTACCTAGCACTAACACAAGACAGGATATGCTTTGCAATGCCAGTGTATGCCCATTCTGGGGGAGGCAAATTCAATGGAACTAGACAATTTAATAATATGTAGGAAATGTTACCATCCCATTCCCTACGTGCATGGACGGTCATGGGGCACAGGGAAGGGGGTGGTCATGTGGCACAGTGATGGGGATGAGGCACAGGTTAGTTACCTGCCAAGGAGCACCCGAAGTTGCAGCTGAGCAGCAGAGCCAGAAGTGTCAGAGCGGGCGCTGCAGCGCCAGGAACCCGGAGAGAAGTCATCGCTCCCCGGCCACACTCCAGGGTATCTCCCCCAAAGTCTTCTCATGCACAGAAGGAGCGCTCCGATCCCTCTCCCCCCCTCCCCGGCTTCTGCCCGCCTGCCACAGCTGGGCTACGCCGTGCTGTCCGGTGCCCGAGGATGGCGTACAGTCCAGTCACTCTCTGCACAGATCCACTTCCAAGGAGTTTCCAGCCGCCGGAGACAGTGAGCGGAGACACCGTGCATGGGACTGCGGGGATGGAGCCCCGGTTTCTGCTTGCAGTCCCGGGTTGTTGCCCTGCAGGGAGGAGGAGGCGGCAGCTAGCGGGCAGCGTGCATCTCCCCAACAGCGCCCAGCACTGCCAGCCAGGCTGTCCCGCAAACACCGGCAAAGGGACCCTTCAGGGGGGACCGCGACGCTGCTACTCTCGCTTTCACTCTGGCAGGGAAGTGTTCAGGCAGCAGCTGAGAGCAGAGGTGGGGCCAAGGCAAGGGGGAGGGAATGTGGGATGCAATGGTACCTAGCAGCAGCAGCAGCACACCTCTCCCCCAGGCTGCACACAAGTGCACAGCCCTATCTTACAGACACAACTAAGTACACTGTAGTAGGCAGGCACATTATTCTGCATCATAGTACTCTGCTGCGCCCACACCCCCTGCCCTACACCCTTTACCTGTGCAACGACGCACTCTCTATACAATGTTTTACTAAAATAGACTTTTTTTTTTAGATATATGCCCCAAACCTGCCCTCTTATTTGAGCAGCTGCACATCTAGCACACTACTGTATATAATGGCTGTGCTCTGTAATACTCCCAGAGGATGCATTGGTCTAATGGGAGATCTCTCTGTAACCAGTGACAGTCACTACTACACTACTGACACAGTGTCTGTCTCACACCCAGGTGCCATGGGCTCCAAGCATCGTCTCCCCCATGCACTGCTCACCCGATCTTCATAGAACAGCACATTTACTACCTATAGTCCAACTGCTGTGGAACTACAAGTTCCAGGATGACCAGCCATCCTCTACTTAAACTTGTAGTTCCCCCAGCAGTTGGGGTAGCCACCTGTAAGCTGGATCCTGCCAATGACTGACAGCTCTCCTCACTAGCACACACATTTAGCTCATTAGCAATCAGCCAATATTGTATTTAAACCCCAGCCCCGCAGTCTTGAAACACCTAAAGCATTTTAATGAGTGTCCTGTCCCCAACCTCCACTGACACATGTGCCCCTCTCCCCAGTACACACATTGCTAAGTGCATGACTGCTATTGATTTGTAAATTATACTCATAACTGCCACCAGCATACAGCTCCTATGCCAGCAATCAATAGGTGCTTTATGCTGGTGATCAACGTGATAGCTCTGCAGGCTTTATACTCACTTCCCCTTTTATGTCACTTCTTTAAAGCATGTCCCTAACAGCTTCTAATTGACTCTGCTGTTTCCATATACATTACAGCTGCTGGCACTCCCGAGCTACTGTATAGACTGGAGCTTTCTCTAACAATATACAGCGCTCGCTGCATTTAGGATGAAAGGGATAGATTTTACTTTAAAGCGGCTTTTTAAAAACTCCATTGCCCTTTCACATTCAATTTATACAGATGAAATGCTTGTCTGAGGGAATAGGAGGAGTGGTCTGTCTGCATATGTGTGTCTGCTGCCACAGATATAATACAGTATATATGCTGTTACTGTGAATCTACAGATCCAAGTGTGGATCCAGTGCGACGTCAGAGACAGGTCACCCTCCCCGTAGCCTGTGCAGTGAGTGATAACTGCACCTCCTGCAATAAACTTAAGACAATATCTTAGTAGGAAATATTATAGTTTATAAGGGTTGTACTTATGAGGTGTGTATATCTATCTATATCTATCTATCTATCTGTCTATCTATCTATCTATCTATATATATATATCCAAGAGACAGACTCACATTCACAGGCTTGTGAAAAATACAATTAAAAAACTTTTGGTAGCAGCGTTATACCTTCCCTGGGGAGAGAGATGGTATTTAACATGAACTATGCTGTAATGTTAATAGCCCTAGTAACAATGTAATGACCCAAGTGTATTGCAGATTATTACATTTCTTGAGAAGAGACCATTTAAATGGTACCTCGGTTACATTTCCTTATGTAACTATTATAGCACCCATACATACATTGTACTGCGTGCTCTTTGGGTGTGTGACTGTCCATAGGTGTCACCGGGTTCCTGCAGGTAAGGGGGGAGTATTAGGATGAGCAGGTAAGAGGTGACTGGTCTGTGTTTTGTCTGCCACATGGTGACATGAAAGGTAAAGAGAAGAGGATGGGAAGAAAGGGACAGTGACAGACAATAGTCCCCTTGGTCTGTGTAGATAGCAGCATTTCTCCTTGTGGCTATGGCTGTTAGAACAAGGTGTGTAGCACAGCTGATGCTTATCGGACACCATTTATTGTTTTACTACAATGTACAATGACAGGGCTGGCGCCTGGGAGGGAGTAAGTACAGTAGCACAAGTTTCCCCAGACTGAGCTCCAGCAAAGTCCATAAACTGGAAGTTGAGCATAAGAACACTCCATTCACTAATCGCAATGATTTATTAAGTAAAGCGATATAATGGATCATAGCATACAATTTTTGTTTAAGCTATTCATAATAATAATAATAATAATAATAATAATAATAATAATAATACAGAATTGCGATTTACTTACTAGTTTGAGGTTATGAAGAGCAGTGAAATTGCAAAGATGTAATTGCAGCAACCACAAGAGGGCGCTCCTTAACTTTAACCACTTCAATCCAGCAGTGTTTCAGGAGCAAAGTGTTACAGCATCAAGATATATAGTACTTGTTACTGTCCTACTGGGAATAGCGCTATTTAGGTAAATTATGTGGCATGCTGAGACTTCAAGATCCATAGTGAGGTGGCTGGCAGGGAATGCTGGGACTTGTAGCTCCACAAAATTTGGAGAACTAGAAGTGACTGATAGGACATGCTGATACTTTTAGTTAAGGAGCTTACAGGCTTTCAGAGCATTTTTGGAATTGTTAAATTAGATTATGAAACATGACTGACATGATAAAACATAGATCCTCAGCGGCTAGAGAATGACAGGAGACTGGGGAAACCGAGAAGACATGCTGCACCTTGTAGTTCCACAGCTCTTGTTCAGCCACAGATTGCAACACATATAAACGTGCAGTACATGTAATATTGGGGTAGGGTTAAAAACCGGACTGGACAGGACACTGGAACGCTGGACCCAGGGCCGGCGCCACCACTAGGCAGCTTTAGGCATTTGCAATCTATGCCCCCCCCCCCCCCCCCCCCCGGGGCACGGTGATCTGCGGGTGGTGGCCGCTCCCCCCCCCCGTGGACCGGGTTGGAGTGAGGGAGGGAGGAGTCGGAGGGGGGAGGAGTCGGAGGGGGGAAGGATGGGCGGGCATGCTGGTCGTCTGGGACGCTGACGGGGCTTGCAGACCGGACCGTCTCAATTTATCAATATACGTAATTCTGGAGCTTGTAGTGTCTGATCCGGGGTGGGTGCATTGCCAGGGGTGTCCCATCCGGTGGAGTTGCTCTGTCACCTGTCACCAGGGAGAGGAGAAAGGGGAGAATACAGCCTCCCTGCATGTTACGGTACGGTCTGGACCAAACGGGGAGGCTGTAATCTCCCCTTCCCCACGTTTTTGATGAAAGCTATCACTGGGACACCCCACCGGACAAGACACCCCGCAGCGGGACCCTTCCCAGACTGGACACTACAAGCTCCAGAATGCAGAGTTTGATGTCCGGTGTTCCATGATCTTGTCCGGGTCCTGTTTTTACTTAGTCCGGTAATATTGTTTGTAATATATATGACTGTGATCCACAGTGCTGCTGATCCCTGAGGTAATGCAGCTACAATGCATACATTACATATATGTTTATATGTGTTACCCGCCCTTCCCCATACAGTGTGCGGTCCTTGCCATAGTCTCTCTCTCTCTCTCTCTCTCTCTCTCTCTCATGGTTCAACAGTAATTAGGTTGACAACTATTGGTCGACATAGCCTACATTGACATAATGTCGACACAAGCAAAAGGTTGACAGGTTAACGGTCAACACATAAAAAAGGGTTGACACGAGTTTTTCATGATTTATTTAACCGACTTAGAGGTAGATTTTAATAGTGCCCAAATGCGAGGGGACGCGATCAGGGCCGGATTATAATGGAGGCACAAGGGGTCAGTGCCCCTGTGCCACCCACTAGCTAGGGGCCCCCTGTGGTTGGCATGTATTTTTTTTTTTAGCTAAAGGTTTTGTGCATGGGAGTGGGGTAGTGCTGCAGATTCACCTATCTGCCAATGTGACAATGACTAATGGTGCTGAGCATCAGGAGCCAAGGCACACTGATTGCACAAGTGTGCAATGCATTCCTGAGAGTTATGGGTTTGTTATCAGCGCACTGAATCGTGTTCGGCTAGCAGCTGCACTTAAGGATGACTAGTCCTTTGATTGTACAGAAATATTTAGGACAACCAGGACAGACAACCAATCTGACTCCTTGGGAGTTTGTGCACACATCGGCAACTGTTGCTTATATATCCATTTGTGCTGCAACATTGTTTGCAGTCTATGTTTATACTTAAGTTTGTTATTTACCTTTCACTTTTTATTTGTATTTTTATCTTTAAATCTTGCATGTCTATGTCATTCGCACCTTGATTTACCAGTAAAGTGTGTTTTTTTCAATTCAATAACAGACTGTTATTCAGAACACACACACCTTAATACTTAGGCAGAGCGCAGCACTACAAAACCTAAATATTTCTGTACATTCCTGGGAGTTGTCTAAGTCCCATGACACTTTAAACCAGAGGGCAGAGGCTGAGAGGTTTGTGCTAAGCTCTAATTGGTGGAGCTCATTACATGCCCATGGAGAACAGCAGCAGCAGCTTAGTCATGGGAGGGTTTTTAATCAAAGGCAGCACTAGGACTGTGAGGTCTCCTACAGAGTAAGGTACAGAGGGACAAACACAGGCTTTTCATATGGTATGTATTTATGTGTATGTGTGTGTGTATGTGTGTATGTATGTATGTATGTATGTATATATGTATATATATATATATATATATATATATATATATATATATATATATATATATATATATATATATATATATATATGCAGTTACCCATTGACCAAGTTTATACTGCCTTTGACTCTGTGTTTTGATAGTGTAATATTCTCCCATGCAGTGTGCGGCCAGTAATGACAAGTGCAAGGGGGCCCCCCTGGCTAAAGTACCCCGGGCCCCCCGAAGGCTTAATCTGGCACTGGACGCCATAGACTTAGTGAAAACCTTATGTCTTTTTATGTGTTGACCATTTCCATATCAACCTTTTGCTGGTGTCGACTTTTTGTCACTGTCGACCTAGACTATGTCGACCAATAAGTGTTCACCTACTGACTGTCGACCTAATAATCCACGCACCTTAGATCCAAGGGGGCCCACACTGCACATCATGCAGCCATATAATACTTACCCCTCTGTCATTTGTAGCCCGGAGATACAGATAGAGATCACCTAGAAAATGGTGTCTGTTTTCCCGATGATTTGCGCACATAAAAAAGTATAGCTGTCCAGCTGCAAAACTTGCAGCCTTGCTAACAGATCTGAATTAGGCCCAAAGCCTGAGAGGAGGGGACCTGCCTGGATCTTACACAAAGACCCTTTCCCCACCTAAACTGTCCCTGGTAAGTAGATTCGGAATGCGGTCAAAGCTTAAGGTTGACCACTGAAGGTCAACATGACTGAAGGTCGACATAGGGTTAGGTCGACACAAACATTATGTTGACATGGGTGTAGGTCGACAGTCAAAAGGTCAACATGGGGGTTTTCACTTATTTTTGAGCCGACATGTGCCGACAGGCGGTATTTCATGCCCCACCATCCACTAGGGCGTGGTGGGAGAATAAAATAGTGTGCCGAGCGTATGGAGGCACTGTGCCCAAACCAGGCGAGCATAGCGAGCCATGCGAGGGGACATGATGCACTTTTTTAGTGTCCATGTGTCAACATTCAAAAAAAGTGAAAACCACATGTCGACCCTTTGACTGTCTACATAATCCTTGTGTCGACCTAGTGACCCAGTTGACTTTCAGTCATGTCGACCATCATGCATGTCGACCTTCAGTGGTCAGTCTAATGCTTGCCTATCCTATGAACCATACCCAGTAGATTCAATGGGATGCCTGCACACATGATAGATATGCCAATCGCATTTGATGCAAAATGACACTACTAGGGGGTAGAACAGGATCCAAGGAGGGGTAACAGGCAGTGGCATAACTATAGCCCTGCAGCCCCTGCGGTGGTGGGGAGGTGCTGAGAAGGTGTGGGCGCCGGGGGGGGGGGGGGGGGGGCTGTGCGGCTATTGTTACCCGCTGCCGTCTGCCCCTGCCGCCGGCGCTTCTGACGGTCCCGGCTCTCCCGGCTCCTACTGCTAAATAAAAAGTGACACTCGGAAAATGGAAAATGCAGACAGCTTTTGAGGATGCTAGAGGAGGTGGCCTCCTCTAGCAACCTTAAAAACGGTCTGCTGTATAGGGCAGCCATTTTCTGAGTGCCACTTTTTATTGGCAGCAGGAACCAGGAGAGCCGGGACCGGCAGAAGGTACAAGCCGCAGGGGGGGGGGGGTTGTCACGTGGCCCCCACACCCTCATCATGAATCATGCACGCCACTGGTACTGAAATCGGAGCACAGCATGATTCAGCTGTATCTCCTATTTCCACACTACACAGCCACTGCCAGCCCTACCCACCAAGGTGCTGGTGAAGTCCCTGTCAGCCTCTCGTGGGATTTTACAGTCACCGCCGCAGCCACTGGGATTTCTGTGATGTCCAGGAGCTGAGCGTAAGGCTGCACCATTCAACTCAGTCTCTGCTCCTTCCTTAGCGTTGCTGGCACTGTGTGACTGGCTGACAGCTAGCTTTGAGCTGTGTAGTGCCCGACATATCAGTTATTGTGAAGTATTCATAAACTACAGCACAATATACAATTTTCCATAAGTAACTTTATTTAACTACTTATATTTTGTAAGCTATCTTTCATAATCTTATGATGTCTGTCTATTTTTATGTATATGTCCTTTAATTTTAGCAAATGTATTAAGAGTGCCGACTTTAGTAACCCTTTGAGTGCCAATGTTGCGGTGAGAGATGTGCAAAATATCCTCTAAAAATGACAGTGACTATTCTAATTGGTGCAATGTTTAACAAAACTTCAGTTAATTGACTTAAGATCATTTGTCAGCAATAACTTAAGTAATTCTTATTCCTTGACTTTGACCCTGGAATTTTTAGTGGATATTTTGCACATGGTTAAGGAGAGTACGTCCTGTGAATTCTAAGTCAAGAAAGAAGACCGCAGGACATGAGGCACTTGACACAGTCTAACTCTTTGTTGACTCCATCTCCAGATCACATAATGCCACATGGATTGTGCCAAAATTCACATAATGCCACACGGATTGAGCCAAAATACTCAATATGCTTCATAAATAGGGACATTGCCCGCCAAAGGCGCGCATTAAAAATTTACACCATAATGCCAATTAGACATTAAGCCACACGCCATAATGTCCATTACGTATTATGCCAAACACCATAATGCCTATTTAAAATTATGCTACATAAGTGCTGCTTACCTACATGCTCATTGCCAGGGGTTCCATGCTCATTGCCAGGAGTTCCATGCTCATTGCCATGTGGGATTACATGCTCGCGAGCAACTGGGGACAGCCACTGCCGGGCAGAGATTGGGGGGTGCTGTCTGGCTGTATTCAGAGCACTGTAGGTCCCAGCTATTCGAAGTAATACCCCTTTCACACCAGAAAATGCAGGGACTTACCCAGGAATATGGTTCCATGATCATACAGGGACATTCCTGGGTTGGCCCCTTTTACACCAGCCTAGTCCCTGCTTTTTCTGGTGTGAGAGGGAGAGAAAACCACTCCCCTCCCCCCTCTTTAAATGGCTATATCTTCGGAACCAACTGACCCGTTTATCATATTGAAGAACTTTTGAGTGGGCTTCGAATGATTTTGTCCCGTGAAACTGGGCCATTTGGTTCCAGAGAAATCTGCCCTCAAAGAACATGAACAGCCATGAAATTACATTTCAGAAATAAATAAAAAAAACAGGTTAACCGCAATATCTACGGAACCAATTGACCCATATGGACAGCTTCTGTGATGCCAGGGAGGGAACTGGCAGCTGTTGGAACTGGGAGGGGGTCGGAATTAACGACAGTTTTAAATCTGTCTAGAGATGTTTTGAGTGATGTTTAATAACCTGTTATTTTTTGTAACACAGATGTGTGTGTGTGAATAAGATCAACATGATAGATAGTGAGCACAGGCAGTCAGGGCCCACACATTGTGTTTACTAAGACAAAGTAGATTTAGTAAATTCAACTATAAATAGATGGCAATAATGGACAGGCGTTCTGGTGACAATGACACAATGTATTTCTGGGAAATAATCTGGTGAATTGTTGTCAAGATGTCAATACATGCAACACACATTGAGTTTCCTTTGATTTTCATAGAATCATACTTGCTGACTTACTACAGCGCCCTCTACATGTGCTGTACTCTGAGCGCTCTGCTGCTCTGGCAGTCTCTTTGCTCTCCCGGACTTCACCCTACTCAAGACCCCAGGACAGGTGAGCGCTGCCAGGAGTCTGGACAAGGGGGCCGGCCTCACAGTCACCCGGTGCTTGACCTACAGGGGCATACTGTTGTCCTCATCCTGTGTGTGTAGCCCATACCCACCCCCGTCGCCCCGCCGCCTATGCTAACCCCCTCCCCCGCAGTCTTACCTATCGCGCTGCGCTGGTCCCGGCGGCTCCGTTCTTCTGCTGAGGACCACCACAAAATGGCCGCCCCCATACAGCAGACAGTTTCAGAGAACATTGTGCTATATGGGGGCGGCCATTTTGTGGTGGTCCTCATTAGAAGAACGGAGCCGCCGGGACCAGCGAGATACGTAAGTCTGCGGGGGATTGGGGGGGGGGGTAACTATAGCACCGCAGCCCCCGGCGCCCCCACATGCACAGCGCCCCCCCCCCCGCAGTGGCGGGGGCTGCGGTGCTATAGTTACGCCCCTGATTCCGGTAGCGGGGTGATGAGGGCAGGGATAACAATTTGTGCAATGAAGTTAAGTCCCTTTACATAAGAAATGCCACAAATTATGGAAATATCGAGAGGGGGTCAATTGACAATTATCATAAAAACACATCATATTGTCCCCACCCCCTGCACACAAATCCAATTTTTAACAGTATTATTTCCTTATCCTGCCACTTCACTTAGAAGTGGGGAAACACCCACTGTGGAGGACCATCTGAGAAAATTGGGAGTCTCCCACAGGTTCTGGGAGAATAGGTCAGTATGCATAGAACTGAGCTAAAACAGATCATCGCTCTCTTCGATAGATCAGCTCACAAACATCACTAATGACTCTAGACAAATAGTGCCTTTGGAACCCTAAGTTGCACCCCTGCTCGATTCGAATTGCTATGTGTTGAATTCATGCCTGAGTCTGTCAGTTTCCTCCATTCCTATATAAGTCTAGTCCAGGTGTTCAATTCTATCTGTATAACTGCATTTAAGTCAGCAGGAGTAAGAGTAGGATCTTTCCAAGAAATGCATTAAGTCCTTTATTTGGCCACAATAGACTGAAGTGCCAAGTTCATGGGATAGATGCCCAGTATTATGTAAGAACCCCTCTAGCCTGATGCACTGTGAACACACCCCACATCATTATGGAACCACCACCAGCCTGCATGGTGCCTTGTTAATAACTTAGGGGACTATGTAAAAATAGGACCTGGACTAGACCCTGGACCGCCGGACCTGACATCAAAATCTGCCGTCCGGAGCTTGTAGTGTCTGGTCCGGGGTGTGTGGGGTGTCTTGTCCGGGGGGGTCCCTGTGATAGCTATGCCAAGGGACATGGGGAATGGGAGACTACAGCCTTCCCTTGGGATCTGGACCATCCGGTTTTTGCTACATGCCCGGACCATACAGGGAGGCTTTATTCTCCCCCCTCCTCCTTTCCCTTGTGACAGCTGTCACAGGCAGCTCCCCCGAACAGGACACCCTCCGGACCGGGCGCTACAAGCTCTAGACTGCATATTTTGCTGTCCGGTCTGGCGGTCCGGGGGTATTGTCCTGGTCCGGTTTTTACCCATACCCATAACTTAGATCTATGGCCTTGTGGGGTCAGCACCACAACCAAACTCTACCATCAGCCGGAATCAACAAGTACATGACTCATTCGACCACACCACATGTTGTCAGTCCTCCACGATCCACAAAACAATGTCACGTGCCCAGGTGAGGCACTGTTTTTGGTGTTCTCTGTTGGGTCTTCTGCTCCCATATCCAATGGAAACTAAAGAATGCTGCCTGGTCCTGCTGGATATGCATTGAATGTAGATGTCATTAAAGTCAGTGTTGCTGTCTGTTATCAGACAATTCGACCAGATTCTGCTTGTCAAGATCATTAAGAATAACTGCTGTCTATGGTGGGTGGTAATGCTTTCCATGAGGTATTTCCGGTACAAATGTGACCTCGTAGATCAAAGAATGTTGATTAGCCACACAATTTTGGAAATGAAATGTCTCATGTGACGGGCACCCTATATCATGCCTCGTTGGAAATCCAATAACTCACATTGTCTTGGCATGAACAGCCTTGCTGGTGTTGTGGTGTACACATTGATTCATGAGATTACAATTGATGCAGGCCTGGCAATTCCAGGACATTACAGTACGGGGGCACCACCTACCATTATCTTTACACATTGCTATCCCGGCAGTTTTAACACTTATTTATTTATTTATTTATTTACAGTTTCTTATATAGCGCAGCAGATTCCGTTGCGCTTTACAATAGTAGACAGTGATAAGACAAACTGGGTAACAACAGACAGACTTGGAGGTAGGAGGGCCCTGCTGCAAGCTTACAATCTATAGGGATATAGGGGGGAAACATAAGGACAGGCACCAGTAATAGCATAGCAGTTACAAATCCAGAAGGGAAGCTATATAATACATAAGTGCCTCGGAGGGTTATGCATGTAGAACTTAAATATGATAGGCTTGCCTGAAGAGGTGAGTTTTCAGGGAACGCTTAAAAGTTTGGAGACTTGTGGAGAGTCTTAATGTGCGTGGAAGGGCGTTCCATAGGATGGGAGCAGCCCGATGAAAGTCCTGTAATAATGAATGGGAGCTAGTGATCCCTGTAGAAGAGAGACGCAGATCTTGTGTAGAGCGTAGTGGTCGAGATGGGAGATATTTTGTGATAAGTGCAGAGATATATGCTGGTGCAGTATGGTTAATAGCTTTATAAGCAAGTAGAAGTGTTTTATATTGAATACGGTAATATACAGGCAACCAATGGAGGGACTGGCAGAGCGGATCAGCAGACGATGAGCGTCTTGCAAGGAAGATCAGCCTAGCAGCAGCATTTAAAATTGATTGCAGTGGTGAGAGTCTGTTCTTGGGAAGACCAGTTAGGAGACTATTGCAATAATCAATGCGGGATATAATGAGTGCATGGATAAGAGATTTGGTAGTGTCTTGTGTGAGATAGGGTCGTATTTTGGATATGTTTTTTAGATGCATGTAACATGATTTGGAGACAGATTGAATGTGGGTAATAAAGGACAGTTCAGAGTCGAGGATGACCCCTAAGCAACAAGCTTGTGGGGTAGGGTAGATTATCGAGTTGTCAACAGCGATGGAGATGTCAGGATGGTAACTGTTCTTAGTTGGCGGGAATATAAGTAATTCCGTTTTGGAAATATTGAGTTTGAGTTGGCGACAAGACATCCAAGATGAGATGGCAGAGAGACAATCAGAAACTCGACCCAAAACCACTGGTGACAACTCTGGGGTTGATAGATAGATTTGAGTATCATCAGCATACAAGTGATACTGAAATCCGAAAGAGCTGATTAGTTTGCCAAGAGAGGAGGTATAGATTGAGAAGAGCAGAGGACCTAAGACTTAACCTTGCGGAACTCCGACTGACAGAGGTAATGAAGAGGAAGTAGAGTTAGAGAAGCGAACACTGAAAGAGCGATCAGATAGGTAAGATGTGAACCAGGAAAGGGCTGTATCATTAAGACCTAGGGAGTGTAGTGTTTGTAAGAGAAGAGAGTGATCGACGGTGTCAAATGCAGCAGAAAGATCAAGAAGAATAAGTAGTGAGTAATGGCCTTTAGACTTAGCCGTTACCAGATCATTCACCACTTTAGTCAGTGCTGTCTCAGTGGAGTGTTGAGAGCGAAAACCTGACTGAAGTGGGTCTAATCGGGTGTTAGAGTTAAGAAAGTTTGTGAGGCGAGAGTAGACAAGTCTCTCCAGTAGCTTGGGAATGGGATGGGTCCGATACCTGTCTCTGAAATGATCCAGTATCCGGAGAGATTTCCACTCCAAACCCCGCTTCATGCTGTGTGTCCTTGAAGTGGTTTGTTTCTTTATTCCCATTTTGTTTTTATTTCGAAACTGTTTTTTACGTTTGACTTACCTATTAATCATATATCTTGTAACTTATGTTTTCTGTAATATACTGTAAGCCTTGTAGTGTTTTCACTTAATTAAAAAGTCATAATTAGTTCTGGTATCTGCTGTTTTCCAGCCCAAGCCTCTGACGAATTCGCCAGAGCGCTACCCTGTAACTCATAATTTGGTGTGTCGGCAGAATCAAAGCTGTCGCGGACTAAGTCCAAAAAGCTTACTTTGATTGGTGGCAAGCGGAATCGTGGTGAAATACACACACGCTTGGGGTACCCAGAAGAAGTGTCGCGTGGCTGGTATTCACAGATTGTCGTATCTGGGGAATCGCCGACTAGGGTCGTGACAAACACTTTAATGCCCGCATGTATATTTTGCCCGGGGGAATCTTTCTCGTTGCTATTTTCTTAATTAACATGCACAATTATTTTATTAGAACACACAAGTCTAACACACACACATATATATATATATACATATAAATTATACACAAACACACGCACACAGTATGTCCTGCATTATATCTACAGGATCTCTAAAGCATAACCTACAGAATGTAAAGGTCAGGATGTTTAGTAGAATGAGCTTGGGCATGGTTATACGAATAGCTGTTTAGTTATATAATACAATGTGACAGTCTCTCCAGACCAATTAGATCGGGTGATAACCTCCGGGTGTTTAGTGAAAACATTGCACTTATACAGCAGCACGGGCACATAGAGCAGAGGAACAGAACATGCAGTGACATAGAGAAAATCAACTTGCGAATCAGATAAGCTGAACGAAATATATATATATATATATATATATATATATACTGTGTGTATATATATATATATATATATATATATATATAGACATTGTAGGAGCTCTGCACACACTAAATTAACTGATAATAAATAGTGGAGATTTGGTTCATGAATATATATATATATTTATTTATTTCTTAGCTTAGTATTTTAGCTTCACAATCACTGTATTGTACAAATGAATGGCTATAATTGTGTTGTGTTTTTGGGGTGTGCAGAAACAGAATGAAAACATCAATTTTATACACTGACAGGAAAGAGCCATGTAAAGGAATACTCCCATGGCATGGCATGGTTAACTGAGAATTGTATATTTTATTGTAAATATAATCCAATTAATTGTAAGCATATCCTGGATGTTACTATATCATAAATCGAAAGAGGTTCAAAGGGCAAGTTGTACTAAAGGTGCCCACACACTAGAAAGATCCGCAAACTTAAGATGTGCGCATATACAGTATTAGCCTTGAATTCTTTTGTCCGACAAAAGATTTCAGACAAGCGTGCATCTTCACCAGTTTTCTGTTAAGATCCCATGCGTGTTCCTATGGATCTTTTGCAAAATCTTCTGATCTTTCATGCAGCATGTAAAGTCAGAAGATTTATCAAAAGATCCGCTGGAGCGCGCATTCGATCAAAATCGGACGATTTTTCGTCGGAAATCGTCCAATAAGCAAAAAAATCTTTCTAGTTTGTGGGCACCTTAAGCCTTGAAAAGTGATAAAATGGAGAGTGATAAATCATCAACCAATCGGCACCTACCTGTCATTTTTCAAACAAAGTCTGTAACATGGCAGGTAGGAGCTGATTACATCTGGCCCAAAATGCCCTTTTAACTCTTGGACAAGGGCTGCCACCTTCTGAAATCTATCAGTGCTAACAACTTACAGACATATACTGTATTCTTTATAACATTACTTCTATAGCTGCAGAATATTCCATTGCACTTTACGATTGGCAGCAAAAAGTAGTAAAACATGACCAGTACCCAGGTAGGGGTCAAAGGGTCAACTCAATTAAGGTCGGCATACATTGGGTCGACACCACTGAAGGTCGACAGGGCTTAGGCCCACATCTGGGCTTAGGTCGACACCCAGAACAGGTCAAAATGGCTAAGGTCAACTGGGTTGGAAGGTCGACACAAACATTAGGTCAACAATGAGAAGGTCGACAGTGAAAAGGTTGACATCAGTTTTTCACATTTTTTGGTTCCAAATGTAGACATGGTGTACCGTTTGTGGCTCGCTGCACTTGCCATGCTTCAGGCACGGTAACTCGCTGCGCTCGACACACTATTATATTCTCCCACAATGCCGTAGTGGATGGTAGGGTAGGAAATACTGCATGCACCAAGATCCAGCTACAAGCTGCAGGAAACAGGCCCAACATCTGACACAGAGGAAGAAGTTGGGGTAAAGTGTGTAACCTGTCAGTGGTAGAGGGTCCATAGAATGATAGAGGGTAGTTGCACCCCTATCAATGACCGTGACTTCCTGAGCTACCGTCGCCGGCACTAACAACTCTTCAAAGACTCTCTAATGGGCTCCACCATGTGCTGCCCTGAACCTTCTCTACTGTTGCTACTCTTGACTGTGACAGCTATGACCATTACAAATTCTGTAGTTCTGGAATGTATGACGGTTGTAGGCAACCTTTTTCCATCTACTCCAAAACATAGATGATAGGTATTCCTAATTCCTGAACCTTTTCAGTTGTAATATCATCTCCAGATTCTAAAAAGGCCTTGATAACTTCAACTGAGATGTTACGTATATTTTTGGGTGCGATCGTACCTAACTGGACCCCCAAGATCAATGAGGCTTTCTCATTTCCCAGATGCTTGGGACAGGAGGCTAAAAGATGATCCGCTTCTCCGTAGTACAAACACAGTCGGTTCTTGGTAGAAGTGTTTTACCAATGAGCATGGGTTATTCTGGAGGTTTAACTGGAGTGGTGAACCGTGGTGACCACTTAACATTGGAATGCCAGGTTTGTTATTGTTCATTTGCCCTTTCTTGGTGCTGAAGATCTACCCAAATACACAAAGAAATTAATAAGCTTAAAGAGCATGGCAAGGCCCCCCATGCTACCTGCTGTTCTGATTAGCAGAGCAGCATGGAATAGACACTGTGCACAGTGTCTATTCACTGCAGAGAGGAAATGGGAGCATGGCCAGCAGCTCTCACAGCACGGACCATGCCCCCAACAGTGTTGAAAACGGGTGGCGTGGTCTCACGGCAGTGCTCCAGACATAGACCACTCCACCTGAAGGTAAGCCATGCCCAATAACTTTGGGCACGCGCCGTACATAGCAAACAAAAAAAACTAATTACAAGGTAACGTACAGGGTGTGAAGGAGGGCCCTACTCATAATAGTTAACATACTAAAAGGAGGTTGGTGGACGAACCAAAGACAATAGGATAAGTAGGAATGGATGGGAACAGAGGCAGGATAGGAGGATCAAAAGAGGTTAGGAGGAGGGATAGGCTAGTCGAAAAAAGTGGGTTTTGAGGGAGCGCTTGAAGAAGGTAAGGGAATCAGAAAGCCTGATGGGTGGAGGGAGGTTGTTCCAGTGCAAAGGGGCAGCGCGAGAGAAGTCTTGGACACGGGAGTGGGAGGAGGTGATTAGGTGAGAGGCCAGTCGGTGGTCAGCGGCAGAGCAAAGAGGACGGGAGGGAGTGTGGATAGAGATCAGTGAAGAGAGGTATGGAGTGGTGGAGGAGGAGAGAGCCTTGTAGGTGGTGGTGAGGAGTTTAAAGAGAACTCGGAAAGGAATGGGAAGCCAGTGAAGAGATAGACAGAGGGGGGAGGCAGAGGTAGAGCGGCGGGAGAGGAAGATGAGCCTAGCAGCAGCATTAAGAATGGATTGGAGAGGTGTGAAGTGGGTGAGAGGTAGCCCAGAGAGAAGGATGTTGCAGTAGTCAAGGCAGGAGATGACAAGAGAGTGAATGAGAATTTTGGTCTCGTCAGTGGAGAGGAATGGTCTGATGCGCGAGGTGTTGCGTAGGTGAAAGTGGCAAGACTGTGAGAGAGCACGAATGTGGGGGGTGAAAGAGAGGGAGGAGTCAATGATGACACCGAGGAAGCGCGTTTGGTCGGTGGAGGTGATCTCGGTTTCACCAATGCTGATGGAGATAGTGGGAGAAGAGGGGATGTTCGGGGGATGGAAGATTAGAAGTTCAGTTTTAGCCATGTTTAGTTTCAGGAAGCGTTGGGTCATCCAGGCTGAGATGGCCGTGAGGCATTCGGAGAACCTTGGACAGGAGTGATGGGGATAGGTCGGGGGAGGAGAGATAGATTAGGGTATTATCAGCATAGAGGTGGTAATGGAAACCATAGGAGCTGATGAGGGTGCCCAGAGAGGTGGTGTAGAGGGAGAAGAGGAGAGGGCCAAGGACTGACCCTTGGGGAACACCGACTGGCTGCAGGGTGGTAGGAGAGGAGGAGCTCGGAGTGGAGACAGAAAAGGAGCGATAAGAGGGTGCCTAGACCACACACCCTATATTGAGAGGTGCTACCTTGCTGAGATTTTTAGTCACCTGCAAATTAAGGGGGTTTGCAGGTGCACTATGCACTCATTACTGCTAACATATATCCTTTTTATATTTCATTTATGAGGTTGTTAGCATACATTTGCTCAAAGATATGTACCTGCCCATCGCGTTAAGGTCACCTCTTTCAAGCAGGTCCCTAGCAGGGGACACTTGATTGCATTTGACTACCAGGCTAAAATCTGCCAACCAGACCCTGTCTATAGGTAATAAATACAGGGTAGACGGCGCAAAAAGGATACTATGGATACTTGTTATGATAAAAAGTCAGTACAATTTTTATTTAGTTATAAATTTCATATATTAATTAGTGAAAGCACCGGCCGGTGGGATTTACATAAAAATAATTAATAAAACATCACATAAAAAACAATTTCAATAAGCATACTTTTTACTCTTGTGCTTTATATATTTTTCAAGCACAATAGGCCATTATATTAAAAAATGGCCACACTTTGTTATTCTTGCAGTGCAGACAAGAAGCAAAGGTTAGTAGAATGCTGGCTATTGGTTTTGTTAGGCATGCAATAGGTTAATTGTTATGGAGCAGGGATTAGTGACAGTCTTTGGTCAGACACTGTTAGGCTGTAGATGTAAAAAAGTCACTCCAAGACCACACTCACTTGCAGATATGCTGTTAATTCACAGCCAGATGTTAAAAGTTAGTCATAATGCCATAACCTTTAAGCTTTTAGTTGTTAGTAAGCTTGATTTGAAAGTTATAAGGATTGAACCAGGTATACTTAGACTTCTGGATCCGTTTGTAATCCACTTTAGGGGAGGTATGCTCAGCTGCCCACGCCGTTAGCGGGTCCCCGGCTGCTCTGTTGCTTTCTAGTGCTTTTTTGTCAGCCTTATCCAGGACGCTGGCTCCGGCTTCTGGGTTCTCCCAATCGGCGGTACCTCACGTGCAAACAGTGAGGGATAGCTTTGATGACGCGTTTCCCCGCCTCCTATGGACTCAGCGGCTTCAAACAGTGAGGGATAGCTTTGATGACGCGTTTCCCCGCCTCCTATGGACTCAGCGGCTTCATCAGATGAAGCCGCTGAGTCCATAGGAGGCGGGGAAACGCGTCATCAAAGCTATCCCTCACTGTTTGCACGTGAGGTACCGCCGATTGGGAGAACCCAGAAGCCGGAGCCAGCGTCCTGGATAAGGCTGACAAAAAAGCACTAGAAAGCAACAGAGCAGCCGGGGACCCGCTAACGGCGTGGGCAGCTGAGCATACCTCCCCTAAAGTGGATTACAAACGGATCCAGAAGTCTAAGTATACCTGGTTCAATCCTTATAACTTTCAAATCAAGCTTACTAACAACTAAAAGCTTAAAGGTTATGGCATTATGACTAACTTTTAACATCTGGCTGTGAATTAACAGCATATCTGCAAGTGAGTGTGGTCTTGGAGTGACTTTTTTACATCTACAGCCTAACAGTGTCTGACCAAAGACTGTCACTAATCCCTGCTCCATAACAATTAACCTATTGCATGCCTAACAAAACCAATAGCCAGCATTCTACTAACCTTTGCTTCTTGTCTGCACTGCAAGAATAACAAAGTGTGGCCATTTTTTAATATAACGGCCTATTGTGCTTGAAAAATATATAAAGCACAAGAGTAAAAAGTATGCTTATTGAAATTGTTTTTTATGTGATGTTTTATTAATTATTTTTATGTAAATCCCACCGGCCGGTGCTTTCACTAATTAATATATGAAATTTATAACTAAATAAAAATTGTACTGACTTTTTATCATAACAAGTATCCATAGTATCCTTTTTGCGCCGTCTACCCTGTATTTATTGTTTGTTCTTTTAAAGAGGGGTTGAGTATCCCCTTTAGACGGCTGCAGGGATTAGTAAATCTTCCAGCGCTTCACTATTACCAGTGTTGCCTGTCTATAGGTCACAGATACTTGAATGAACAATAATTTACAGAAGATACATCAAAAGTAAATAGGAGGTAGACAATATTAACAGATTGTATTGTATTTTATGATTTTGAATAATTACAATGGCAAGACCGATTCACTGAACATTTACTCCACAGCAGATATGCATTCTCTATGTAGATTGCAAAACATTATTCAGCACAAAAGGGATTACAGAGAGATTGGGGTGCAGTGATCCCAGGTGAATGGTTGCCAAATCAGCATCAATGCACTAATTGATGTGCATAAGTTTTAAAGTTAAATATGACAAAGCAGGGAAGTTTGTAAACTGATGCAAAATATCTCCACCTCTTTTAGAACATAGTCAGGCTCTGCCGCTTTAATATATATTAACTTCTATTACTATATGAATTGTTTAATCTATCGAAACCATAAAAGTAATTTGCTCTACTTATATTCATGGTTCATACGGAACAGCTGTGCTTATATCAATTAGTAAAGTATTGTCCCACAATGACGTTATCAGTGGTAATTAACATTAAAGGTCAGCATATATAATGATGATACAAAAGTACTATGTCAGGCAGCATACAGACTGCTGAGGCTGATACAGAGTTTGAGGACTCTGAATGGTTTGGATGTGACTGCATGCAGGGCCTGATTAAAGGTTCCATAAACATATGTGTATGGGCGCTCAGGAACTTGCCAGTCATGTGGCCCATATGCAAGTAACAATGGTTACACAACTGGCATGCCGGATCTAATACTTGTGGGAAGGAGACTTTGGCTTTAGGCTGACCAGCTGGCACTGTAGCACAATGTACATATAGTAATGGTGCCATCATTAAGTTACATTGGCACAGCCATCTGGCAGTCACCTTAAGAACTTTGACTTTGCTCAGCTGTGATGTCAGCCCCTGCAGCAAGTATATGGGTGGCCGGCCTTACACACAGCCAGATGTATTTATATAGCTTTAGATATATTGGCTATCGGCTCGGATACATTTGATTCACAGAAGTATCAGGTTTACACACCCACCAATGGACCTGATGGGAGGTTTTTATTCTCCCAGAGATCGCCTGCAGACAGTGAATGGCTGTCAGCATGCTTATTGGCGGATGGTTCAGGCTATTCACCAATCAGAGTGCTGAAAGACATTCTCTTGTACAGTATGAAAGCATGGCACAGGACCGAAGGAATGTTAAGTTTCTTTTTTTTTATAAAGTGTTTCCTCTAAACCAGGGGTGTCCAAACTTTTTGCGACGAGGGCCAGATTTAGTAAGGTGAAAATGTGTGGGGGCCGACCATTCAGCCTGATATTCTTTGAATCATTAATCACATCAGAATGGTCCCCCACTCTGCCCCCATTCACTTTATGTCCCCCAGCGTTCCCCCATTCACTGTATGTCCCCCAGCTTGCCCCTTCACTGTATATTCCCCTGCCTGCCCCCGTTCACTGTATGTCCTCCACTCTGCCCCCTTCACATTATATTCCCCTGCCTGACCATCCTTCTCTGTATGTCCCCAAGACTGCCCATCCTTCACTGTATGCCCCCCATTCACTGTATGTTCCCCACTTTGCACCCATTCACTCTGTCCTGTAGCTTGCCCCCCCCTTCTCTGAATGCCAGGGGTTGGACACACACTCACCCGAAAGCCGCCAAACACATCTGACTGTGGTGGCCACCTCCTCACTGCTGCAGACAGCAAGGTAAAGGCACGCTCGCCAGGACCCCACCTTTAGTGTCCTGTGCTGTGCATCCTGCATCTAATGCTCCGCCCACTTCTAGCTAGAGGCTGCGAGCCACTTGAAATGATGGCACGGGCCGCAATTGGCCCCCGGGCCGGACTTTGGACGTACCTGCTCTAAACAGTTGCATAGGGGCCACAGTGCTTTGCCTAAGGCATACAGATGGAGCTGCTCTCATCAGAGAGGCTCCCCGCTGATCACCACCCCCACCTGCCTTGGCTATCCACCAAAGGGGCACGTGCATGATGGAGACATTTACTCGTCCCATTCTCAGCAATGGACGCGCAAGCGGGTTAGACGCCGGCGCTTGCCATCCCCCAGATACCAGCGGATGGTGCTCTGGCGGAAACACAGAGGCTAGTTGTTAAGACAGCACTGGATATATGAACTATGAGCTCAAATAGCCAATAGATTGACTAGTGCAGGCATTTCCATCTACGGTTCTCAAGGCACACAGTCCTAGGTTTTAGTGATAGTCAGGCTTGAGCACAGGTGACATAATTTGTACCTAAGTTATTTTGATTTAACCATTTGTGGTGAAGCCTGGATATCACTAACCCTGTCCTGTTATTGTGCCTTGAGGACTGATGTTGGGTAGGCCTGGCCTAGTGTGTACCCAGATTTAGACATGTCCCTTATGCCTGGTGTGGTGAGTTAGGGAGGGAAAGTACGGATACTAGAGATGTGCAGACTCGGATTCCAGAGATCTTAGCCCGGTTCCGAGCAGCGCTCGGAGATTCCCGCAAGACTCGGGTCCGTCCGTGTGGTCAGAACGTCATCTCCCGGCGCCGGATTTCGCGAGGCTTTAAATAGCGGCTGCTGCGCCCGCCATCTTCACTCCAGTCTAGTAGTGGGTTGGGAGAGGGTGTGTTGGTGCTGCTGCTGGGGCTTTAACTTGAGCTTGACCTTGAACGCAATATTTTTTATTCACTGGGGCTGTCTCTCAGTGCTGCTGTGTAGTCTAACTGTGTACTTGTAGTACTACTGTCTCCTTTGTGCGGTCTACCTCTGGTGTGCTGTGCTGTGCTGTAATTAATTATTTTATTCGCTGGGGCTGTCTCCCTCAGTGCTGCTGTGTACTTTGTTCTCCTCTCTGCTTAGGAGAACAGTCTAACTATGTACCTGCAGTACTACGGTCTCCTCTGTGCTGGGGCCTACCTCTGGTGCAATGCTGTAATATTATATATTATATTAATAATTAATTAATTATATTATATATATAGTCCACTGGTACTGCCTGCACTGAATCTGCCAGTATTATTTAGTTACTCAGTCCACTGTTGCCACTGGCAGTGCTACTGCCTACCTAGTACATACTAGGCTGCTATATCTAATTTAATTAAAAAATAATACTTGTGCTGTGTGGGACTGTAAAAAATAATTCCATGCTGCTGGTGCTCTGACGTGTGCCACTGCCAAGCAGTACCTAATATAAAATTAATTATTATAAATTCTGCTGGTGCACTGCATAAAGCTACTGGTGGTGTGTAATATAATAACTACCTTTTGTGGTGACCACTGGCAGTGCTACTGCCTGCCTACCTACCTAGTAGTTTATTTTCTTTACCTACTAGGCTGCTTTATTATTAATAATTAATTGAATTATATATAGTCCACTGGTGCTGTCTGCACTGAATACTGTGAATAGAGGTTGCCAGTATTATTTACTCAGTCCACTGTTGCCACTGGCAGTGTTACTGCTTAAGTGTACCTACCTAGTAGTACAACTACATACTAGGCTGCTATTTCTAATTTAATAAAAAAAATAATACTTGTGCTGTGTGGGCCTGTAAAAAATAATTCCATGCTGCTTGCCCACTGAGTGCCACTGCCAAGCAGTACCTAATAATAAAATTAATTATTATAAATTCTGCTGGTGCACAATACTAGTATTGCTGATGTATCTGCCTGTCTTGTGCCTAGTATTGCCATATCTACCGTCTGGTCTGGGGCTCACTGCCTAATACTGGCGTATCTACCTGTCTGGTCTGGTGCCCACTGCCTAGTACTGCCGTATCTACAGATTTTTTTAAAGTATACTCGGGGTATAGGCGCTTTCCTCACGGACTTAAAAGGTTTCTACTTAGATTCTTTTATGGTGCAAATGGTTGAATTATTTATATACTTATATTGTCAGGTAAGTAGAAAATATTCATATACTCCCCTTCCAATCAATATTGGTTCCTTTCTTTTTTCTCCTTTGTATGGCTCCTCAGTCGATATATAAAATGAGAGACAAGAATACATACACGATCCAATGTGTAGATTCGTTTACAGCAATATATAGAGAAATTTTACAGGGTTTTTTAGAAGTGGGTTTATTCAAATGCATACCCAACTCACTTGAAAAAACAGCTTTACACACTTATCATGGTATCTTTAGATTTGGGTAGCATACCCGTACTCACGTGAGGTCAGCTGTGCAACACAAACAAAGGTATTTTTTCCAGGGAATTCAGATCAAACTATATTTATTCCACAATACAAGACATTT